>NW_027175821.1:15438620-15988620 GCF_023055335.1 Clinocottus analis
ATCTTACCAGTCGTCCTCTGCAAAACTACCCTCCTCAGCCTCAGGGACGTGGCTGTTGGAGAAAAGATTACCTTGATGACAGAGTCTATTGTTAACATGTTCTGTGAATGTGCAGACGCCAGGATTGGATTAAAGATGGGTTTGTTTATGGGTTAGCAGTTGTTAGAGTATGACAGGTCGGATGCCGGGAAGCTGAGGTGTTGTAGTGGGGAGCAGTGATTACAGCGGGTGTGAATCAAACTCCCATGTCTGTATGCTAGAAGTCGGTTAGCTTAGCACAAAGACTGTTAAGAAGTGGAAAAAAACAAGGTGATTCTATTCTAATGCAAAAAAAACAAAAACTAAACACTTCTACAGCTGACTCATAAACACATGACATTGATATCATATCTTGTTTGATATTTCGTACCAAAAGAAAGCGTATAAACCTCGGTGAATGTAGCAGAAATTAGTCCAGCACATAACTTGTTTTTACACGTTGTCTTTGACGGCATATTCCGGTCGTGCTGGTAGGTTGTAGAAAAAAAAATACGAAACAACTTGAGTATTCTTTGAGATTATTAAGTCTAAAATCTGGAAAAGACAAATAAAACCCTCCGTAAAACGAGAAAGCCAGAAACAAACTGGACCGAAAATATGAACGTTTGAGAATAATCTTCTGATAGTAAGAAGTCTTCGGCGCTCGTTCGTCATCATCAGCCAACAGCAGGAACTACAGCTGCGACTGAACAGCTGAACGTGAACAATCTGGGTTTATTTTTAAGGCCACCAAAGAAAGCAGCCAATGTTTGGAACTAAATGTGGTCAGAGTGCACACTGCTCTAAAATGAGGCAACAAATTATTTTGTCATCTCTGCTCTGGCAGACTAACTGCAGTGCAGCGTTTTGCGAACTGTACGGAGGGGAGCCGACCAGACGACACGCTTCGCTGAACATTACGGCTCTCCATTTTTTATTCCAACTCCGTTTGATTCCTGCTGTGAGCCTGTTCACTCGTGCACCTTCAGGAGGGCAACATTGTGGTTTTCTCCATAAACAACGAACCAATCCGTCTGCATTCGGGCTGATGTGGAGTATTAGTAACAACTGTATCCAGCGTACATCCCATGTCAACTGGGTTACACTTTACCATCACAAATCACCTTTTCAAGAAAATCAAAAACACATGGTTCAGTTTTTTGTTCGTTAATTACATGTAAAACCAACATGCTTTCACTCAACTCCAAACTAATAACACCCAGGAGGATTCTGGGAGCATTTCTCGCCTAAACAGCTCTCTCCTTGAGATTTGGACTCCAATCCAGTGGAATTAATTAATGCCGACACCCTTGGGGTTGACTTTATTAATTACAGCCACACTTAATTTATGGTGAGGAACACATGCAGGCGGCAGTGGAAGGGGGGACTCTGTGTGCTGGCACCAAATTACAAGTCATGCCACACAGTAAGCTATTCATGTACATTTGTATTAAAATATGAAATGTTAAATCTAAATTTTAACTGTAATTATTATTTTATTTTTACACAAGAGCATTCAACTATATCCTGAAGTACTGTCAATATATTTTGAAATCCATCCTTTTAACATAAAAGAGGCTTTGACATATTTTAATTGCAGAGCCAGAGCCATGTTACTGAGAGAGCATTTTGAGTTGAATCAAACTGTCTCAAACATACTTTCATCCAGATGTCATGATAAACATGAGACAGCAGACTGGATGCAGTCAAACCAGATATGTACTGTGAGGACAGGAAGGAAGTACCAGTCATCAAACTCAGACTGTTTATAACAATGTGTCAAAAGATTCAAGTTATTTAAACGGTTGGGGAAAAGGCAACAATCATTAATTCATTATGTGTTTACATCATTAAATATCTATCGCGTATAACTGTGGAAGCCTAAACCTAAGAACTTGTACATATTCTGTACTAACATCAACCCCTGTTCAACAGCATGATGAATTAGACAACAGATCATTTACTTGTAATTGCATCATCTCATTATTTTTGCCTGTAAAACACTGACTGCCATAAATATGAACTGTGTCATGAACTCAATAAAAACTGATTCAATTTGACACTAAATAGTGTCAACACCCAAAACATTCGCTAAGAGATCAGTGCTATGTGACAACTGGCCAACACATTTTGAGAAATAGTGAGATAAACATGAAACATGAACTATTTGATGACATACTTTACGAAAGAGAGGAAAGATTAAGTTAAACTTATTAAATGAATCCATTGTTATAGCACTGCAGTGGATGTATATAACGGCTATAGTTTACATTGTTATTGTCAAGTGAATAAGAAATAGAGAACAATGACATGCATTGTAAACAGTGTTAGATTCTAACCCTTCAAACTCTTATTTTGGTAACCCAGTAGACGAGGAAGAGGAGCCGGACAAATGATAGCATCATCCAAACAGCCCAGCCTCATTAGAACCTGCCCTTTTTCCTCTCCTGCTATGAAACACTCATCCATATTTATCAGTTGCATAAGAGGGAGTCCTCGTTTCAGAGAATCAAAGAAAAACATCTCTGCTTGGGATGAAGGAGAGAGACTGCTGCCAAACTTCATTTTGCAGGGAGGAGTGTCTGTCCCTGATGACCAGCAGGCTTGGCCCAATTTAATAACCAGGAAAAATGGCATATACCTTTAAAACAAATGTTATATATATATATATATATATATATATATATATATATATATATATATATATATATATATATATATATATATATATAAAAGCAATGATCATGTAGGTATCATTAACATGATCATTATCAATACTTTAAGGGGATTTATGTTTGTGACTCGGGGGTTGACAATGAGACGTTGGGGCGAGCAATCATATCATAATGAGAGCTTTGGTACCGAAAACTCCAGATAAAATACTCTTTTGTCCTTCAGCCTGCACTTCATCAATCAAGCTTTTAATTGAATCCTAATGGGATTAATCATGTACTGTCACGCCTGCACTTGCTTTGGTTCTGTGAAGATCTGCTCTCCCACTTGTTTTGCATCCACTGAGGCTAATTATCTATGCACTAAAATGAAATGAGAGTATATTCAGGGGAAATAACATTAAGTGCTGATTTAATGAAATGTTAAAATGTAATAGAATATGCTTTTATATCAGTGGCGCTGAGGGAAAAAGTTAATTCATGTGGACAGCGAATTCTGACTAAATCCCTACATTTACAAGAAGATACTGTGAGCTGCAAATATGCTTGTGTCTGACTTGTGTCACACTTTGGACCTTGTAGGGAAAATATTAATTGTATTGCCAGTTTTCAAAAACACATGACCTCCAACATGGCATACGATGGACATCAGCCTACGAAGTCAAAAGTAAAGTGCTTGCAAATTTGCAAATGTCTGTTCACTTTTATTTATAGTTTATGTTGAGAGGAGCACCGATGCAGCTGCTAATGAGAAGGCGAGGGAGGAGAGAGAGACGCCAGCTGTACTCTGATGCACAGTCTGCATTTAATGAAGGTGATGGGGGAAGCGACGGTAGAGGATGCAAAGAGGGGTGCAGGGAAATTAAAAAAGGGTGAGGGAAGCGAAACGTTACCCATAGGCCACTCCAGCGACGGTGCACTTCTTGAACTGCATCACGTTGCAGGTCAGTGTCCCCGTCTTATCAGTGAAAATGTATTTCACCTGTATGGTAGAGTCAGAATGGGTAAATATTTAACTCCAAAGCAGAGATGCACCTTTTAAGTAAGCATTAGCATAATGTTAAGCATCATTTGAGTTTACCTGGCCGAGTTCTTCATTCAGATTGGAGGTGCGAGCCATGGCAGGTGTGTTTGTGGGCTCATAGAGCATATCAGTGTCCTGAAACCAACAACAAAAAACTGTGAGTGTGAATTCACTAAAGACGCAACATCTTTGGGAACAATGAAATGGAACTTTACAGCAGCAGTGAAATAAAAAAAAAAGAAATACTTTAAAAAAAGGTACACTCTAGAAAACATTGCCGCTGAAAGAGAGGCCAACTGAGAGCTGCCCTAAATGTTGCTAAAAATTCCTTGCTAGGATTTTCATTTAAAATTTAATGAATAAAGGGGCTCAGAATAACTTCAGGCAAAAGAAAAAAAACTGTGTTTCATAAGTTGAGATATTTGGTGGGGTTGACCTAGTTGCAAAACATATAAGAACAAAATATTCTGGGTGCTCACTCAGATATTTCCCGTCAGTAAGGTTTCCGAGTGGTTCGGCTTTGCAGTGGTTTTTACAGACGTCAATATGTCTGCTAACTATGATAAATGTTCAGCTGGTACGACTCAGTGGGTTTTTTAAGCTTTTTTGCTTTGTTTGGAAACAATGTTGATGATGTCGGTGACACTCAATTTGAAACGAACAATTAAAAAAAAGACGTAAAAGCACTTTGAGGAGCGAATGGAAGCTCAGAGTATGGTGATAATTCTCTGGTTCATTACTAAGAGCACCTTCCTTCTCATACAAGTAGCCAAGATGAAACCACAGATTATAGCAGCTTCAGCTTGCAGACATGGATTGACAAAAAGTTAATTTCCTCTACAAAGACACACACGATGAGGTTTGTTCAGTAAATTGCTCACCCAGTTGATGAAAAAGGCTTGGATGAACTTGATAACCTCCAGTGTGACCAGGAGACTGATGGGTATCAGGTTGTTGAACAGGATGATGAAGGTGAGGAAGTTGAGGCCAAAGTTAGCCGCCCCGCCATCTAATCAGGGGACGAGTTTTGGACAGAAGGAAGTGATACAAAGCAGACTCATCAGTGCTGGTTCATAAATATCCATTTGTTAAATGAAAATGCCCAAAGCTACTTCCAGCCAATGATCAACTTTATCCCAACCCAGAGAATGTTTTGGGCTAACGTCATGCATTAGCTGGAATTAACCATTTCTTCCACCCAACCTCATCCTCTTACGATTCAACCGATTAACAGTCCAATTTAATGTCCCAGAGATTCAAAGTAGCGAACAGGGACTGAAGTATCGTGAATGTCATTAGTGTCACAGCAGCAGCCTTGGCATCCAGCATGATCCAGGCAATGAATTCCACAAAGCACTATGCAAAATGGTGCTGGTCCCCCCCGAAGCCCCAAACAATTGGCAAGGATCAACATGTAACCCCACTGACACCAAACATGAAAACAGGAGGGATGTGATTTACCTTTCCTCAGCTTGCAGGAGGTGCAAATGTTACCTTCCTTAACCCAAGCCTTGATCTTAGCATTGCGGTTGAGAGGGACAGCCCTTCCCCATGACAGAACGATTGCAAAACAAAAAACTGGATGGCAGAATGGAAGCTACTGCTACTGGTACAACAACACATATAGGAGGGAATACTTTTTTCAGAAGTGGGGGGGAAGACAAACATATTGGATGCTCTCAAGACAAAGGAGGGAGATTCAGTCCATAGCACATTCTCAACCAACAAGGAGTGGAAAAGAGGGGGTGGATAATGTCAGCGAAAAAGTTTGGGTGTTAATGATGATCACTATGTCACCTCAGGTCATTCATTTCTAGTAGCCAGCTTGTTATGTAATGTTAAGCAAGTTTTCTGCTATCAGATGAGACAGGGACACTGTGTTGGATCAGTCGAGTCACTAAAAAAAATACAAATCAAACCATAGCAGACCAGGACATGCACCAGTCACACAAGTGCAAAAGTACACCAGATGCCTTCTCTTAAATGTATGTCACTGTAATGTAGGCGTAATATGAATATAAGATGTTCTAACCGAGCATCATAAAAATATATATTTCATGATGAATTCAAAGTGAGTGGTTGCAAGAGTCAATTGTAGGGGTTTAACAATTCAGAGAAAGAAATATGTTCTTTGGTGTGGCACATATACATTACAGTGAGAAGACCACACCTCCTCGACATTATGCTCAAAAGCATAAGGAGGACCAAAAAAACAGGTTATCATGTCGTCAGATAACACATCAGCAGTTTACTAACAGAGATAGTCAGCAGAAAGTCAATGATATGGTGATAAATGCACAGCTACCTACAGAAACTGACTGAGTAAACAGTTGCAGGTGGCGCGAACGCATAACAAATGGCAATTTTTGCGTTCAATCTGCATTAAGTTAAGTTGTCAGAATGTATAGGCTTAATGCTAGGGATGACCTGTGTCAGCACTCTGCAGCGGGTCAAAGTCAAATGAGTTACTCACCAGGCATGCATAATCGCAGGCCTCTGTGACATACAGCCTGTGTGAAGTGCAGCGGGCTAACATTGACTCTTCTGTTCCTGTCTGCATTTAGCTTCCAAATGTTGGTAAGTGAGTGCAGTTACAATAATTTAGGAAAATATAGTCACGTAAACAGAATGTTCAAGATTTGACAATCTCCCCACCTCTCTCTTTTGTCACTGGTTGGATAATATGCACTGGACAGAGTCTCAACAACTCCTTATGGAAGTACAATCAGTCTCAAGATGGACGTCTGCCTTATGACTTACACTCCCCTTGTCAGTGTGATGTAGAGTATTTTAGATGTGGGTTTTAATGCCACTGATGGCAAAGTTGAAACCCTTTCAAAACCAATGGAAGCCAATGCAACGTTTCCTAAAGAGGGACAGTGTAAGTCGTAGTGCAAGCTTAGATTGACCAGGGCACAACCTCTCCTACAAAGGCCTATCGGGGTACAGAGTAATGGCCAGAGTGTCACGATAATCACTTTGCATACCAGGTTCAGAGCTTCATCACAACAGACCAACAGCCACGGAAAAAAAAGAGCTAACCCTATTTTTCTTGGTGTTGTGTTAATGTCTGTAATAGTATCTAAAATTTTCTCGACAGGCTTGAGAACACATGTAAACATCTAAATGGGTTTTCACCTCCTGCCCTCGCTTTCTTCCCTCTCTGTCTGTCCTTTGGAGAAAAAAACACACAAGAAAAGAAGGCGGCAGAGGCATTTAGAAAATGTCAGCTCTTGCCCCTTGGGTTGCACCACACGCTGTGTTCGAGCAATAAACGCGCTTAAGCTTCCTCCTATGAAAAGCTTCCCGAGTACAACCTCATCCCCTTGCAGTCAAAGCAAATTCATTTATTGTAAAGAATTGAGAAGACAAAAATAAGATGAGGGTCTGAAGCTTGGGAACTGCAAAGTGTTTAACGTGGCACAGAAAAAAATGGAGGAAAAGTGAGACACTGTGTGCATCAGGCACTGAAAATAACTAGACGAAAGTATAAGAGAGCTGGAGGGGAAAAACCTATTGTTGGATCCCTGGTATGTGCTTGTCCATGGCATGGGCCCATACAAAGTGGGGCAACCATATAGGGGGCGAGGGTAGGGGGCTTCATTTGCTTAGCAAAGGCAGAGCTTCAGTAAAGGGTTAGTAAGGGAAGGTCATTCGCGGATGGCCAAGGCTTTTAAATGGTTGTTACCTGGAGCTGTTAAAAAAACGACAACAAAGAAAACAACAAAATCAAACAGAACATTAGAAAGGAACAAAAAAGTACAGCAGCGCAGTGATATTCAACCATTTCTTTTTTTCACTCAAACTCATTCACAACACATCTATGCATGTCACAGCTGTCTTTTCTCAGTTAACAGGGAATTCACTTATTCCCACATTGCCACATATTTCACTTGTAATGCGAAACATAGTTTAACTGAGGCAACATAAAAACGACACAACACATACCAGCATTTAGGAACTTAAAATGACAAAGAAATAAGCTGATATGGACAAGTGAGACAAAATATGTGGAATAAGAGGTGCAGCATGGGCTGTTGAGACTCTTACAGTTGAGATCCATGTACCAGGCATCATTGCCGTACTGGTACTTCCAGATGGTTTGGCCAATGGAGCAAACCAGAGAAATGGCCAGCAGGCAGCCAAACAGAACAAGGATCTGAAAGTTGGTGATGCGCTCCACGTTGGACAGCTTCAGAGGAGGCCGAGTTGAATTCTGGGTAACAGAGGACAAGTTAAAAAGTTATGCTCTCTATTTATGACAACAGCAAGATAAAACATGATATGGGAAAATAAGCATTTGTAACAAGCTGCTTAAAAGCTTACATGTGTGAAACTGTGACATACATGGAGTCCGACACGTTTTAAATACTGGATGTTATTTGTAGGTGAACAGTATTGGTTGAATAAAAAAGAAAAACAGCGCAGTAAATTTATAAAGAAAATTAGGAATTAAGCATATCAAACCCTCCAAATGTTGTGGAGTTATGCTTTACCTGCATGAGCTTTGTGTCATGTCCAGTGTACACCACCACGCCATGAATCCACTGAGTGTTCCTCAGCTGGGCTCCTCTCAGTAAGATCTGGTCTGGACTCAGTGGCATTGTACTGTAGTAAGAAGCGTCACTGCCATGAGTACATTCGCCATACATTTTCCTCACAGAATAACAGGCCAACATGGTGTCTCACAAGTTGGTCAACTCGGTTTTTGTTAACAAAGCCTTTCTCTGACATTAATGACTGACTCATCAGACAATCTCTTATTTTATTTTGGATCTAAACAAATGTGTTAAAAACACTTCACTACAAAACCTCTGATTTAAATACATATTCATAAAACACAGCCAGTACTAAATCGGCCCCTTTTTTAAATAAGTACATTACATCAACAAGTGAATAAACTCACCTATAGATAATACATGTACTTGCGTTTAAACTGCCATGCATCCGATTTCTTAAGTTGTGTGCTGATAAAACTGAATAATGGATTAAAGTCTTTACTTGTGAAAACATTTCCATCATAATGGAAATAAAGCCCATCAAACCATACACCCACTTACAGTAAACTATTAGTAACCATGCTCATTCAGGACAGCTTTATTATCCCAAACTCCTAAAATCAAGGCATGACATCATAAAAGCAGCTACACAGCATATCACGTGTGTTTTCTCTACAACTGCAGGGCATCCAAACAAATATCTAATTACATTTAACTGAGGCCGGTGCTTCCGTTGACTTCAGAAAAAGATTAAATAATCCGTAAAACCTCCTAATGCACCGATACTGGATCTGGTCCTGCTAATGGGCTATCCAGTTGCTAAGCGGCAGAGAGCCCGGCATGGAGCGCCGCAACGGAGCCCACCTGTGGCCATCCAGGCGCAGGTTCCCAACAAACTCATACAAATGGCGGTTTGGGCTCTCGCACTCCATCTTCCCAGAGAGACGCATCAGGCTGTCGATGTCCTTTATGTCTGCGGTCATTTGGAGACCCTGTTGATGTCATCAGAGCATCATTATGGCATCGTGTGGCATTGTTGTCGTTTTTATCAATTTGTGTTGACGATTTCTCTCAGCTCACATTGTACATACAGTGACTTGCATGAAGAAAGAATAATAAAAGACAATCACCTGTCGGATTTTCAGGTTTGTTTCGCCATCCAAGTTAGATGTTTCGATGTAGCACATACCCTGTGGTTCACTGTAGTGGAGGGAGAGGATATAAAGACTTGGAGAAGTAAAATAAGATGACAACTGCTATTTCATTCATATATTACGCCGGTATATCGAACCAATAACTGTTCATTATATGACTAGAATTATATAGAATATTGTATATTAATAAGCAGCGGGGTAATGATCATGTCCCAATAATAATTTATCACTCTCAATGTAAATTTCAGTCTAGATTATACATAAACTAAATATTATTATTAAAAAAAGGACTTCAGCGGAACAATAATGTACAATTAGATCTCTGCAAACAACGATGCTGCATGTCGGCCTAAAGGCCAACCAGAAACTAAGTAAGACTGCAAAGTTTTACTGAGTGGAAGTTACCCACGAAACAAACAGTAAATGTCCTCAAGACAGACAAAGCATCCTTATTTGCTGCTACACGGGAGTTTAAATGTTTAAAATGCATTGCAAAGGGACAGAGAGCGGAGAGGGAGAAAACCCACACGGAGAAGGGACATCGGAGCGAGTGGGCATGCCGAGCACAACAAACAGAGCAGACAAATGGGTCTCTGACAGACTCTGGGCATGGGGACAGAGAGTGAGAGCATGCCGGTGCTTGAGGTGAGCTGGGTCGCTGGTTAGCTACTCTTTTCATGGGGTGATGTATTCACATTGAAGGCTAGTCCAAAAACACACGGGGTGGCAGGGAAAATCAAAAAGTTATCTGGGCACTGAAGCCCAGCCACAATCCATGAGAGGTTTAGAATTAGCTGCCATTAGCCATCACATGAGAGATTTGTTTCATGGATAGAGATGGCCAGGAAGTGAATACTCAAACATGGCGTTATTCCTAAAATAGCAAAATACTGCTTTAACACCAATTGTGAATTCCTGAACTACACTTGAGCTCGACCCAATGGTACTAGCATGTTAGCAAAACCATAATTTTACATATTGGAATGTCACTGCATGCAAACAGACACATTTAATTACACTGTTGCATTCAGGGTGCCAAACAAGCCATGCAGAGGGCAAAAACATGTTGGCACTCAAGTCACAACCCATAACATATCCGAAAGAAGGAGCATGTGCCGCTGTGCTAAATGTAATTCATGATGTCTCCATTCACTCTGAGCAGCGTTAGATGTTTCAGCCAAACATTGAAAGCTATGAAGTTATGGTGGAAGACAAAATACCACATATTAAAAAGGACTATAATGTAGAAAAGAAGTAGAAAGTTCATTGACTGTGGCACTGTGACAATATCTGGTTGTTGCCAGAATACTCCCAGGCCCCTTCCTTCCTCAAGAGGGTAAAATAAACTATTCATCATTTGTGTCAGGAGTGAGAGAAGAGCTAAAGTGTCTCGACCCAGTTGGTACACACAGCCCCCGTCTCTCCCATCACTGTTTGTTTGCTGGTGTTGCTCGTTTCCTGACCTGGACGACAGTATGACGAGGTCAGCCGGGAGGTGATCCCCATTTGCAGCTCTGACTACTTCCCCAACAGAAAGCTGATGTTCCCAACCACACACCAGCAGGGGGCGAAAGAGCAGGTGTGGCAGTTGTTTGCACAGCAGGCAGCATAGGAGAGAGATGAGGGAGGGATGGAGAGGATAAAAAACACAGACGGACAGACAAACAGCAAACACATATGAGGGGAGAGAGAAATGAGAAGAGCACAACGATCAGCTGTGTGGTCAGAGGGTAAGGTTGGTCATCTGTTCCCCTTTTCACAAAACCATTTAGAAAAACATGACATGGTAAAGTTGATGATAAAATGACTCAGAGGGGTTCCGTTTTAAATTTATGCAGAACAAACATGTGGTATGTTGTGATTGAAGTCTTGCCTGTAGAAGACATTTTGTTTTTAGAAAAATCTAAATAAATTTGTGATGAATTTGTAATAAAAAAAATCCAAAAAAGGGGGGTTTCAGAATCAATGTGAGCTCTAACGCAGGACCAAATGTGTTTTTGAAAAGGTGAAGGAGGGAGGTATGTTGACATGACTGATCAATCCTAATCCAGTATCACGTCACCACTGTCCCACATAGAGAAATGATGGTTGTCACAGCGAGATACAGAAAGGCCTCACATGTCTTTACTTGGCTCTTTAAGTTACGCATTACTGAACAACATTTACATCCCAATAAAATGGCCAGCTTCACATTGGCTCTATTTATTATCTAACCATCACTTCTTTAGGGAGAGTCGAGGGAGAGCAAAAAGAAGAAAGAAGGGAGACAATTCCACAGAGTCTGGCAGCAGGGTGGACTCTTATACCTGGACGACAAAATGACAGCATCCGCAGGAACAAAATCACTGCCATTTACTTTAATAATATCACCCACTGCAACCTGTGAACATAAACTGGTTACTGCTGACGGCCTAAAAGACAGCACAAAACATGAGCTCTACATCTGGAGCAAAAATGTATGTGAGAAAAAAAAGGGAAAAGGACATTAAAGCAGTAAACATCGGACAGAAACAGCTGGAGTCTTCTTTCTATTATTACCACAGTTTGCATTACAAGTGTATATGCAATCATTCAGAAGCTTCAGAAGAAACAAATTAACTGTAGTTATCAACATTTTCAATTATAATACATTGAAATGAACCATAAATTTCAAACAAAGAGTTCCTCATGGCTGCACAAAATGTTTGTTGTATTAATAATTGACTTAATCTCATGTATTTTGTCGGCCATCAACATAATTAAATTATCAAATATCCAGAATTGCGAATAAATTCTCAATCAACACAGCAACCAAAACAATATGAAATACTTAAATATGGTACCTTTTATCGTATCAACAAAATCTATTATTATCTATTCTAATCTATTATTATTAATAATAGTGATCTAGGTATATTTAGCAATAAAATAAACAAAAACAAGTGATCATTTTGGCCTCATTCGAGCTGCTCTGAAAGAGTTACGAGTTGAAAGAGTTTGGAGACCAAAGTGAGTGAAGCCGCTTTTACAATATGCATGATGAAGATGTAAAACACATCAATTATTTAAAGCCAGCCTTTTTAGAGAGGTTTATGTGTGTATAAATGGGAGGGACACAGCGATTTTCTCTCTGCATGAACAAAGTCAATGTGTGAATCAAATACTTAGCTAGACAATGTTTTAGTCACAGAAACTCTGGGCCATCACATCACTTTGATGCAGAAAATGTCTACTTAATAGTCAGTTAATTTTCATTTAATCTTATCTTACGTACTTCCGAAACCCCACTCCCTTCCACATATACTGCCACACACATCTTGTTTTATTTCCGCATCTCATTGTGTCATGACACAACGTCTTATACAACGTAATTAATTTACCTACGTAAAAACATTCCTATCTGTTTTTTGGGCTTTTTGTCTCATCTTAATAACTTACATTTCCATTCCCATAATAATAATGAAATTATCAGATCAGGATTGGAGATGGGGATTATGTTTACACAGACAATCTCCTGCTGTTAATGTAGTTATCAAGAACAGAGAGACAAATACTTTGATTCATAAATCACTCAATATTTCTTGTCTGTCTCATATGCCAAGTGCAGAAACAAATAGGAATCTTTGACTGCACGCTGAATGTACCATCTAATGGATAAAGAAATATTACTACTTAAAAAACAGTCTACACTCACTCATTTCTGCGCTCCCTGGTGTTTTATCTGCTTTTAGAGAAAATGTTCCAGCCACAGTAATGAAACAGTTTCATTATGAGGGAAGAGAGGAAGCTTCTCTTTGTCCTCCAGCATTGCCTTCTAATGACCGTCCACATGGAAACGCTGGATTAATTAGCGACCAGATACTAGAGGGGTGAGGGGGCGTGCGTGTGTGTGCGTGTGTGTGTGTGTGTGTCTACAGAATGTGAGAGATTTCTCAAAATTGACAAAGAAGGCGAAATCTGCTCTAGTTGAATAAAATGTGAGCTGGTGGACATGACCGTGAGTGACATACCTTCTCCCAGTGCACAATCTCCCAGGCACCGTTCCTCAGTACTGTGTTGAGAAATGAGAGCCATGGAGGAAGTTACAGCAAGAGACAAAGAGGAAGTAAAAAAAAGTAGGAGCCATATTATAATGCAGGCATCAGGGTTTTAAGACTTACTTACTTGTTGGCAAAGTAAACACCTCTATAGACAATACTTTAGCATTTTCTAGTAAAATCATTAACACAATGGCTTTCCTGTTCAAAAACCTGGAGGAATGATTGACTGTACCTTGACATTCTTTTCTGTTGACAACGCTGTCAGCATTGTGGCGTTTCTGTAAGGACAAAAAGAACAAACATATTATCCTCTGAATATACATTAACTCAAAAGTAACGACAAACAAATGAGGGAAGAAAAACTATCCAAGACTTGAATCGGAGGAAAATGGCCTGGAAAGGCCGACGCAGTATAGCACCACTGACCAGCGTCGGTGAGAGAGAGGGAGATGGATTTATCAAAGTCGGCGTTCACAAGCTGAAGAAAGATTACACCTTTGCACCGACTGTGGAGTTCATGTGAATATTCTCACTACGACTACCCAGACTCATATTACGCTGTACTGCATTTGAGTAATGCCTTCGTTCAACGCCCCCTTCAGTACCACGACAGCATACAGTTTCTGCACTGGTGGCCCTAATACAAATCCAATAGTTTTGGTGAAGTTGATGATTAAATTAACCCTTTGTAACAGCTTGGAGAGAGAAAAAAGGAGTATGCACATCCAGCTGGCTCTGGACCGAGCAGAGACATTACTGTAAAAAAAGAAAAATATGCACAATGTTCTTTTCTTACTGTGTCAATATGATACTGTCGGGCCTTTCATTTTGAGGAGTGGGTATGAGGAAATGTGTCGTTTGTGTGAGAAGAAGATCTGATGAGTTGAAACTTTGCACAGTAACAGGAAAGACAAGGAGTCGTGTGCAGATTCTGCTTCTTGCCTCGACCAGAACACCTTTAAGTGCTCTAAAAACAAGGAAACCTGAAGATCTACAGGTCCACGACAAGGAGTTACACACCATCTTGATAATGATTATATGATAAGATCAAAAAGGTTGGAACAGCTATTAAAAGGATGTTGTGAGATTATTTTTCCATCTACTCATTTAGTGTTACATAACTGTCCAATAGGAGGGAAAAACAGGATTAAAACAGTGAAGCTTTCATTAGAGCTGCCCCGTGTGACAAACTTTACATCACAGTTTTAATCCCGCTATCAGCTGCACTGAGCTACAGTTCAAGAAACTACAGTAAAGGAAATAATGTAACGACTTAAAACAAGTGCAACGAATGCTCTGATTCCTGTATATTGCATCTTAAATTCACCATCGAGCAGTAGTGTAATTGACATTGAAGTAGCATCTCCAAACAAACTTAACAAACTATCCTATATGTGCCGTTTACGACCGTATCAAAATACCAATCAGCAGGATTACTTCCTCTCATGTCCATCTTGTCTGCTGAACAGTCATGCAATCAACTGTGACTTCAACAGATGATTCCAAGGGACAGCTTGTCAACTAGCATCATGCTGAGTAATAATGTGTTGCTGAGTCTGTCTCATAGAAATAATCACTGTGTTTTACAACGTGGCTCCGAAAAGCAACATGTGCTGTACTTGATTAGTGAGGAGAGGACAAATCCACTCATGTCCCCGCTAATAATCTGTTTACTTTGAAGATCCATTCTAATTGAGCCTAATTCTAATTCAATTTAAAGCCAATTTGGGTAATTTGGCTCACTGTACTGTATATATCAAGAGGGGAAAAAATACTTCTTAATGCTGACAGAGAAAAGAGAGCAGCTGAAGGTTGGTTGCATCAATACACTTTCTGGAGGAGAGGTATTCAGTCTCCTCAGCCAGAGTTCTCTAATGATCTGTGGACTAAAGCTACCGACCTTATAGCAACAAAAGCATCTGTCTAATGCTACAGCTGCTATTACCCAGTCATATCCAAGCCTGTATTATACATAGTTCCTCTGAACAACAATCATTTGAAAAGCTTCAAATGAATGAAATATGCTCTCTTTTGTTCCATCCCTTCTTTCAAGTCCCTCTCTCTCTGATTTTATATTCTAGTGTGCTTCTCGTACTTCAACTCATCCACTACCCGACCGAATCAAATTTGTTTTAATATCCCAGCAACATGCTGTGGTGACTAATGAATCGGTCGGCTGTGTCTGTGGACTTCAGTCTTTTATCAGCTAGTTTTATGCAAAGAAAAAAAAAGTTTTCTCATGGAGATCTTCACAAAGATCATTCAACATCACCTGTGCAAAAGACATCAGGTATTGTCATTCGTCCACACTATCTGCTCCTGCTGTGCAGACCAGGACACCACTTCTGGTCCTGCTGTGAGGCCGAGGCGGGAGTGTCTTAAAACATGCGTTATCTCTACTGACCAGCAGGGCGCGACTCCTCCGGCTGCAAAAAGAAGTCTGATTGTATAGAAGTTTATGAGAAAATGACCCTACTTCGCACTTGAAACATTGTAAACATGAGTGTAAGATCTCAATCGCTAGTTGCAAGTCTTCTTTAATACAGGATTGATGTTAATTTGCTGTTTCTGTGGCAACGGTAGCTCCCGTGATTTACGCTACATTATTATCTTTATTTGTTGTTGTTTTTGTGTTTATTCTTAAAAAGGTATATGAAAAAACACATTCATCAACATCTGAAAAAGAAGTGTGGGTATTGGATTTAGAGGATCACCGACCTGCCGGACCAAACCCCACCAAACTGGCACCGATCCAAGAACCTTGATTTAACAAAAGAAGGTCTCATTTAGAGACAAATAGGCCAGAAAGCAAAGTATGCTTTAGGACGGGCTTACTGTGATTGACAGGTTGCTGCCGCACTCCTTCAAATTCCAAATACTTTCGTTCAGCGGTTGCAAAAAAACAACAACATGGTGTCAGCCGTATCCCAAGATGGCGACGGTACAATCGCCGTACTTGAGGCTTCAAAAAGGTAATCCACAAACCAAGTGACGCCGCAATGACTACGTCCACTTTCTATATACACCTTCGGTACAGACCCACCTCAATTCATTAAAGTGTAGTCAGAGTGAACCTGTATTTGTATATACGTAGCGCCACAAATTTTCCTGCATGTCCCCACGTCTCATATTCTGTCTCTTCCTATTCCACTCTCTCGCTCCTTCTGTCCCACGAGAAAAGGAGATGTGCTGTGTTCAGATGATGTGTGTAATCACAGTGCAGTGGAAGACGTGTAAGCATGCAGAGGTTATGCGTAAATATGCAGTATCAGGCCTCTGTAGACATCAGCTATAGAGGGGGGAAATCTGAATGCAGCAAAAGATGAAAGGACAGAGCATCTGCAATGTTACCTTCATTAACCGGCTCTGGCTTCAGCCAATGTGATGCAGTAGTGAAGGGGGTTCAAAGGTGCCAAATGCCCACCTGCTAGGCTCAGGCATCACCATGTGAGAGCGCTTGTGAAGCAACATAAATGCTTCCAATCTTATACTACTTTAACTTAACAGAGTGATACACCTTTTACTGTGTAAAAGAGCAACACACAACAAGATTTTAAGCTGAAGGATAGTTTAACTACTCAGAACCAACAGCCTGAGTCTGCTGCAGCAAAGACAACAACAAGGTAAGATATTTGCTGTACAGTGTGTGTGTCCATAGTGCATGATTCATGAAGTTAGGGGTCAGTGTTGCCCTGCCAGGTCAACCTGTGAGAGACAGCGCAGTGCAGAGAACAGACGCGTGTGTGCAGGTGACCTTCACCAATAAAGACAGAGTCATCACCACTCCGCTCCCATGTTTTTCACAACAGACAGAAAGAGAGAGAGAGAGAGAGAGAGAGAGAGAGAGAGAGAGAGAGAAATAGAGAGAGAGAGAGAGAGAGAGAGAGAGAGAGAGAGAGAGAGAGAGAGAGAGCGCTGCGCTAGTCCCCTCAGCCCGAGATAGAGGCTAATAGTATAGAGTAACTGTCCACTGGGACCTGCATAGAGGATCGCATTGCAGGGTCACTGCAATAGAGTACAATGCAACATTCCCTCACTTAGTTCAGAAGGGGCTTGAGTGAATTACTTGCCAAAACCAACACACACATTTTTTGAAGCCTTTAACTTCCCAGCAAACAACTAAAAGATAAAATCAAAACAAAATACCAGAATCAACCTTTCTTATTAAATAGATTGCGTGACCTTTTCCTAAGCATCTGTTCAACAGCTCAGGCTGGCTCGAGGGCAGACGGTTGTTTTGTTTAGTTAGTACTAACTGTCTTTGTGCGTGAGCATCCAGTATCTAGGTTAATTGACTGAATGAGTACTGCGGGTGCAGTAGGGTGCAGCTGTGACTTCTGAAATGAGTGTGTCCGTATGTCTGATGGTGAGTCGATATGTTGGGGAGTATTCTGTGGTCATATACACGACCATCAGTTCACGGCACTCAGGGGACATACTGTACAGTAGGAGACAAATCAAAAGCCCACACAGGAGAAGTTCTTAAAGATTAAGAGAACTATTGCTCTGCTTTACCATTAGGTAGAGAAACATTTTCAGAGAACTAGATTGTACTTCATGTATATGAGAATATACATTAAGTAAACAAGCATCGTCTTTTGAAAGGTATTGGTGTCTGCAGTTTGGTTTGCTATTGAGTATATTAAAGGAATATATGGATACAAGTTATTTATGTTAAACAGACAAAATAAGAATTTTGCAAAAATGGTACAAACCCTTTTACCGCACACTAATACATATGGATATAAATTGTCTCAATACTGTCTGAATTCATGTGATATCTGTGATGCAGCTAAAGATGCTTCAAACCGAATGCAAAAGTGAACCTTCAAACTGTTTGTGACTGCCTTTTTATAGCTGCTGTCTGAGAGAATCAATGTTTGGTTACTTTATTTGTACACGTTGACGTATTTATTCATGTGTTTTTTATTCCTGCAGTAATGATGTTTTTCTAGATCAGATAATGTCTCTCAGGTAAATCACGTTTAAAACATCTTATGACAAACTAGTTTGTAAGATTATATTTCATACTGAACGTTGTATGTAAAGAACACTTTAAAGTCCAACTTTTTCACAAAAAGAGAGATCTTTCAACGGAGTGAAGCAAACACCAAAGCTAGTATAGAATAATATCTGAGGTTTGACTTACCAGATCCTCAATGAATTCCTTGACAGCAGCCACCACCAGGATGAAAAGCAGCGGCACTAGTGTGGTCCAGCGACCCGTGGGAGACACATCTGGGATTTGCTGAAAGAGACATAGATTTTTTTTTTTTTAAATAAGAATATTGCAAAGGCAGACTACAAGTTCAACTTCATCAGCTCCCACCCCGAACCCACCAACATGCCAAACACATTTGCGAGCGCCCTCTAATAGGATGACAGCAGCCAACAGACAAAGCTTTCCCTTCTCAGCACACTATTCTACCCAAATTTAATAAGTGGGCTTACAGCTCATTTGCAATTGTAACATGGTTCATATTTATCTTAGACAGAAACACAGTCGCTGGGGTCACCAATAGGCCTATAAATCACCACACATTGCATAACCACAATTTGACAGCTTAATTAAAGAAAAGTATATATATATATATATATATATATATATATATATATATATATATATATATATATATTCAATCCAGCCCAACCAACTGTCTTAGTACAATTATAATGTTCCTTCTTACCACTGACGGTTTAATGATTTGGCCATTTTAAGTCTTTCAAAATTAACAGTCAAACACCAGCGTAATTAAAGCCAAGCGAGGGCCACAGGAGATCGTCAGTGTTATACAGCTCGGCGGAAATTTGAGCGAAATAGATCTCACGTCTCCCTCATGTGCAGAGATGTTTTATTCAAGGTCACAACATCGACAGGGCAGGTAATGAAGATTCACACTAGCTGTTATTCAAAGCACTTTCTTCAAGGTCACTGGGTAGAGCCCGTTCCTGTCCGCAGGTCTCATTAATGTAGGGTAGTCCATCAGCACGGATGTAGGTAAAGACAGAATCTTACCTCCATGCAGTCTTCCTTCTCTCTTTATTTCAAATTGTCTATGACGCTTTGAACAACTGAGACATGAATTTTGTCCCCTTTTAAATCACATAGTAATTTTGTTGGTTGAGGCTTTAAGTGTTCTTAAAATGGATTCATGTTGACCTACAGTATGCATGTAAACCCCTGCAAGCTTCCTCAAGGCGAGAAAGTTTTTGTTCCAGTCGTGCTAAGATCTGTAGCTATTGTTGAGCAGGAATCAAACCCCTACTCTCTACTCTCTGAATTGTGGCTCCACATCAGTTGGACTATTTGAGCGTGTTGCCCACATCCTATGACACACAAAGTAAAGCACAGTGCAGTTTCTTCACTGTTGTGTAGAAATAAGGGTACAGTGAAGGAACAAAATATAGTACGTGGCGGCTCATGCATTTTCAAGGCATGAAATATACATTATGCCGTGTTAAGCCTGCAAGCATATCTAGTTCCCCTTTAAAGGAGTAACGCATATTACATGTATTATTCATTATCAAGATATACTACATATATAGTACTGTGTGCGTGTGCGTGTGTGTGTGTGTGTGTGTGTGTGTGTGTGTGTGAGAGAACCATGATTCAACATTTTATGGCGGTTTAAAAGTTATTTTGGTCTGTGAATCTATTTCACAGAAGCACAGCAACACCACAACTTACCTGCAACAGTGCAATGAAGAGAAAGAAGGCATTGGCTGCCCTCCTGAACTGCGAGTAGAGGAACCGGGGAAGGAAGGTGAGGACATTGTATTTGGCTGTGCTGAAGACGGCACCGGGCAGCGAACAAGGTCGTGGTTGGAGGAAGGAGCAAGAGAGAGGGAGACATAAGAGAGACAAATGGTTAGATGTAAATTTAAAAAAATCTATCTCCAATAATTAATATCGTCCTCCACCCATTCAATAAGTCATTTCTGCTGTAGAGACAGAGAGAGAGGTACATGACTGTGTTTGTGTGCGAGACTGAAGAATAGCAGAGACTTGTGGACTCAACGATCATAAAGAATAATTAGGAGTAAGAAGGGAGCTGGCAGAAGGGAGGCAGAGCTCCTGGCAGACATGAGTTATGTTGCTTGTGCTGCAGCCGGGCTGGGTTGGGTGGGGCAGGGGCGGTGGGGCAGCGATGGTGGTGTATTGAGGCTTGTGGAGCCTTCAACAACCTGAGAGTCAGCCCACCAGCAGTCTGATTTACAGCATTGTTAAAGGGCCAGACAGAACAGATACTTTGGGAGTACATATATGCCATGCCACTGGCAATGCTTTGCTCTGCTTGCTCACGCACACACAAAAGCCGTCACAAACACACAGGCAAAATACCAGAGAGTGCAGCCTCCAACTCGTCTAAAGGGGGTGAAGCATATGGCAGTAAATGTCAGTGATATCACTGTTGCACTCCTGTTAGACTGAATCATATTTGCAGCATGTTTCACTTGTAGCACGCTCACAAAACACAATGCAAAGTTGTGGGGAAAACAGCAAACATTGAATCGAGTCAATAAAAAAACATTCACTGTCATGCTGACCGCCAGGTACTGCGCAGCCGTCCACGGTGAGTGAGAGGGACGGAGCGAAAGCGAGTGAGTAAGAGGTAGGCATTGTTCTGACAGCAGTACAATGTAATGCCAGCCGCACAGAGGAGGCTGATTAAGAGCCTTGTCAGAAAAATAGTCAAGAAAGATTCAACTTTGTTTCATTCAACAAAGTCTAGTCTTTATATTCTGGTCTAAGGATTTTAGTTTCTGTGAAAGGATCTCTGGGTCACCTGTAAAGCTTCAGAGCGATTTATGGAGCCAATTTACATATATTCTAATGTACATCAGTGCTGACATAGAATAATATGACGCAAAGACAGGTCATATTCTGTCATCTTCCCTTTCACTTTGAAATTATATGACACTATAGAAGAGGTATGAGCGATTCCATTCAGGCCTGATTGCTTGTCCTTAAATAGGTAAAAAAGGTCACACTTGAATTTTTCCTCATACATTTTGGTGCCCGAATTTTCACAGTCCAATTTGAGCCACTTTTTCTTGATGTTACAACTTGAATTGAGGAGTAAATTGAAACAAAGTAAAAAAAATTTTTTAAAACTACTACTACTACTACTACTACTACTACTACTACTACTACTACTACTACTAGTGTTAGTAGTAGTAAAACATGTAGGGGGATGTCGAGTAATCATTAGGTTTATATCCTGTGTTTGTCTTTTTTAAATGATAACATATTTGGGTGTTTCTAAAGGACATATGAGTTTAAAGATAGCTAGCTAGATAGTTCCCTGTAACACAAGAAACACAATAGATACTAGTTTAGGTAATTTACAAAAACATCCAAGTTCCACATTTGGTCACAAATAGTTTCTGGCGAAGCTGCAGTTTCATCCTAAAGGCCCTGGCTTCGTCGATGCTTGCTCTAAATGCATCCGTCATCTCGTCTCTGGGATCATCTTTCTGCTTATTGCCTTATTTTCTTCACTTCATTCTTCTGATCTCACGGGGTAGTACTATAAAGCACGATGGGCCTTATTCTCAAGTTACTCCTGTAAAATGTATTACTTCCTCCACTGAAGCCGGGCAAGATAAAGAGCTCATTTAACAATCTGTTTAATGGACAATTATAGATCTTACATTTTACTTCCTGGCAGTGACAGAGGATCCAGACAACAGGAGAGAATCGGCTCCTCCATGCCACTCACTGATTCAGATTATAGGCCATGCAGCACCGATCAAACTTGACATGTCATCCATCACCATTTCCACCACAGTAGAAAAGTTTGACATTACAGGAACACCTATTTTGGTTTATCTTATTAGTTAAAACTAGATCTGTGCATGTTAAGTCAAGTAAACTTTTTTTGTTCCTATTTTAAACACTCTTTATTAACACCTTAAACATTTAATAAACGGTGAAACACTGATCTTTTCCATAATATTTAAACATTTACCGGTTTATTTTAATGCAATTGAAATGACACTCCTCAAAATGTAACAAAACACTAAAGGCATTGATGTCACATGTTAACACTGACACACACAAAATAACTTGGAGAAGAACAAACTGGTGATGAGGATGTTCTGCGTCATGACTTGCAAAACTTCCATGATTGATAATGACAGAAGATAATGTTGAAATGACCCCGGGGCCATGGGGACTCTAACCGGGCTGCCAGGGGCCACGAATAGAAACAAATATGAGCCATCTTTTCACCAGATGAAGATTATCACAGTAAATAAAGTTGAAGCTTATATCAAACAGATTATTTATTCTTTCATTCAGCTCAAATGTATAGGGTTAAAAAAGAAATGTAATGTAGTTTAAGTTGAAGTGTTTTCACTGCTGTCATACAGTTGGATCTGAAGAAAAACTTAGTTTGACATTTCGTAATTTGGGATATTGGTTATGATTTTTGATTTATGATTCACGATTAAATAATTGAGACCTTGATTATTCATCCCAATTGTTCAATTTAGTCAACTTCACAGCCAATCATAATATTTGAATTTGGAAAAGCTAAAATTGTGTGTTTGTTTTAGGTGAACAAACATTAAACAGAAAACGTGATTCAAGATTTAACCGTTGATAAGATCAGTTTCACCACGCATTTTATTTCATGATCAAATATTTCCTAGATTGAAATTCCATGTCCAGAAAAATAGATTAAATAGTGTTTGGATCAAACGAATGGCTTGTAGCACACTTGTTTTACAGTACACTGCTATGGGAGGAAAAATCTCTGCAGATGGATTTACCAGCATATATTCAACCACAGAAGAGATATTCAAATCAGCCAAGGCCGTCAGCTAGCCAAGGAACCTATACAAACAATTCAGATGCTTCATTTGCAGAAGCCGTTTATGAATCAGAATTCAATTTATTATTATTAGAACCTGCATACGGTCATTTGACGTCCACATCCAATAAATGAAGTCAAGTCAACAGGTCGGGCCAGAATCCTGTATGAATGAATGAGCTCTTGTTTAGTATCTTTCAAGATGTGCTGCTAATTGAGTTTGTAACATTGCATACAATGAATACTGCAATTTCACCAGTTAAAAGTGATGTTGTCATGTGCACGGTTTAATATCTAATTATGGTATACCGTTGAAAAGAAAAGCTCAGATCTGGACAGAATAAAATAAAAAGCCAGCTCGTCAGTGAATATACCACACGCTGAAATGCGTAGGTCATGTGGTTAGGTGATTGAGGCACATTAGATTTATATTAATCACAACTATACAATGTGTCAGGTCAATGTCATGTGTAGTCAATGTGCGTGTTGTGTGTCCATGTCCGTCTATCACAATTGTCCCCACAAGACGTGCAACTTTATCATGTCATGGATAAATGGTTTGCACAGTCACTCCTGTTTGACATAGGATTATTTGTCAAGGTCTCATCAAGTGATCACCTCCATGTTGGAACCAGACCTGTGTAGCTCGTTCAGCTGAACAAACAATCCACAACAATCCTCATGCATACAAGAGAGAACAGGCTCCCTTTCTGTTATGAGGCAGGATCTGTGTGAAGGTGAGCGGTGACATTTTCTGCAGGTATTGACGCTGCAGAGGGAGAGCAAGTGAAAGCAAGAAACCTGTGAGTGCTGCTTGTAGGATTAGATTCACATTTTTTCACAGATGCTGCCACTGTAAGTGTCTCCACAGGTCACTTTGAGACAGCAACCAATCCTCTTTAATAAATGGGATCTGTAAAATGGTTTAAAGTCTGATGGGCCTCCGGAGCTTGAGGTGAATTTGTGGACGCATTTCGAATTCAGGAAACACAGGGACAAAGATGTCAACAAATATGCGTCTATGTATTTTACTATTCTAATACTGCAGCAGTACTTCAAGTTTAGAAAGCATTTGACAAGACACAACTTGGATGCATTACAGTCAGCTCCAAAAGTGGTGGGTCTGAAACAAATGCGGCTTGAATAGGCATTAACATGCAAGCTGTCATCCAGTTCCCTTTTGTGCTCAGAGAAAAGACTGTTGACATTTCTATCGCTAATAACTGAGCTGTATTCGTGCATCACTTTTGTTCATTACTAAAACTGCTATTTAATGTACAGTATCAGTATTGGATTGCATGTCATTCACATCAAAGCCAAGTGATTGTCAATATGATTAAACTGGGAGGCCGACAGCTATAGTCATACTTTAGATCAGCCAAATATTTGGAAAGTCTATAATAATGATTCATCCCTTAACCTGCTTTATGTTGACCACTGTGTTTGTGTGTTAACAGCATGAATTTCAGCCGAAAGGGCAAGGATGTGATATTATCCTTTATTTTTCAGCGATGCAGGTCGCCTGCTGAATTAATGACTGCCCCCGGTAAGGTCACAAAAATCTAATAAACCTTTAATTTTAAAAATATGCAGAAGTGCTCTTTCACAGAAAAGGTCATATTACTTAAACTTCTCTGACGCAATATCATTCAACCATCAACCATCTGTGGGAAGCATGAATTACCTCTTGGCATGTGGCCGGTGATGCTACATACCAAACAGGCTAAAATAAAGTCTTGATTACAAACGCTCATTGACCTGGGTCCATTAATAATTAATATCAAACCAAATAATTAACTAAAACAATGACAGGTGACACTGTAATAACATAACTAACTACAAAAGAAGCCTAACCTCTAAAATAAGTACAATCGGCATCCATTTTTTTTTACAGTTCAGTAATTTAAAGAAAACCTGGAGTAAGATCCCAACATTTTCTTAGGTGCTTGCGTATGTTTTGTCTCATGTCAATACATGAAGATGGCCTAACAAATGGCATAAAATAAGTAGCATTTTCATGTATTACTGCTCTTATTGTATAGCTGTCTGTGTGTAAGCACATACATATCTCAAGTTGCTCATGCAGCAGGAATGCTAACGGTAATACTCCTTGACAGAGGACGGCCTGAACCAACAAGCCTGACCTTTAATGCCAGAAGCACTGCACTCCTCCACAGGAACAACAGGATGAAAACGGCCAGTGTGGTTTATCTGGACTAAGGCGCCACCGGTGATACAAATCTTAGAGGTACTAATCAAATTGCATATACCTGGTGTTGCTTTCATGGTACCTGTAGATCAGCGATTTCTCTTGCACTTCCGTTGTGGCTCCTCATATGAAAACCACTGCTCTGTCCACTGTTTAAAAGATGGGTCCTGTATTCTACTGTCATCTTAAGAAGGTTGAATACAAAGATCTTAAGGTAAATGTATTCTTGATCAGTCTGCTATTTACCGGCTGCTTTGCAATCAAACCAGAGAAGAGTTCACAAAGTATCATACATCTTTTCTCTTTGTGACAAATTTGTACAGCATATGCTCAAACAAGCCCCTAAAATGGATTCTGAATTGTCAAGACCACTTGCTATCAGGACATTCTCCCCAGGCTGACATTTAAGTAGCAGCCACACAGTCTGGGCATGCTTTAATTCAACTGTTTTACTTGTGACTCTAAAGGTTAATGTGGGGTTACAGGCAAAGTGACAAGTTATGCTGCAGGTCACCATGAAAACTTAAGTGCTGATGGCCTCTGGGTACCAAGTCAAAAATAGCACGAACAGCAAAATCCTTGAGAGTATACAACTTTGAGTGTGAATTTATAATGCAGCTGGGATACAATTTCATTTTAAGTCACATGTTGCAAAGCATCTATCCACCTTATATATTCATACTGGATGATAAGTGATAGACGTCACCTTTTTGATTATAACCACATATTATTGCTCTTACACAAAATGTGCATCGGTTCATACAATGCATGAAGATATCTCATCATATTGAATACAAGGTCTCCTTACCTGACTCGATTGTTGCAAAACTTGGCGAACTGCGGCTGGTTGAGGTATATCAGTCGTGCATCTTCTTGGTCAGCTAAGGACGTCTTTTCTGTCGTGTCCTCCGTCTTTTCATATCCTGCAGCGTGAGAGAGAAAAAAGAAACAAAATCTTTCTTAAGCGCAAACAAAAGTAAGATGAAAACTTGTGCGTTTAAGTTGGTGAGTATCGAAAAGTCCCCAAAGGAAGTCTTTGAAGTCAATGATTTCAACTCAGAGTGAAAGCTATAGAGACTGCAGTTGACCTTGGAGCTTAAGAGGCCTTTGATACGTTATTGGTGCTGTGATGGATGTTGGCCTTGTAAAATGTCTCATTGTAATGCTTTTAAAAAGAGTATTAAACTACACTACAACACCTCTATTTCTTGTGGATATGATGCACATGAGAAAACAAGAACGTATAAGTCAGTAGCCTACAATTACTGCAGCCTACACAATACATTAAGGAGACATTTGTAATTATCTGTATGATGGACAGATCAGAAGCAATAATATAAATATAATAGCAGCGTTATGCTCAAATTGTTATCTTTATGGAGTGAAAATGTGTCTATAATATGGCAGTGGGATTTCCAAATGACATGTCACTGACAATACATCTGTCATTACCACCTACTTAGAAAAATGACAACTTGGAGAAAAACCCTGTAATATAATAACACAGTGAAAGACCTGCTTTATGTTAAAGAGCCTTATCAATGCAAAGTAGCATCCATGTACTACAACATTTGTGATATTCCTAAATGTTATATGTTTTAGGAGACTAGCGTCTTCCTCAATTTCAATGTGCATGTAAAAACCCTGGTCAAAGCCAAATGCCTTTGAAGAAAACAACTGTGGCATGCCCAAAGCATTCAGGAAATGTCCAGTCATTTTAGCAACTGCTTCTGAAAACTATTAGAGTTGAGAAATTTGTGTCGAGATTGACATCCCGTCGGCAACAGCAGATATCCGTGAGGATCAACGACAGTATTGTGGGGTCATAGCTGCAATATGCAGGTATTGTAAAAGCAATGCTTTAATCTAACTGTACTTTTTAATATGTATTTTCATATTGACACAATGTTAACATTGACACAGATACCCAGTGCCACTAAAAATTCAAACTAAACGCATAAAAGTACAGGTTACAGAATGCATTCATTCCTTAATCAAATGTTCTGCCTTCTTGATCATTAAATGAAAAGAACAAATCAAATGTTCAAATGCTAGAGTCTGCTATTCCCTGCTGAAAGAAAATCAACAAACCCTCTCCTTGGGTGGTTAACTCTCTTTATCTCCACATCTTTGAAAGAGTGAGCACTGCTCTGCTCCCACTCGGTTCAACAAAGTGGGATGGAGCAAAGTAGGTTATATCAACACATCAAATGAGGGCTGTCCGTGAGTCACAGAAATGCTTATGTATGGTGTTTTTTTAAACCACTCACTAATGTTTTGTACTTTTGGATTGGCAATCGAATTGCCAAGTACAGACACAACTTACTTTGCCTCAGTAGGCAAGGTCTAACACAGCATCACTGGACAGCTAACATACTTGCTTGCTTTCCATGCAGGAGACGAGTGCTGCGTCATGAAAAAAGGATGTCTGGGGATTTTGCGGGAATTTCTCAAGCCTCTAGCTTGAAGCTGCTTACTGCAGTGCAGGACAGCAAGTAGAAAACACACAAAAGAATCTCTCTATTGGACAGAGAGTGGCTCACAAATATACAATGATGTTCCAACCAGTACATCCAGTTTAATTAATGTATTCAAGTGCAGAACTTCCTTTTTATGACATGGTAAGTTGTCCTCTTTTGATTATCCCTTAAAAATATACCAAAACTTACTAAATACCATTTCAGATATACATAAAGCAATAGCAATGTAATGACAGACATTCCAGTTGATATGGAAGAAGACACTTAAGGCAGTGAAATGATATCTTGGTATAAAATTCACATTTTGTGTTTAGAAAACCTTCATAAAAACAATGCATATAAAAAGTGTCAGCAAATCAAATATTGTCCAGGTAAATACAACAAGCACCTTGTTAATTATTACTATTTTCAAGTAGAGACTCAGTCTTTGGACTTACTGTTCAGGAAGTTATTTTGTCAGTTTGGCATTATCAGAAATGAAAAGGATTAATTAGTGAGTCGCTTTTCAAGCAAGAAAAAAATGCTATATTTTTTCACGTCCCAGCTACTCAAATGGAATAATTTAGTGCTTTGATTTCTTATATAAAATAAGATTATATATTAATATAACTTAATAAGGCTGAATGTGTTTGGGTTTTGGGCCATTGGTCAGATAGAAACGGGCTGAGAAATGGTAATCGAATAAGGATGTCTGAGGTTCACATTTCCCTACCCTTGTGTTTTAATTTATATGTCTGGATTAATGGCCTCAGCACTGCCAGTCGAGCGCTACGCTCAAGTTGCATGCATGTGATCCGGTGGCTGCTGCATGGCCTTCCCTAGCATGCAGTTGTAGCAGCGTTAGCCGTTCTGAAGTAAGGGCAGGAATAGCATACCTTCCTTAACTACAGACAAACCCTGGGGTTTAAAAATGGAAAGAAAGGCCATTCTGAGGCATGGAAGGAGGAGGACACAAGTGAGGCAAGCTGGCTGCTTGAAACATCAACAACAACAAAACGCAGAGTCATGTGGTCCTGTAACCAGAGCCTCATGCTGGAAATGCCACAGTTGCAACTTGACAGCCGACAGTATTTTTTTTTTTTCTTTCAAGTCACGTCAAGAGGAAACAAAAGGCTGACACAGACTTCAAAGTCAAACTTGAAACTTTCTCTGCCCTGGTTTCCCCTGTGCCATTCTTACCTAACTCTTGGTCCTTTCTCTGTCATGTTACACAAAAGTCTGTATCTTACAATTACAGGTCTTGTTATTTTGATGATCCACTTGGCTTCACAAAAAGGATTACCGGAAGAGTGACTGACAAAACTTCCTTCCCCCACTCCCTCCCATCATCTACTGATAGTTTCTCTCTTTAGCATGCGCCTTCAGGGCTAAAAATAACTGGTCCCCTGTCGTCATTTGGTCACTGGGGGAAACATGGGTAGGTTACCCAGTCCTGTTATGTAAGAAGTCAGATCAGCGTAGGTGGCTTATTGGATTAGTGTGGTGGCAAAAGAGTGTGTGGATTTAGGCAGTAGATTAAAGAGTGGTGCATACTGCTTAAGGAGGGACACTTTCTGCCATGATGCCTGTGATTATCACTGTTTAAAGGACCTATTAAGGAGCAATGCTTGTCCATAATATGATGTGGTCAACTCGTGATTCCTCGTAGTGAATTACAGCTCTGCTTTTTGGGTAATGACATTACTACGTTTGCAGGAAGTCCTCTTTGAGAGGATGTAACTTCCCTACTCTTTCTTGTCTGTAGGCCTAGCCTCTTTAACCGGAAATTAAAACTGGATTTGCCCCCAAGAGCTCACCTGCTGACACTGGAAGACAGGGGGTTGGGAATGAGTAACAGCACTGAGTAAAAGTGAGGGAAAGGACATTACTCAGAGGCAATCTACCTCACTGAGTCTGGACTTGGCGAGGGCAGCGCTACATGTTTCTGGCAAAAATAACAAAACTACTTCTTTGCATATAAGACACTAATAATTTGGTACAGCAAAACATATGCAAGCAATATCGTGTCATCGTTGCAGCAACAGAGAATAACATCGTGAGTTATGAGACCATCTGTAATGTCACCACAAATATAGCATCAATGTCACAGAAAACCGCCATGAATCATAACATTGCAGGTTTGTGTCCGGCTGAGGAGCTGTGTTGCATGCCACTCCCCGTCTCTCTCATTGTCTAACTAACGCCTCTCTACGGTACACTGTCTAATGAAGGCATACGCTTCTTACTCAGTGTTTTTTGTGAGATTCTCGATTTGCAGCAGTAATATATGGCCAGTGTTTAAGTGATGGGCTACACGAATGATAAAAAATTATATGTTAAAGTGCGATTGCAGCTTGCACATCAAGAGACAAGGCCGGCAAACAAAGAAAGCTGAAAAACTAAATCTTTAGAAGCTTCGGTGATCAAGGAATTAGTGTCTAAAATGACAGATGAAAACAGGGGGCTGGCATAGCTGGCGACTGCACCATAAGGCCTGTGTGAAATAGCAGGCCAGAGGAGCTGGCTGAGCAGCTGTGATTGATGTTGGGTCTCTGTGCTCTGAATGAGCCCTCGCAGCAGGAGCCTGTGTGCTGTGGTAGGCCAGGTGCTGCAATGCACCAGTTGCAGCTGGTACTGCTACCGCTTAACTTACTTTGTCTCTCTCCTTTGAGCAGCTTTGACACAAGGGGTTCTACACAAAGTTTAAATAAAAACTGCGCTCGACACAAATTGCTGGATTATGTTTAATATCGCTGTTTCACGATGTACGGTAAAACATTATCATCATCAGTTTCAATGATCCATAAATAATTAAGATCAGAATATGTTAAATGAACAGAAGCATGTTAGTTTCCATAATAGAAGGACTAAATAATGTCCTATGATTATTAACAATCAACATACTGCAGGTGTGTGACAGCGCAGCCAGAATGCTCCTGTCTGTCCTTCAACTTTTCTAAATACAGATGTACACCATGATACTAGTATATAGCACTGTTAACAATGCTGTACTATTTAATTTTAAAAAGGCCATTTGAATGAATAATTGGGGCATAAAATAGAAAGGAATAGAACAAAAGTGTAACAGTGCACATATTTATCCCATACTAGACTTGTTTTCCATCACTTCTTTCTGTTGAGTATGACTTATAAAACACATATAATTTAATGTTGAAGTAGTGTTCAAGTCTGACTACAACTAGTTGGGAGCATATTTACTTAGAAGTCTTTTGACCAGTAGGAGCTTTGCCTGTCAACCCTCCAAAAGCTCTCCAGAATCTCCAGGTTTCTTTTACAGCTGCTACGCACACCAGATCTAACTAAAAGGTGACATATAAAACCCTTTAATTGCATTAGAAGATCACCATTGTGTAGTGCTGTACAGCTTGAGCCATAAAGGGGTTAGCTGGGCTTGCGAAGTTGCCGGAGAAACACAGGTCTGGTAGTCTTTGTCCACTATTTCAGTTTGATGAATCACTTTACAGTAACAACTCATATCAGCACAGTTGGATGTAAAAATGCACACAAGGCCAACTCTGACAGGTCAAAACCACAGACCGAGAGGGTGAGAGGGGAAGGAGTCTCCGTAATGAAAATAGCCATCAGCAACTTCCCTTTAACAAGCATTATAGGATCTACCGCTTCAATATCCAGCTCATTTCCGAGTTTGTACCACAGTGTGTGGCTAATGTACTCAGCCTCTATCATAGATGTCCCGGTGGGAACTGCTCTTAATATTCCCTGGTGGACACTGTGCATTTTCTCAGCACTAATTTCATTAACTGCGGGCGTGTCATGGCTCAACTACCCTGACATCAATAAAGAGAGCCAGAATGAGATATTGGGCGGATACTTACTGCAAACATGATTCTTAATCTGTGTTATATTAGGCTTCATAACAACACCTTTCATCTCTTGGGCGTATTACCCACAGTAGCTGGCTGTATGAAAACAATGTAAGAGGCATGGAAAGAGAAGAGAGAGAAAAGAGTAACAAGGAGCCAAATAAAGCTCAGTAGAAGTAGAGAGCAGAAGCACGCAGCTCTGGAGGGGAAGCCTCTAGTGGAAGGATCAATGCCATCAAGTGTCGTAATGAGTTTGGATGCAGGCCAGATGTCAGGATTATTGCTTGTGTCAGCCAACAGACAGACGGGTGGAACAATAGTCACAAGGGGGCACGTATTTTAGAGCCCAATGGGAAAAACTAGGCCCGGCATGATTGGCATTGGCCAAGGCGTGATGGTCTTCCCCGGTCTGTCTTTTTATTTCTCGCTTGTTGCAGGTTACAGAGATACTATGCAACCATGGAGAAAAAAAACTCTGTGATACCTGAGATTTCAATCAGACTAGAACTTTATGTCTTGTACAATAATAATTTGAGTATATCTGTGCATGGTCAACAGCTCAGTCTCTTAATAGCTGCTGAAAACTTAACTGTATTGTCTCAATACGAATCAATTATATTCTAATATGAATATAGTGTAACAAAACCATCCTTTTTTTGCTCAGGTCAGTCAAAAGTGATGGGCACGTGATATTATTGCCCCCTTGACTGTCAACACAAGCAAGATTAAATGCATCTAATGGCAGTAATAACAGGAACAATATTGACCAAGCACAGCACATCGCACAGCACTAACAAATACTAACTTCCTCAAAGTATGAGTATATTGCCACCCTATTATCACAATAACAACACTAATCCTTGTTCTCAAAATAAGAGGATCAACTACAAATAGTAGTTAAGTCCAGATATTTTTAGCAACCATATCTTATTCTGGCTATCTATGTTTGACCTCAAATAAATTAAAACTAATCTTAAGAGATATCATGTCACATGCTGGCAGCATTTTACAACTTCCTTGGTCACCTACTATGTCTATGATTACACAGTGATGAGTCAGTTGGCTCCATGACTAAGCCTTGAGATACTTCAGAGGCCCATGAGTGAATCACAGGGGCTATAACATCCATCTAAAAGCAAATCAAAATCGTAAAAAGGCTTTTTGTTCTTCCAGAAATAGGTCTAGGCAAAGTACAATCTAAATGTTGAGATACCAAACAAGCACTAATGAGCCTGGGAGAGTTGTAGGCTGGTCAATAAAGTGGAGATGAGGAGGCACGTGACCTGGCCACAACTAAGCTTCCACACGATTCATTCAATAATACCAGAGTGGCTTGGAGCTACTGACATTGATCTAACAAGAACAAATGAATGGCAGCCAAGCCACAGTCAAGAGGCTTCGTGAAGAAAAACTGCATCAGACAGACAATCCAGAAGAAAGACAAGTTAATTTGCTCCTGTGGAAATGTTTTACACCCACAGACCACCGTGTAACAAGTAATAAAAAGAAGTAAGACAGAAAGGTGAGGTGGAATATGGAGTTCGGCATTGTCAGTCTGCAGATTGTTCACCTTAACCTGAGGCTATCTACCATTGTTATTAGGGTCAAATTAGTTCCAAATCCCTGGGCTTTGGGATTTTTCAACTCACTGAGCCTAATGTGCCATTCATATCTGCTCATCACCACCAAAGAAAGATGTGTTCATGATTCATTTATGCCAGATACAAATTTCAGTAGACAAAGCAGTCACAGTCTATTCATGGGAATCAAAGGCCCAGAGATGAGACCATTCGTGAATCTGGGGGGGAAAGAGCTCGAGGGGCATAAAGATACTGCCTCAAATTAGGCAACAGTAACATCCATAAATTGCTTATCAGATCCCAATGCTGTAACCATCACTCACAACAACAACAGCAGGGCAGCTGCAGAATTAATCCCCCTCCCTGTCCGGCACCGTCTGGCTCCTCGTAGGCTCAGGCGGGCTACAGTGGGACTGACAGTCTAGGGACAACATAGGCAGCTGAGGTTTGCTGTGACATCACAGGGATGGCCTGGATTAGTTTAGCATGGGGCCAGAAACCTTTCCACTGTGTGTGACTTTATGAATGGTACAAGAGAAGGGCTTATGGCGTGCAAGTCAAAGATCTGAAACAGGAAATAAACCTTGTAAATACTAGTCACCGTGTTGTGTCAGTGTTGTGCCCAACCTCAAGCTACTGTGACTTGTCTCGATTCAAATATATGCTAGAATAATGTTTTGACCTTTCTTGAGTTTCCCCCACAAATGTTGGTCGAGCCAAGAATAAATATAAATTAATCTATAAATCAACTGACTGAAAATTAATGAACAACAAATGTGTTAAATAAATAAATCATTATTGGGTTATTTATCAAGAAGCAAGACTTCAGAGTCTCCAGCTATGCTCATAGCTTGGTGAAGCCACTTGAGCTAAATGTTTAAAGGATCACCAAAGTATTTCTAAATCATCCTGGGAATGATGAATTTCTGCAGCAAATTTAAAAGGAATCTATAAAATAATTGTTTAGATATTTCTTTAAAAGCTAAACCAAAAGAAACAGTGTCATCAAAGTCAGAGACATTCGTCCTTTGAGGACTGTGGATATCAGTATAACATTTAATGGCAATGGCTCTAATAGTTGTTGAGATACTAAAGTCTGGACCTGAGTGTTGGGCGGACCAACAAAGCGATGGTTATGCTATTGCATCTGCAAACCTTTCTCTGTTTTATACAGTACATGTACCTCCATGTCTGGACTGTGTTTTGGAGGCCACAAGTAATTTGAAGATGTCACCTTGCACTATGGACAGTTGTGATTTTCTTTTGTTCCAAACATGAGATCTAACAAAAAAATCTTTGTTGCAATCAAGTGTTCTGACTAAGATGGAGGGCTAAAATCTGTTTTGAATGGCCCTTCTTCCTGTATTCACAGGGTGCAAATGTTCTGTAACTACTGCAAGACTTTAAAACCCACACTGTGTCCGAAACCATTCACTCATTCACTACTCCCGTCACTATCCAGGGAGTTGATGTAGAGGACTATATATTTAGCTGATCTACTAAATTAAAAACTACTTTCGGACACTACTCAGGTCACTTCCTCTGCGTCGTTAATTATATCATTGCTGTCGCACAGTTCAAACGTGCCAGAGCAACGTCGGCTGGTAGACCAATCACGCTGCTCCCCTCTCGTCCGTCTGCCATTACTCCTTTAGCTCAATGCATGATGGTTTAACGTGTCAGGGTTGGTAACCATTGTTGGAGACAACTTTTAGTAGTGGTAAGAATAATAGTTATTACAATCCATTTGAACAGCACTACACAATGGTGAACTCACTCTAAAGTCCATGATATAGTCAGGAGTTAGTGGATTTGTACAGAGCTGAACGTTTCGAAAGACAAGTTTTGAGCATTTAGAGGATTATCATATACTGTGTAATAACATTGTCATCATCTGCTTTATACGGCTTAGAAGTGTACAACTAACAGGTAACAACAGGCCTCTGCTACAAAGCCAGATGGATTGGTTGAGATAACAGGAATGTCGTTTCCTGTTCAACAGGTTTACCAAGACTCTCCTGAAGTTGATTGATGTAATAGGCGATTTACTCAAACTGCCCAATTATGTTTCTAGTTACCTAAAAGTTACCTAAGTTTAAACATTCCTTAACAATTTGTTTCTTCTTTCAAACATATCTAAATTGAATGGACTTTATTACTTTTGACGACAGGCCCATTTTGCATAAGGGTGTAATTTTCAGCTGTACTTGGTAGGAAAGTCCAACAAAACTAAGGTAATCAATGTTTAAGTTCCAGACTCAGATCTGAAATGGAGGGCAAAAACTAGATGCTGACCATTGTACTATTTTCGAAAATGTCTTCTGTTAAAATACCTGTAACATTTAAAATGGCCGAACAATGACGATTAATCCATTTCAGTATTTCAATGATTCTCAATGACCTGATGTTGCATGTTAGTAATGTGTTAGCTTGACAAGAAAAAAGTGCTACGTCATCATTCAGAACAGAAGAAGTAACACAAATATACCTTTTTTCAGATCTATAGATGAAATAACAAACTTGACACCAATCTGGTCCATCATTAAACCAGCCATCATCATACAACAGCATTCATTTATTCATACAGTATCTATTAACAGGATCAATTAAATTACTGCTTTAACTGCAGGATCGCATGCATTCATGAAAGAGATGAAAACTTTATTGGTTTGTTTTTTTGCACAATCATCGAAAGAAAATGACCCGTAAATGTCAAAAAGTATCAGCTTACCGAGTAGGTGATATGGAAAGAAGTAGCATGCACAGCATATGAATGGAGATTACGTTACTACTTCCTATTGAGCAACTACTTTCCATTGAATCTGCTGCGTAGACTTTAGCTTTACATTAGTCCCAGATCACTAACGTCTGTAACCACTGCAAGACTGAGAATGAGAAACTCCAAGTATTATCTACAGATAGTAAACTCAACACAGGAAGTCTTTAATGTGTGTGTTTTTTAGTAGAAGCAGCACTGTGGCCCAGTTGGACATAAAGTTGAGACTGGAACGAGGCCATAACAAGCTTGAGATCTTGGGGTCAAGGGCAGCAAGAGTTTTTTCTCCCCCGCCATTGATGGTGTTGCTTCCCTGTGGAGTGCTTCCCGACACGTCTCCATCTGACCTTGTCATCCCGCTGTGACAGGATCATATTAACTAACTCCTGATAGTGGAGGCTAGCTGCATTGTACGGCTGTTCATACCTCCCTACGTATATATGTTTGGAAGGCAGTTTTTCAGTGTCTCATAAATAAGATTACATCTTCGAAACATTAGTGAGGATCTCCTGCTAATCTGCAGTGAGAGGCTCTCATAAATTTCAGAAAATTGATGGGTCAAGGACTCTTGAACCATTCAGGACATGAAGACATTCCATTAATTGAGTTTAGAGCTGAACTCAAGTCTCAAGTTACTTTTTTTACATTCTCAATATTTTTGTAGACTACTTCAAAATAGCCAAATTATTCATATAAAAAAGCAAGATATGTCAGTACTGTAAATGTGACTAAATGGTCTGAGATTGTTTTTTCTTGTTTGTAAAAGCAGGAATATAGATACTCATATAATTCTCTGAGTTTATTTCAATTTTGTAGCCTGATAACGGCAAGGATATTCACATTTTTAAGATGTAATGAGAAGACTATCTTAAGAGATGTTATTGCACAAAGCCAAAATCGTTCTATTATTTATAGCAAAAGAACCCAAGAGTCCAAATATTTTATTATTTCTGAGGCTCACTGCAGACACAAGGAAGATAATGTATCCGTCCATAAGTACAGCAATACATTTTGTAAGACCAGAAACAATAGGTTGATTAATTCAGCAACAGAAAATTATTCTGCAACAATTTCGTCCCAATTTAAAACATTGGTTTAATCGAGCAAAAAAATGTTTATATATATATAAAAAATAAAATAAAAGATAGAGACGGGGAATGGCATGCAACAAAAGTCACTAGCAAACAAGGATGTTTGCGTTTATGTCTGTACTCCAACCTCCAAGGCCACCATATAGCTCCACAATTATTAATTTACATATATTCAACAGATTTATTAAAAAATAAGGATGTTTGGTAGATTCACCCCGAGATAGAACAATGCAATTACTTAACTGACAATCCTCATGACACTGTCTGTAAAGATCTCACTCATCAGCTCATATGTCTTGGGTCAATATAAAGACGTACGTGTGCAAATATTAGAGAAGGTTCTGCGTCTCTACATCCGTCTCCGTGGAGAGCATTTTCACATCTCCCTCCCTCCTCACCTGCCACGTCCACTTGCTTTGCAGATAGAGGAGAGTCATTGACATGGGGAAAGTATATCTAAAGAAAGACATATTAGACTTGCTGCAGGTTAGTGACGGAGACAGGACATTAAGTGCAAACTAGAGCAGAGGAGATGTCCCATGTCGACACATCGACAGAGTGGAGAGGACTGAGGGGACTTGATATGACACACCAGTGGCCCCAGACAGGGGATTTAGTGGCGTGTTGGGTTTTTGTGCCACATTATTATCAGCCAGTGATCCGCCAGGCACATGGGTAGCTCCCAATCCCTTCAGAAGGGAGCAGTCTATCCCCCTCCAGTCTCCCTCCCCATGCTGTTCCCACTATTCAGACTGACCGAGGCTTAGCTGGTGTTATTGAAATGCTACGGAGGAACATCCTGCTTCCCTTACACATGAAAAAGAATCCTGAGAATGACAGAAAGGTAGATATAATGCTTAAAGATGAGGCAGACTTTCTGTGTCTTTACAAACTAGTATTTGGGAAACCAGATGCTGAGGAGCACCTTCTATCATGTGGATCAGCTGATGCGAAAAAGCCTTACCTGCCAATCGCCATGTTATTTGTGAGAGTGGATTTTGTCTGTCTGCAGATAGGCATGCAAGCTAAGACGGCAAACAGGATGCTTCTTGCCATTTGCCTTAACTTGCGTGGCTTTAGTGGAAGCAGGTCTTAAGCGCCTTCTCATAGAAATTTGTATTGGTAACGTCTAAAAGGTGCCTGTCTGTCAAGGCAGGATGAAACATTAAATATGTGGATAGCTGCTGACGTCACCTGTACCTCAAGTGTCCTAGATAAGATTATTTTGGCAACACATCCAGGCACAGGATGGCAGTGATCCACAGCAGAGAAGAGTGACAAGGAGAGAAGCGGCACGTGGTGGGCAAGACTGGGGAGTGTGCGGCACGGAGAGCTGACGGACAGGCCGCTGATGGATTAGGTGGTAAGCCTGGCAAGGGCTGCCCTTTCTCGATGGAAGTCTGCCTGATGCAGTCTGGTGATTAAAAAATAAAACTGAAGGGTGGGGAGTGTGCTTAGGCTCCCATAAAAAGCCGCCGAAAGAAATGTTGCGGAACAGACGCGTGATTGAGCAAAATACACTATGTATGGAGCCACGAGAGCTGGAAACGTTGGTGTTGGAGCAGAACAATAGGTCGTCAGCCTGGCAGGGTACAGGAGGTGATCAAATCCTACGGTCAGAAACATGCTTGAAAAAGGAACATGATACTGTTTACACTGAAGCAGGGGGGTGATTGTGTAGGTTTAGTGCCATGGGGAGTCAAGAGAAAAACAGCTAAATCGTTTGCTCTTTGTAACCGAAAAAAGGTAGTGTGTGTGGTAGTTGGCGGTGATAGCTGCTGCATAATTAATCTGTTTTTGCTCATGTGACTGCAGGAGCAACATTGGTCAACAGTTTTCTAGAGAATCTATACGAGCATTTAATTATTTAGATTTCTTCCAGTATGATGCATGTGGCCTTCGGTGGCATAACACTATATGTTTATGTTGTGATGCACACGATGAGAAATTGCTTTTTTGAAGATAATTTTTATCCTTGCATTTGGTAAAACCACTGAATCTTTGTAGTCAGTTTATTATTACTGATCATTTAAAACTGTGTCTTGCAGTCAAAAATCAGAAAGACAATCTTACTACTACGTAATTAGTTATGTCCTACATGAGTAAAATACATGAGTACAGTACAAAATATTGTATTTTGAATGATTGGAAGAAATAGAAATGGTGATATCAAGGCCAACCATTTATGAATATGGATATGGTATGAGCAATATTCATTTATTGGCACAATTTTCGGTTTGAAACGGAAATAACACATTTATTTGTGGGAACAATCTTTCGAGTAGATCCATTTGTGTATTGTAAAGGTTCTCAGTTTTGAAATCTTTAGAATTCTGATGAGCAACAATGGTCATTAAGGCCAATATTTCTACCTATATGGATTATACTGCGCCAATTTGATGACCTGTTCATTTTCCACATGCAGTATATACATACTTATAATGTGTAAAAGAACATAGTTCATAAATACTGCTTGTATGAACACATACTCAAATAGAGACAGACCATCTTGCGATGACATCACACCAGCTATGATGCCAAAAAAGTCTGAATCAGACTATAATGGCCAATTAAGTGTGAACGCATACAAGGAATTCGACTCCAGTATTTTGATACCCTCAAAGTATAAGCAAATAAGTCAACATAAGGCTAAAACTAGGGACAACAAAGCTGAACAAAGGTAAACATGAACACAGGACTACTAATGGCCCCTTTTACATTTACTGCCCCCCTACTTCTGGCACCCTAACTCGGACCCCACCCACCTGTAAAGTTTTGAGACTCCGTCTTGCACAGTTGTGGTGCTATTGCGACAAAATCTTCCCATAGACAGACTGAGGAACACACTTGGCAAAGTACTAAAGGTGGCTGTCGTAGTTCCTGCTACAGCAGGTTTTTCCAGGATCACATTTGGCAGGATGACCCACACAGAGTCACAAAGTGAGGTAAATGAGATTGCACACTGCATTGTCATAGAAATGGAATAAACCGCCTTAATGTGAAGCACGTATTAGGTATGCAAATGTACCCTTATCTCGTACATTTTGAGTAATGGATCAACTTACAAGGAAGTATAGAAATACTAATGAGCAAAAGTTAATTTTTAATTAACTTTAAGAGGTCAGATAGCTTGCTTTATCAGCCAAAAAACTGTACTCAACAGCAATAACTCAGATTGAGATATTAGCCTGTGTCTACAATTACAAATCTAATCAAATCAATGCAAAGTGCCTCTTGGAGAAAAACAAACTGCAGTAAGTAGCATAAATAATAACAATACAATATGTTATTGACACATGCAGATGACTTCAGACCCCGGTCCAGAGAGGTCAGGATGAGCCACGAATAAGTGATGGAAGGAATCCCACAGGACGGTGGAACTGCAGCCAGCAATAGGCCTGTGTGTGCCCAGCCAAATAGGTAATCTCCTGGATAAACAAAGAGACCTTAACTCCCAAATATACTAAACTGCCTTTGGCACTTAAACACAAACAAATCCCCTAATGAGCAAAAAAATACTTTTGTAATGCGTATGCATCCGTATCCTCTGTCCCTGGCAAACACAACTGAGATGCAGTGGAAAGCTACTGATGCAGTGAGGGTGTGAAGGTCCCAGCTGAATTACAATGGCTGTATTATTAGATCCACGCTACTGTACATGCCATTTGCTGGAAAACTTGTTATTGTACTGCAAGACTTGGCTGGCACTAAGCATCAACTGCAGTACTCTAGCCGAAGATGATGTTACTTTTGTGCTGGACAAGGGAGGGGGGTGGGGGGGGTCAGTCTGGATGGGTGCCAGGTTTGCTGGGTCAAGTCAGGTTAGATATAAGATATATTAGTTTCACTTTAAGAAGCTTCACTCAGACTAACGTAACATATAAAGTGTTTGTCTGGGAACCCCCGTGTTTTATCTGCAGATATAGAGATGACCGCAGACTCTCTTTATTGAAAAGTTGTATTCTTGAAGCTATTTCTGTAGACTTCTTCAGAAAACTCCCACGGCCCCCGGGGTTTCCTTGACCCCTGTTGGGGCACTCTTAATCCTGGCTTCAGCTAGCAAGTTACTGTCCTGCACTCCCAGAGAGCTAACGTGAACCGTAACACCGGTCGGCCTGCCTTCGGTAACAATGATATAGACCCGGGACCTGCTTTCCAAACATGTCTGCAACACGCAAAACGAAGTAAAGATTTTCTTTACATACCCTCCGACCGGGTACGAAGATCAGACATCGTTCTCTGGACGGGCGGCATCTCACCACACAGAGCCGGGCCACGGCACCTGTCAAGCGGCCGCGGCTTGTTAGTTCTGCTCCCTGTGACTGCTGCCGCTGCTTTTTCTCAACCGTCAAAGAAGAAGGAGAAGAAAAAAGGAAGACCCGGCTAAAATTCAACAGAAGAACCTCTCTCGTCCTGCTGCGTATTTATTCTTAATGAAAAATACAGACGAGTTACAACATTCATTGCCTGGTGGTGACAGAACCATGCCCAGGAGCCCCCGGCTTCACGGATCCCCCAGCATCCCAGTTTACTCGTCGGATTATAAAGCCGATAGACGTCTTCGGTAAAGCAGGAGTGGACATGGATTTACCATAAACTGACGTGAGGGGGACGGTGCCGTTTCACATTATGGACCGTACCACATTCACCCGCAGTGGGAGGGGGGTGCGTGAACATTATAACTCTCGATTCACAGCGGCTAGGAAATATATGTCACGAACAATGTATTTTTACGAGGATATGAAAAAAGACAAAGTGCCGGATTGTAATTGGCTGGATGAAAAATGATTATGACACGGATACGTATTTAAAATTGGCCCATAAATTGTCCGTTGGTGTGGACGCCTACCCCCTCTGCAGTAGACGTTGTTCACAGCTTGAAGACATAACAATAGTACACTGGGTGGGAGTTGGCTTATCACTGAAATGTCTTGTTTTAGTTTCAAATCTATTTATTAACGTATTAATAGTAATTGCAATGCCAGCAAATGCTGATACACACACACCGTTAACAAACTAACAAACAATATTGTATACTACGTATGTGTATATGTAGTTTATTATTATATTTATTCCATAACACATTTAAACACCTTGAATCCTGAAAGTATGTTGCTAAATTACATTTAGATTCATTTATATAAAAAATCATGCTCTTTAAATACGTTGTGGTGTTACCATTATGCTGAATATGTACAGTATACATTTTCTAAATGTTGTCTCGTACCTTATGTTAATCAATAAAACTACTGATTACTTTTTCTATGTTGCTGTTGTTGATTTATTGTTATAGGTGTATGTATTACACACCAATTATTGTTGTATTCAATTTAATATACACTTCATAGAGAAACAAAAGTATACACACAATATTAATATTGATAATTCATGAATTCCGTCACTAATATTTTGAAAAGCAGAAAAGACAGTGTCCACATGACAAAGAGAGGAATTCCTATTTGTTGGTGTAAAACCTTTACTTTCTTTCTTTGTTTATATCTTTTAACAAGGAAGGCCCTTTGTGCTGTTTCACCACAAACCAGACTGCAGAATTATTTCTCAAAGAACAGTCTAATATCTGAAAATATACTGTCTGTGGTGTAATGCAATGGACATGCAGTATGTGCACACACAAACGCACACACACACACACAAATGCACACACAAACGCACACACACACAACCCATCAGACATGTTGAAAGGGTATTAATTTTCTGTCTTTCTCAACTACTCTATCTACTATAGTCAGAGCATTAGAGTGCATTACACTTTCTTATATTCATGTATTTCATTTTTTATATATTTTAAAGATAAGTAGACCTGTCACAACACACCAGAATGGTTGTAAGACATGTTGTAAGGCTTCAAGCAGATACACGTAAAGGATGATGGAGAGGCACCTTGTTTAACTTCATAATTTAAGAGTAACTAGTAAGGCGAGAACATTTATATTTAGAGTCATACTTCCTCTGTATGCCAGGAGTATGGAGGAGACATGTTTCATCAACTATATTGGACTGAACACCCACCAACCAGCAGCAATCAATACATTTGATAATCACCTGACTTTTGTTCCTAGTCGAACAACAAACATGTTTACTTCCAGTAACCTCACATTGAACACGGTGCTTCTTTTTTAAATATGCCGTTCAGTTTCCTCTGGATGACTCCAACATCATTTGTTGAATAGGCAAAAAAACTAAAACATTGCACAGCAATTTCTCTCATGAAACATTAAAGATTCTTCCTTCCCATAAACAGGGAAAACTAAACCCATAAACGCATCAATAAAAAAACCCTGGACAGCTACTGACTCAACAATGGAATAAAGCAGTTGTAAGCAAACAGTAGTATCCGTCACTATTACGTGATTATTGTGCAGAGACATGCTCAGGATAAGATCTAATCCAGGGGGGGCATTTTACAGCTTCCTTTAAACCCCTCATGAGCGTGTTCCTCTCCTGTCACAGATCTGTTCCAACACCGACCCACAGTTACCAAAATTAGGACGCATAAATAAAACAATACAAACGCAAATGCAAAGAACAAAGCAGCAACCACGCCGTCTCTGCTGCGTCTGCCTGGCTGTACAGTAATCAAAGTGTGTTCTCATTGTCACTGCAGTTGAAATGCAAATCACACCGGAGACGGCATTTGTGCAGCAGCAGCACCACTGCAGTTTCCTGAGAGAACTGCAGTGTTACAGACACACCAGTTGTCTCATGTGAGTGTGTTGCACCAGATGTATGTTTATAATGCTCAGTGTCCTGCATATGTGTTTTTTTTTGTGTGTTATTGCTGCCAAATTTCTGGTCTATTTTCACGTGATATGAAACTTTGTTGAGAGTGATTCAGGCGACAATGTTGATCCATATTGCCTGTGAAATTAAAAATGCATTTATACTGTTGTGGGGATTAGAGGGAAATGAGATTATGCTTTGTGTATGAGCAGTGTATAGATGCTGGAAAGCACATCAGAGTTCACATCTCTTTGAACAATAAGATTCAATATCATACGATTTAGGTTATGCACATAATTTTGGGTCAACATTCAACGTTCAGTCCTGTTCTGTGCAGCCAGAATGGAGCCAAATCCCAAACACAGAGAGATTGTGTTACACAGGAACTCAGGATTCACCACATCCAAAAATAAGAAATGAACACCTGAACATCTACGCCTCCTCCTGTGCCTGCTAGGGACACATCTCTCACAAAGATTTCCTTTCTTTCTCCCACTCCACCGAATTCAACATCAGTTTGCCACCACGGGGATTTGGCTGGTACAGCTCCCACGGTTGCTAAGCAACAGTGACAAGAAGCCTGCCTCTTCGATTATGTGTGTGTGTGTGTGTGTGTGTGTGTGTGTGTGTGTGTGTGTGTGTGTGTGTGTGAGTGTGTGTGTGTGTGCTGTTTTTGTGTTTTACAGCAGATCCAGTCCAAACAATGACTCATTCAACCAGCCGTGACAATTTCCACCACTGTCGAAATCTGTGTCAATTACATACAGTGTTTTTTTTATCGGTTTATTTAGATTGTTTTTAAAACCTTTATCAGAGATTTCATTGATACCATTGATCACCTTTGTTTTTTGATAAGCTATCGCAGAGTAAATATACATGCTGGCAGGCTGGGATTGAAATCCAAATAACAGATGCAGCAGAAAAAACATTGACGTGCGTTTTCAATGAAGTCCTTTTACTTTCATTGATGTGCACAGCTCACAATAGCTATTGATAAGAGGAATAACTGAGTGAGATCAGTCCCAGCAGTACAGATACATGTATAAGTCAGTAAGTAATTACCATTACCCGCCACCATCAGTTCAATTCTTTAACTCAGCCTCAGCATGTATCAATATTAATGCTATTTCCTTGATTTACTTTTTGATACTGCTACTTGATTACTTTTTGGGGGGTGAAATATCTCAACTATTACTGACAGTCATGCAAATGTATACATTGCAATAAATCAGTAATTTGGCAGCAACGAGTCAGAAACAGGGAGTAAGTCTACAACGGCTTCTAACGTCATGTTCAAAAGGACTCAGTGAAGGAGAGTCGGGCTCGTCCCTTCAATCAATCAAAACAGCTCGAAAACACGTTAACGAGCATGATCCTTGTACCGCTTCTGAGCCGCAAACACTGGCATCCACTGGCCGTTAAAATCCTCACGGTCACCTTGTCTACATCAAACTATAGAGAGTTTGCAGTGTCCTTCAGAGAAAAGTCTGGCTGAATAATAAATGATGATGTTTGTAAGCCCCTGCCTCTGCAGGAAAATACTTTGAGCCACTTTGCTGCTGTTGAGAGAGGAACTACTAAGGAAAGAAGTAATGCAGCTTAAATCCTGCACCAGCTTACTGGATCCTATCCCAGATGCTTTTAAAAGGGTATCCAGTTGACTACAGAGGATTAAGTACGGGCTATTTCCCTTACTGATATTCATCCCACACTGGAAACTGCTATTGTTAAACCACTCCTGAATGTAACCTTGATGCTTTTTGGTTTAAAAGAAAAAAACATCACTAAAACAGCTTGATTCATGCATTCATTGTTTTTTATGGGCCCATTCATTTGACTTTTTTTATGATCCTCACAGCATTGAGACAGCAGTATGAGACCATTTCTCCTTTTTTTTGAATGCTTCTGGACTAAAAAATGTCTTTAATATTCTCAACAAAAAAAACCCCACACAAACGTGTTCGTGGCTGCAAACACTTTGAAGTTCAGTCTCTAAATCCTTACCCTGAAAATGGTATCTCAATCTCTTCAGGATTTTATTAATCCTGCTCCTTCTCACTTGGGGTAAAGAATCGTGTTATTGATTTTATCATAAATCATTGCTCCTTCTCTTCACACTGATCAAGCGGATGCAGCCGTCAGGCTTGCAGCTGCATCCTTCATTGCTCGCCTTCAGCTCTTCAGGGAACGATTGAGCAGCTTGACATTTTGCTGTGATTGAATTGCACTCTGCCCCCTTGTGGACGCTGATCCTCAGTCAGGGACGGTGAGGTGGTTTGATGGTCAACCAATCACAAACGACGAGTCCCTAGAGAGTCATTTCCCCTAATCCCTGTTCACAATATTTGATTAACGTGTGCAGATCTTGTCAAACCTACACAGAAACACATTTCACGGTCCATAAGAGGCAAGAGTTGCATTAAAGAGCATTTTCCCTCGATGTGGAGATCTCTCTGATTCTGCTTTATTACACCAACTCAAAAATATACTGCAGATCAGTCAAATTTTGAAGTTAACGTACAAATCATGATGGCAATCTATGAATACATCTGTTTATTCAATCTGCACAAAATTAAAACCATATATTACTCTGCACCGCTTGACTTCTTCCCCTCCGTCACAGCCGAGCCAGCGGACAGCAGTGAAATTAAAGAGCGTTAAAGTATTCATCTTTTCAAATTGCTTTTTTAATAGCAGTTGAGGTGGCTGGTGAGGCTACATTCGTGCTACTGATGAGGAGGGCTGAAAGATAAGCTCTTCAGGTTGAAGAGAATATCACCATCTCTGTGGTCGCTTGTCTAAATGTGCTAAAATGAGATAAAATGGCTGCTTGACTCAACATGGCGTGGGTGTGTTTCACTGAAGTCTTAATAAGCATGTCCCGTCCTGCCTTTACAGGAGGTCTCAACAAGACAGTGAACTTGTTTTCCACTGAAAGTCCTAATTCATCTACTCTGAAAGTCTTATTCTGGAATACAACAGCTGAAGAGGTTTTAACTGAAACTGTATGAGGGAAGGATGATTGAGAAACAGCTTTGTTGATGATATGGAAAGAAAAACTAATTAAAATGAAAATGATTTGTTAAGACCATGACTGATTTATTCCAATTATAAGAACTGTATGTTCCACTGACAGGCAGAGTCATATGAGCGGCTGTATTCAGATACTGACAAATACTGCCAAACTCACAACCCAGCACCAGGTCTATCTGATATAATACAACATAATATAATACAAAGCCATGTTATGTTATGTCCTTTAATGACATATCATGTAGTATTCATTTAATTGGGTGTTTCCAGGTTCAGATGTTTTATTAAGTAAGCAACAATCATGGTAAACATTTGAAATATTACATCCTTATATTTAATAACTCTAAAAATCGGTTTCACCAGGATGGTGTGTGTTTGTATGTGTGTGTGTGTGTGTGTGTGTGTGTGTGTGTGTGTGTGTGTGTGTGTGTGTGTTTGAGTGGATCCTCCACAAGGATGCACATACATACATTACACATTCCTTCCAATGGTTTCACACTAATCCACTTATCTACAGGCACCAAGGAAAACAGAAATACACCAGCAATGCAGGAACGCGATCAAGAACACATGAAGGCCAGGCTTTAAAATGTTCAAAATGTTTGGCTTTCTAAATATTTTCTGAAGAAGTAAGATCACTCAACACGTTCTGACCTCAAGGATAAACACACACAATACTTTCGAGTAACATTGAATACAAACAGAAACATTTCTTGTTTCGAGCACAGTGAAATATTATATGAAATAACCACAGAATCGTGTGTGTTCATGAAAGACTCCCATCAGTGAGAAGATTGAGAAATTCAGGTTTTCCGGGCTGTTTAACACTGACGTTAAAGACTCTGCCATTAAATTGAATAGGAGAAACAACAGCTAAATAAAATCAAGAAGAGATTTAGAAACAAAGTTATCAAGCCACCCTCAGCTACTCAGGCAGTAATTTTAAAGTCTAGACAACCTAATGGCTTCTAGCATTTGGCTAGCAGCAGCAATTATATACAACACACCTTTACAGGCCATATTGAAACATTACACTTTCCCAGATGGATTTTCTTTAATGATCAGCACGATGTGAGTGACACAAACAGGTGTGTGTGTGCGTGTGCGTGTGTGTGTGTGGTGTGGCTCTTACTTTAGGGGCCAAACTGCAGCACTCAAACAGAGTGCTGGTGTCACCGCTATAAGCTGACGCCTCGCATCTCCAGGGAGCTGCTTCATCACCTGTGACACAAAAAAACCTGGCCGAGGCGTATCTATGGACACGCTGCTGCATTGTGTCACTGTGACATATTGAATGTTCTTCTCCGTGAGGACGCTTAGTGAACACCTGCACTCCCATTTTGGGTGTAAGGAAGAAAGCAGTGAAGGAATATCCACTTAAGTCATGCATTCATGTGTCACAGTAAATGAGACTTCTCTTGATCACATTACATTGTATTGCAAAAGAACAATAAAGAAAGTGAGGATGTCACAATGAAAAATGACTCTACTATGTTACTACATTAACAGGAGTCTCCAGTGTAGTATTTGGACAAATACCAAAATCCATTAACCTACGTTATATGAGTAATCACATTTAGGTTTAATCTAAAGATGCAAACTATTAAACTATTTGATTTGATTTCTTTGTCATGAATTTATAAAAGAATAAAAACAGAATATATTTTATAAACACTACAACCACTGCAGTTTTTCAATTGAGATTCTTCCGTTAGTACGCGCCCATGTACACTGTGCTATGTACTTACTTGCATAGTGCATGCATTTAGACAGGATAGTAGTGTTGTCTGAAATCGAACACAGCTGTTGTGCTGTTGTGGAAATTATGAATGCTAATAGTTTTATGCAGCTCTCTTCATGCATCCACACTCAACTTCATGATGGTCATGAGTACACCATCTGTGTACTCATAGTACACCATCTGGATACTCATAGTACACCATCTGGGTACTCATAGCACACCATCTGAGTACTCATAGTACACCATCTGGGTACTCATAGTACACCATCTGGGTACTCATAGCACACCATCTGAGTACTCATAGTACACCATCTGGGTACTCATAGTACACCATCTGGGTACTCATAGCACACCATCTGGGTACTAATAGTACATTGCATTGTACTATTCCTGTCAGTGTGAACACACTTCAAACACACACTCAAAATAGCAAGTGAAGTGAAGCTAAAGTGGTTAGCTAACATGCTACTAGTGTGTTTAGCATCTAGATTTAACACACTAACATGCTAGTTTAGCTTGTTAGCATAGTATAATTTTGTCTCTTAAGGCAATATCTATGTTTTAAATGAATGACTATCGTGTAGGAGAAGCAGTATAACTGTAGTGAACCATGTAACTGAAGCAGAAGCAGTTGTTGCCTCTCAGTGTCATCTGATCCCGAGAGTTTGTTTGAGTTTGTTTGATTAAAGCACACAACGTCAGGCCATTAAAAGTCTTCTGTCAAAGCTTTGGTGAAAACTGTGTAAACTGTAATGAATAATTAAAGGACAACTATCATTTTACTTGCGATAAGCTTGCTAGGTTGCCATGGCAGAGATGCATGTATTATTTACTGGCAGTGTGAGACTGACTGTAAGGCAGCTTACGGGCTCTCATTCGTTTTCAGACCTGTTCGAATAGCGAGGATTAAACGTGGTAGTAATCCATGAGGGACAAACCGGTGTGTCATACCTCTGAATGAGAAGAGAGGAGCTACTCAGCGGTGTCGTGGACCATGTAATGTGGCAGAGGGTTTGCAATGGAGGGGACGATGCTGACGGCTGGGCAGGAGAAGCCACAGAAGCGGGTGAGGTTCCGCGTGGCTTCGGGGAACAGCGGCCGGGTGCTGAAGGAGATCTTCAAAGATGAGGGGCCTTCAGACTCCCTGGATTCAGACTGCACCAGCAGCTCTGATGCAGAACGGGCCAGCACCCCCTCTACGAGTGGGGAAGGACACCTGTATGGATACCTGGGCTCTGAGCTGGACGACAGCGAGTGCGAGCCGGATGACCTGCTCAGGTACGCGGGGGCCACCAAGGACTGGATGTTCACCACCAAGAGGGTCAACATAATGAGTAAAAATGGGACCGTGAGAGGGGTCAAGCACAAAGTCAGCGCAGGTCAGACGCTGTTTGAAAACCTTCCCAATTCCAACAGTGTAAGTACATCGGACGGGGCCTAGTTGTACCTTATTGTTTGATCCAATCTAAAATGTAACACCACCGGTTCCCATCAGTGTCGTCTCCGCCCTCAAGTCTAGTTACAGGAAGGAGCTACTCGGAGGTGTAAGACTGGGATAAAAGCTGACAATAGAAGACAAGGTCACCGACAAATTAAACATTAATGATGCATTTGGTTAAGTGTTTCAAGAGAAACTAATCAGGTTAATGAATTCCAGGCACTTTCTAGTATCCCTGCAGGAAGACGTGTTTTTGTATTCTGAGGTTACCCTTTGGCTCGTGTGCTGATGCAAAGATGAAGTCGAGGGTCACATCGAAGAGGCCCTTTCTCCGCTGAGTGGTATTTGGTGAACAGCGTCACTCGTTAAAGCTCCTCATTTACATTCTTGTCATTGATTTTATCCTCAAGGAACATTCTGGTGTTTTTGCACGTTTTATTAACGTGAAAAAAGATTATGCACACATTACATTATCGCCACTAGTGTTTGAAAGCATGCTATGAATTCCTTGATTGTTTTTGATGGATTTTTTTGTCCCATCAGAATGAACAAAGCTCCATTTATTTAAATAATGTAATGAGCATTGTGTGTTATTTATATGCAGACTTTGCAACAATATCTTTACTTTAGCATGCAATAGCAGTCATTAAACACACAACATGTAGATTTTGACGCACAATATAATTTTCAAGCATTTTTACGATACATTGATTTCCAAACTGTTGAAATAAATAGTCACCAAAGGCTGTCTGGAGGCGAGGATGAGCACACACAAACACAAATCTGTGCTATGCTTGGAAGTGATGTGAATAATACATAACTCGTAAAATGGTTGAAACACTTTCTAATGAGCCACCTTGTATGAAGGGATTATAAACGATAACCTCCAAAGACAAGGCCAGGAGGGGATTAGCTCTGATTGAGATCTCCTTTGGTGAAATCCTGGCTTCACCTTGACATACTGTACATCATATTAATGCATCATGTTAATGTGTTTAAATTCTATAATTTGAAGCATTTCAAGATCCCAACAGTTGCTGAAACTGTAACAGGGCTTCGTTCAAAACAACACATTTACATGTTTTAATACCCTTCATTCATTTAATCTTTCAATGAAAATGTGTATATTTGTGCTTCACATTTTAGTTTAGTGTTATTTTGATTCATTCTGACGTTTGCTTAGTCAACTTTGAAGAGTTCCCTTTAAGAAAAGCCTGCATAGGATCATACAAAGAGTTTCAGAACTGGAGTTTGTTATTTTCGACATGAGAACAACAAAAAAGTTTTTACAAATCAGTTCAGAATTAGAAAAGTGAATGGAAGTATATTCATATAAAATGAGGCCGATATCTCAAGTACACACTGCAATGTGAGATATTTCTTCTTCTCAGCTGGGAGACATGCTTGTATCTCTGCATGGTCAATGTGAGACCCTTGTAACGGCATTACTACTTCCACTTCCTCTTAGATGGAGTTATCTCTTGAGTTTGGGCGAATAGTGATCTACACTACGAGTTTCCGTGTGGTGAGGACGACGTTTGAGCGCTGCGAGCTGGTCCGGAAGATCTTCCAGAACCACAGGGTGAAGTTTGTGGAGAAGAACATCGCCCTGGACAGCGAGTACGGGAAGGAGTTGGAGGAGCGGTGCAAACGAGTGGAAGAACCTCCCTCGCTACCGGTTGTGTTCGTTGACGGACACTACCTTGGGGTCAGCTCTGATTCCTGCTCCAGTCCAAAGACATCTGACGTCCATGTCTTGTTTATTCACACACTGAGCTCATTTAATATTCAATTACGTTTTTCAGGGTGCTGAGAAAATACTAGGCATGAATGAATCAGGAGAGCTTCAAGATCTTCTGACAAGAATAGAGGTGGGTTTTCACAATATGGCGATAAAAAAGCAATGGTTTCCCCGTTCATCAGGTTAAGTCGACCGCGTGATTTGACACGAAGTGTTTAACCGCTCCCGTGTTTGCCCTGTTTGTTAAGGCATATGGTCACTTCATGAAGTGTTTGCCCAAATGTCACTGAGATGAACACTGTGCCAACAGGAGCAGTCCTTTCCCCTCACCAGGCGAGTCATTTAAAAAAACATGAGCAAACTGCGATGTAAAAGATGCACATCAATAAGCGGCCATCAATAATGGAGGGCGTGTTATTGATTCTGCCTCCAACACATTTGTCCAAACACACCAACGTGTAAAGCTCATCGCTCGGTGGAACAAACCGAGATTCTGAAAAGTATTGCTGTTTCTCACTGAGCTGCAGCCGCCTCCGTCACACAGGAAGTGGCCTTTTCTCCAGCTGCCGTTGTAATTTGGACCCAACAAGAATCTTCATGAGCGAATACAAAGCAGTGTTATGACATTTAAGTCAAGCATTGCAGTCACTGCGGGCTATTAAAAAAACATGCAGCTCTGAAAGGTCACGCATACACTAATCAGACCAGAACTGGGCTGCAACGTGTCTTTATTGTGTGTTTACATCTGCAGAGTTTTGGGAAAGGAAGTTGTGATAAGAGGTCACACGATTTGGGAATTTCCTGCCGATAGTTAGATAAGAAGATTGATCCTTTTAAAACAGATGAATCAAATGTTGACTGATGCAGATTTTTTTTAAATAGCAGCTCCTAGAGCCATTTGCTCATTTAATATGTTGTATCTCCAAGAAATGTGTCCTTTACAAAGAAAAAAACTGCCTTGTTTTTCACAAGGAATGTTGGTATTTCATGTTGTGTATCTCATCTGGAGTGTGAATATCTATCTCTGCATCTAGAGAGTACAGCAGCCCCAGACGTGCCAGACCTGTGGGGGCTATGCCTTCATCCCGTGCCCAATGTGCCATGGCAGCAAGATGTCCGTGTTTCGCAACTGCTTCACGGATTCCTTCAAAGCCCTCAAGTGCACTTCCTGCAACGAGAACGGCCTGCAGCCCTGCGTGAGCTGCAGCCACTGAGGATGCTACGTGCCTGACCCAGTATCCTTTACGCGGGGGCCTTCCACTGGACTGCAACACACAGGCAGTGAAATGAAACACAGCAGGACTTGTCCTCCATGGCCATTGTTAGTAAAGAAAAAATACATTTGTAATAAAAGAAATCAGTGAATTTGTGAATGTGGTGTTGTTGGTCTGGTAAATCGAGACAAGAATATGTTTATTTTGATCGGCTTATTGCAAAATTTGCATTGATTGGTTTCTGTAAACACGTCTGGCCACCGAGGAGCCGTGAACTAGTTTCACCTGAGGTAAACTAAGCTTGTTATTCAATAAGTGAGGAGGCTCCTTCATTAACAATGCTCTCCTTACTAATCCCATATCAGACAGAGTTAGGAGGATGGAGACACCGGACCAGAGAGGGAAAGTAAAAGAGCTCAATGAGCCGGCAGAGGGCATGAAGCTTGACCTTTACTTACGATGGAGCACCAAACATCATTCCAACCTCAATTAAAACTTTAAACATTTAATATTGGTTGTATGTGTCGGCGGTGTAATAAATGGACAACTTAGTTGTTTATTGGAAAGAATGAAAAAGGCCATTTAAAAAACAAATCAATCAAGGGAAACAAACACATTCAAATCTTTTTAATACTACATCATATATTTCTGGTGCTACATACGTGATACATTTTATTCATGAATTAATCGTTAAAGTAATTTTTCAAGGAAATCTACCCGGGTTCCAGCTTCTCATCTGTTAGGATTTGCTGATTTTCTTTGTCTCTCGTTTGAGAAAGTAAACTGAATATCTCAACTGTCACATTTGAGGCACTTTGTAATTGTGAGGAATTTAGCGATTATTTTTTTCTGATATTTTATAGACCAAGCGATTAATCGATAATGAAAGTCCTCCTTGGTTGCAGTCCTGTATAGGTCAGCATACTTATGTTCCCCATAAAATAACATTTTCAGAAGAAACCCCATTTTTTTTACCTCTCCTGTGAACATTTGTGTTATCCTTCAGCAAAATTAAACTTGGTTAGAGTCTGAAACGATTCTTGAAATAGCTTCAGAACAGCAGTAGGTTTTCAAAGATGTTCAGAGGGAAATGGGTCTGCTCAGCTCAGAGTACAGATGGGTTAATCCAGAAGCAGCATGCAATGCGACTAATTGGTTCAATAATGTATCGGCTGCAAAGGGATTTAGGTTTGCTTTGAATAATTCAACCCAAAGAGAATTCCATGTGCTCTAGTTTTTTTTTCACCTTTAAAAAAAGCAATGCATTTCAGTTTTTTTAAGCGATATCAGTATGAAAATCCAGACAAATGATATTTAAAACAATCCTCACACGCGATCCTCGCTCGTTTAGTGTTTTTAACGCATGATGTCATTTGTTGGCTCCCATCCAAAGGGTCAGAGAAACGCATCGCTCGAGCAGCTCAGCTCTCTATGCTGTCATAGCCCTGTACAATGCTGCTTGAACATGATTAGACAAGGCAGCACTGTAAAGAGGCTAAAAGCGTAGAGCAGTGTGATGATGATGATGATGATCCGCCATGAAGACCTTTGCTGCCATCAAATACAACCTGGCGTGTTCTCGAAGCTCCTGCACCTGTGATTGAAACAGCAAAAAAAAAATCAAAAAAAAAATCGATTATTTAGGAGAAGAAAAAAAAAGAAGAGGAAAACAAACAAACGCGCCGTCAAGCAAAAAGAAGAGGAAGAAGAAAGGGTTGATGGGTTTTCTGCAAGGCTAATGAGAGGATTACATCCTTGCACAAACATCTAATTTCTTTAATTTAATTCCGCACCGAGTAGTAATGGGTTTGGGGTTTTGTAACCGCAGGCTTGTGGTGATGAAGGGGGGGAGGTTGCATGACAATCTGAGACCCCAAACTGTGCAGGTTCACTGCGCCCCCTTCCGTGGGCTGCCGGAGACATATTGCACAGGATGCATCGAAAAATAACACACACACAAAAAAAAAACACATTTGCTTTACAGTCGCCCTCAAAATACACAAATTCATAACACTAGAAGTGATGTGATGTGCGGAATGATCGAAGATGTGTTTGGTGATCTCCAGACGCGGCTGGCGCGTCTCACAAAGCATGTATTGAAAAACATATATAATAAGCCAAATTAGCCCGAGGATCTGCTGCCGCTTCTTCTTCTTTCTTTGTTTAATCAACGTGCACACGCGACCGTGTCCTTCTCTGCGGAGGGGAAGACATGAAAGGAGACAAGATGGGCAGCGGCTCTGGCACAAGTGACTTGGGAATGGTACGATGAGACATGACACTGATATGCGCGCAACACCCAAAAAATGTTAAGACAACATTCAACGGTCTAAAAACCTGCAAATGGCGTTTGTCCGCATTGTGTCCGCTCTCCGGGCTCGGCGAGATATTATTTCAGTCGAGTAGTCTAGCGCGGGTCCAGCCGCGATGCTGTGCGTAATGTTTTGAACGGTCGGTCACTGCGCAGACTGGTTGGAAATGATGTTTTTATTGACGTCAGCGTACAGGCTAGTGCCCACCCCCCTTTCTCCCCTCCTCCCCTCTCATCCACACAACTGCACCATCTAATGGTCTTGGGTTTTCATTCCAGTCAACCATCTGAGCTTTAAACGGGAAACAGGGCATCACATGAAGAAGAAAGGGGGGGGGGGGGGGGGAGGGAAAGGTCCTCTTTATTGTTCCAGATGCGTTCAGGGCCTGTGCCAGACCTGTGGAGAGACGACGTCCTGCGTAATGTTGCTCACACGTGAAGCAGTGGCGACAAGAAATACGACCACGAGACAGAAAAGGAAAGCATCAAATATTTAATAAATTATTTTAAATTTATTCCAACTCCTTCAACAGCAGCAACATTGTTACAACCGACAGGGGGGGATATTATTACACTATTAACACCTTCAAAAATATATATCCAACCTCCCAAATGACTCCGCCCCTTCCTTGCTCCTCCTCCTTAAGCAGAGTACCATGATTAACAGGCAGGTGTGCTCCAGCTGTGGCTCATGAAGGTAAATGCAGAATGAAAATCCTTCTGCTAGACACAGAATATTCAGCATGAACATCAAGTAGGAGATAATTCACTCGATTATTTGTGACACATAGTAGACTTAAACACCTTAAACAATGCTTAAACACCTGCTTGAGACTGGTCCACTCGTCATCATGGCCCACTTATTTACACTGAGGGCTTGCATCCCTCCAGTACTTCATCTTTGGATCAGTACAATCAGTCGCCTGCTGATCAGCTGCCAAAACCTCACGAGAGAAAGTTAATATTAAATTTGGAGAGCATCAAAGTTTGGAGTGTGAAGCCGGCAGAGAGAAATGTGAAGCGAAAGAGGGGATGCCAATTTGTATAAAGAGCAACGCATCAAATAAATGGTTATTTATTACATTTGTTAGTTAGACTTTGAACTTGTCTTCATAATATCGCAGGGATATATTGATTTTATTCAACACACCGTTGTCTAATATCTATTATTTGCATAAGCGGATGTTGTTTAAGTCCTATTGTATTTAACCTTTGTTCACTCTTCAAGTCCAGCATACAATCAAAAGAAAAGTCTTAACATCTTTAAACTTGTTTGTATTGTTAACCCTGCAATAGAAATACAATCTATTCATTACAAGCTGTCTTATAAGAGGACCTGCAGCAGCGTAATGCAGTCTGCAGTTCCTCCGTTTATACATTAAAAGAAGAAATAAAAAACATCTACTTTGTCTAGCAGTTAAATCTGGTTTGAATATGTAGCTCTAAGTTTTCCTTCTTGCTATTTGAGGAAACGTTGCCACCGTGGTTCAAGCATCAAATTAAAGTAAAGTACACGTCTAGGAAATGATACTGGTCCTGTTTGGTGATTTGGTTTTTGGAGCGGTCATGTTTTCAACCGAACCCAAACACATTCGTTCAGGAATGCGAGTTCAAAACAACTCAAAGACTAAACTGTCATACGTGTGTGTGACCAGAGATTTCAATTTCTCTCACACTTTCAGGCGATTAATGAGCGTTCTTAGTCTTCAGTAAGAAACACGCTTGAATGTGAAAGTGCATCTCTGGCGGGTCGAATTCTCAGATAAGTGAAGTTCAAAAGAAAGAGCACGGATCACTGTCCTCCGCTACGGTTGTGGACTATTCTACAGTAAGACTTGAAGAGTTGTGCAGAGACGGAGGTTGGTTTTCTGGTGGTCGGGTTGGGAGGCAGGTAGGCTTAGCCCTCCTTTCGTCTTTTCATAGCAGGATGTTCCCTCAGCGGAGCCCAGTCCGCCACTATAGTATCTCCAGGTCTACGTGACGAACCTCTGGGTTACGTTGCTGCGGAGGAACAACACACGGTTACACACACATCTGTCTTACTGAGCAGATGAATCCCAGTCACTAAAAATGAGAACTCCATCATGAAATAGTAGAAACTGGAGTTTCTAGGTATTTTGTATACAACAATTGGGACATGTTTAATGTTCAAGAACCTTGAGTTCTTTCTCCAAGCGGTCCACCTCGGCCCCCAGAGTGTCAATGATGTTCTCTCCGTGTTTCAGCATGAAGCTCTCCAGCTCCTCTGGGTTCTTCACCAGCTGAATTTCCTGCAGATACACAAAAGCACACATTTGTCTTAGGTAAGTGAAGATAGAAGGTAAGCAAGGCAGATGCTTGTTTGACACAGTAGAAGACAGAAGAGATCACGTATTTTAGGAGTGACAATTTCATGAAATCAAGTTCCGGTTCTTCCAGATTTCCGTTGCGCGAGAAATCAACTTTTTTGGTCCCTCTGACTGGACTGAAGCTCAACAAGGCGGCAACAGAATACAATTATAAACTTCTGCATGTGTTAAGATCACCCGAGGAGGACCTATTTGTGACCTGCTGGGTAATTTATGATTTCTTGAAAATAATGATTGTGCTGTGTATACTGTAAACAAAACAATGCATATTTTTAATAAACGATTCTTTCAAAGTAACAGGGAACCAACCATTAGCAAAGGGAACTAAGCATCAGTGAACCATCCTGATGATGATCAGTTTCTGTCATTAGAAGTTAGTGTTAGCAGCGCTGGAAGGTCTGGTATGGGAAAAGGTTTACTTGTGTAATGTGCAGAGGAGCTTCCACATAAAACATTTTGATCACTCTGGAGAAGAAAAAACAGCTGGAATCATCCTTTATTGACTGAAATATCTCTGCCAGTTATCAGCAACAAGCACAGACAGAAGGCTTCATAATGCAGTTCAGAAGACATTTATTGCCTGTCATACATCACGGTAATGAAAAGCAGAGATCCAAATTTGAAGCAGCAATATTAAAGAAAAGGGATGCCATTTTAAAGACCACATGAAAGAGAAGTGAAAACCACTTACATTGAGGATTTGGTCAATGTCTTGTTTTTCCAGATAAGACCGTGTCACCACTCGGCCATCAAAGTCAACTTCAGCTTTAAAGCGCACTCTGCTCATTCCCAGATCAGTGGCCTTCACGTCGTGGATGGCTCTGCTCAAAATAAAAACATATTATTATCTTTAGGTTAGACAAGTACAAAAATCAGTCAAAGATAAAATCATCGTTACTTGATAATTCAGTGGATTTCCTTCACAACACGATGTGTTTACAAGGCAACGAGAGTGTTCATTTCTTAAAGCAAAGTGTGTTATTGTTCATGTTGTGGCTGAGGCACTAAACTGGATCACTTTGCTCGGCTGTGTGTACAACCCTAAAGACGGTGGCCTGGATGTTGTTCATCAACATCAGTAGAACTATGAAGTCACTGTTGGACCATGTGATCTTAAGTTTGAGATTATTTTGGTTTCATACGATTGATTCCAGACTCGCCATCAGGACCCTGTTTGTGTTTTACAGTCGTGGGAGTGTGCGCCTGTTCATTCGCTGACCTCACTGCGGGGTCGTTCTCCAGGAACTCTGTCAGCTTCTGAACGCGCTCGGGCTGTATGGAGCGGCCCAGCAGAGCCTCTGTGTTGGTGTAGATGAGGAAGGTCGAGACGGCGCCCAGTAACGTGCCCACGCCGAGAGAGCCCAGGCTGTCATAGCAAGGGTTACCTGGGACGACGCGGGCCGAAGGACAAAGGAAAATAAAGAGAATCTGGATCACTGCCTACATTGCAAGCAGAGACTTGGGACAATTGAATAAATTGAAACTGAATGCCTCCAATAATCCAACAATGTCTGCATGCCTCTGTGTTTACCTGTAAGGGAGGTGAGCCCCATGCAGCTCGCAGCCATTATGACTCCTAACACAGCGGCAGCATCCTCCAGCAGCACTACATTAGTGCTGGGGTCTCGACTCTGCATTACTGAGCACACAAAAAACAACACAAGATTCCATTTACACCTGAATCTTTAATCAGCGTGACACCAATTTGGGATTTATCTACAAGACATTTACATTTGCCGTCAGATATGCGCTTTGGTAGCATGAGGGCTGATTTGGTTTCCGTCACAATATGCAAATAGACTTGGCCTGAATGACACAGTCTGTGTGCAAGGACAGAAAACACCATATTTAATTTACCGACTGGGGTAAGATTGATCCACATTAAACTGAACTTGGTCCTGGGACCAGGATCAATCTTCCATTGTCTGAAGAGTCATTTTAGAACATTTGGTTCAGATATCTATTGTATGTCTGTCCAAGGAAAATGTCTTCTATATTTTACCCATATCAATATATTGGACGTGAGCTTTCAGTTGTACATACCGTATTCATAAAAAGACACTCCATGTAGTTGGGCGCTCCTTTTTATCTCATTGACAGCTACTAGTAACGTGGCTGAGAAAGAAAAATACAAAGAGATTTTTCAGCACAAAACGCAACGTAAAGTGAAAATGCTATCAAAGATCTGGAGTTTCATTTATAGAAATTACCTCCTTCAGACACCAGAGAGCCCGCCAAAATACAGTAAGCCTGTAACACAGAACCATGACGTGCTGGATCATTATCATTTATATACACACACATATCTGATATCACAGGGACGAGTCAAACAGCTGCTCACCCATAACAAAGATTCCATGGGCTGTGGGTGCAGCAATCCCATGATGCCATGGTACCAGGAGAGGCCTGCTCCCATCATGAAAATACCCACTCCACTGATGAGGGAGGCAATGTAGCGCATGTTGGTGAAGCCGTACCTGGACAAGAAGAAGGGGCGGTCCTTTAAACAAAACCAGGACTAGTTTTCACCTTTCAACAACATGTAAGAGACGCCGTTGTTCTGCTGGCGTTATAAAGTCAGTGGTGCTTACGGATGGCCAGCGTCCGGGTTGCGGACAGACTGGCTGATTCCCAGGGCGAGGAGAGCCTGGTTGCAGGTGTCGGCCAAAGAGTGGATGGCCTCTGAGAACATGCTCGCTGATCCAGTGTAGACCCAAGCCAGGAGCTTAAAGAAGAAATTCAGCCCATTGCTGAGGAAAAAGAAAAACAGGTAGATCAAGCACTCAAACAGCAATGAAAACGTTATTTTTAATAGGAATAATAACAACAACAACTCTTCAAAATGTAAAAGCATCTTTAAAACAGAGTTTAAAAAGTGCTTTGACAGACAAAGCAAAGAAATAACAAAAGCAAGACAAACTAAGGTGAAATTCAGAGAACAGCACAATAGATGAAACAATGAAAACCAATCGACACAATAAGAACAAACCAAAAAACAACTGAATTAAAAAAAATATAAACATATATATTTTTTTTTCCTGTTTTGTTGCTTCTGAATCGCAGAATCTACCCTTTAACTGCCCTCTCATAGACTCTGGACTTAACGTTTTGGGTCCCGTGAGTCCAAACGAAGTAAAGGAAACACTTTACTGTTCATGTGACTGCACATGTCCTCTAACACGATCATCCTAATCTAATTGACGACAGGACAGGAGACAAGGTCCCGTGCAGTTCCAAAATGAGATTTTCACATCTTTACTTTTTAAGTGTATAAAACTCTGCAGTGCAGGAGTCTATTTTAGAACAAAAGAGCTCAAGTGAAACCAGATCTACTGTACAGATGGAGCCAGTATTTTGTTCATTTTCCCAAATGTTACATTCACACATTCTTCCAACAATCTGAACGTAGCGACCCCGCTGAGAGCAGACTTGTGGTCCGTCTCTAATCTAATACCTCCGACCGTGTGCTACGGCTCAGTAAAGTCACTAAGTGTTGCACAGTGTTTGGGAATACACTGCCTACATTACTTGCCAACCGTCACCAGTCATAAAATAATGATAATAACACCCAAAGACACAATAAAACCCATTAAGTTATTCTTTGCATATCGGCAATCACGTTTATCAAATAAAAAAACTCTTAACTTGTAAAATAGCAGCTTGATAGATCGCGGGTTATCAATAACCGTCTGCTCCATACAGCAGCGGAGTCACAACAGCCAGATTTCACTTATCAGGGGACAAAAGGAAGGAGAGTTGCATCCATCAATGATGGAGGATTTTGCAACCGATGACACAGGCATCACCCCAAATGAATTAATCTGCGGGAAAATCCCCTCACCTTGGCATCCCTTTCAAGTACAGAACGGCATTACAACAAAACCAAGCAGGAGTCATGAACGAGGACGGGACAGACAAAACTTACATGCAGATAGCGACCATGACCACCTTCCCCGGCCCTTCTAGGAAAGTTGCCCTCGGACCTGATCGAGGCTTTGTGGAAGAAAGAAAACGCAAACCGGTCATTGATTTATAAAAATTTAAATGTACAGCTCTTAGAAATTAGACAGTTTATGTTATCTCATGAACAATACTGAAGGGAAACTCTGGGAAATCTACCCAGCAGAGTACAAAATATACTGTGACATACCAGAGAGGTGTAGAACAGTATAGTCTTTTAAATAACATCACTGTACACTAAAGGGGACAACATGTAATCACACTGACGCAGTGACCTCTGTTACAGACACAAATGTCACACAAATACACCACTAATGTGCACATTACTTTCTCTTTCACAGATAAAACAGAATGTGGAAAAACTGATGATATAATCAAACTAAACAGGTTTGAATTTACACTGCTCACCTTAGTGTTTCCCCAAAAGTCTTTGTATTCCTTCAACAACTGTTGATTCCGATAAATATCTGGAGGCCAACAAGAGGTACAAATAAAAGGGTGTGTCAAACAGACTAGAGGAGTAATAACAGATGTGAAACAATCAGGTAATTTGGACAAACATTCACAAAATTTCAGAATTAGGCTCAATTTTTAACATTGAAGGAATGGTTTGACATTTTGGGAAACACACTCATCCACTTTAGCTGTAAACTGGAAAATGGGGGAACCAGCGAGCCTGGTTCTGTTCAAAATTACCTTGATAACCCAGTCATAACATTTTATATCACATTTTTTTATCTGTACAAAAGTAGATGACAATCCTCGATTGGCCACGAGCAGTGACTTCACCAAGTTGTTCATGTGACAGAGCCAAGAAATAAACCACCACATAAGATATTCAGTATTATTGCACGTTCATACCGATTAACAACCAGCCAGGGGAAATAAAAACCTACTCTCTTGGTACTCTTTTTCCACTTCTTTCCTGAGATTTCTCTCTCGGGCTAGAGCCTCTTGGCTTCCCCATACCTCCAGTGCTCTAATTGTCAAAGAAATAAATAATCAACAGTCAACAAATGTTGAAAAATACATCAATACAAATTGGTGATTACACTATGTGTTGGAAGACATGCAGTGTTGCATTCTTAATATATCTTGTGGTTTAAAGCAAAAGGTTGTGTCACTAACTTGGCTTCCACGTCTGACCGCAAAAAGACCGTGAACGCCTCGGTGTCGTCGTGGGGGCTGCGTCTTCTGATCTTTCGAAGTTGTTCCAGATCACTGTGAACATATCATTGGAAGGGGGGAAGAAAAAGATTTAGGAAGAGCAGAGTTAAACAGTGTTAGGCAATTGTATGAGCTGATTACAACAGCATGTTTACTTATTAACTAGAAGGAATTTGTAATGTATCTGCCTGCATCTCAGCTCGCACCAAACATTGTTACAGTGAACAGAGGAGCATTCAGTGCTGTTGCGTATATCAAAAAAATAAGTTTGGGGATCAGGACTTACCTTGGTTTGAGGCAGAACTCATTCATGGCTCTGACTGCTGTAATAAAGTTGTTTTTCGTGTACTGAGCTCCATATTCTCTTTTCTTCAGGACCGCCCGAACTGCGTATTACAACAGAGGTAAACTATGACACAGACTTTTCATGCACATCCATTAGTTCTCATTGTGAAGATGCTTAAAATCTAAAGTGAATCATGATCCACATGTTTTACATGAAGCATGCACAAATATTTAGTACCTTTCACTTGAATTGTCTCCATTTTTGTCAGACCTTGAGGTGTTGGACCTAGGAGAGAAAGATATAAATGGACTATTGAATTTTTCTCAATAACGCAACACAAATATTTCCCGGTGCTTAAGGTGTGAGGGCAATAACAACAGTTTTAGCAGCTCTAAATAAAATAAGATACAAAATTATTAGTAGCACAGTGGGGGAATTGCAGGATTACAGCAGCAAGAGACACATAGTAGATGAAATAAAAAACAAGTATTAGAAATACAAGTAAATAATCTACAATATAAGTATTATATATACAGACAGAATAAAAACATATTGAAAATGTATTCATATTGCACCGGTTGAAGTAATGAAAGTGACCAAAGTGATCGAAGTGTTATGAAGTGTGATTGTTGTCTACTGTGAGCTAACAGGAACACATTGTGAAAATGAATGGACATAAGATAATGCTACACAAAACTCCAAGATCAGGCAAACCACTTCTGCAGATTTTTTAAAACATTAAAAGTTAGTCACCTGATGGCGCTGGGGTGGCTTTTACAGCAGCAGACAAGACGCTCTCTGCTGATGGAGCATCCCCGGATGCTGACTTTGGGGGGCCATCATCGCTGTTACCAGGGGTAGAGTAATACTGCACCTTTCCCAGCCCGAGAGAAGCAACACGGCAGTCTGGAAGGCTGAACCACACGTTATGCATGCCTCCACCTGCGCAACAGAGTGTATGACGACTTTAGTTGGGTCAAGAAAAAGCATTAACGTGTAGAACATGTCACGTCTGCCATCACGTGAGGGTCCTCACCGTAGCACAGCTGTGGGAACCTCGGGCACCGCTGCGAGAGGGGCGCCCGGTGCTGCAAGGAGACCCTGCAGAAGACATGCCACGGCCGGTGGGCCAGGCAGGGGAACATCCTCGCTGTGGCGGAGCTCGGTACCGAAGTGCAGGAACTCGCTACACACACACACACAGACACACACACACACACACACACACACACACACACACAAATGGCACACGGTCACTGTTGTGTTAGCTTGTCAAGGCAGCTAAACCAATTCAGACAGATTAGCGCCGAGGCATCGCCTTCTAAACATCTAACGTAAAGCGTTAAACGTTTCGTCGAGTAGTGACGTTCGCGTGGCTTTAAGCCAACTCAAATAAGTAACAAAGCTGACGCTGGTGTCTAACTGTCATTTGATTAAGTAGTGCCTTTACCGGCCGGCTAACTACGGAGCCACACACTTGGACAAACTAGCTTAGCACTCGCGTTAAGGTAACATCATTAACTGCCGTAAGTCAGTAACAAGTGTCGTGAAACATGTTATTTAACCAAAGTAACTGAATAGCGCGTACATTTAGATTCGGTAATAAAAAAGAAAAGAAACTACCTTTCTATTGTGAGGTTTGTGCTGCATAATCTGTGTCCATTTTGAGAACCTCTGGTCAAACTGACGGTAACACCGCTGTGGACGTGACCTGTGACACAAGAGTGACGTCTTCTCGCGAGAGTGTAGATTACAGTTCACTTAGTCTCGCGCTTATTCTGGAAACCAAACAAGGTAAAACAAATTTAAAAAAGGAATTCAGTTTTTGAACTGAGATTAAACTAAATCATATTCTGTTCATAAGAAAAGTTTATGAATTTAAATGTTTTCTGAGTATCCCGTGATGGAAGATTAAATTAGGTAAAACAGCCAATGTCACAATAAAATACATATAATCAATTAAGCGATAAGGGATAAGGGATGGATGGATTATTTTAACTGTTTATGGGTACAATATAAAGTCATATAATGGAAATAGCTCCACCACACTATTGCATCTGGGCAGTGTGCTTGTATAGTTTGTGTCACTACACATAACATAGTGTAACATCTAATAGAAGAATAATCTTTTTGCATTTTTTTGTAAAGAAATGGTGTGCTAGTTAAATCTGAAATGCAACATTGTTATCACACATTAAGAGAAGGAATGCAGCTAACTCTGTCCAAACATTACGAGAAATTCATTAATTTCTTTACACACAGCAATTGTAAACACAGACAGGGATGTTCACTGGTGGGGAAGAGTGATGAAACTCAGCACTAAAATGAAAACTACGAAGTTGTAGTCATATAATGAAGAGATAGGAATCACAACAGATAAGAAAAAAAAACTTTTCTGTTTATTGACTCTTTAGAACAGTACAGTAGATATGTTATGGCCTTGCATTAGTAGTACATATGTGCATAGCAGTGTTTGTAATATTCATCAGACAAACCACTAACAGATCACACACATACACTAGGAAAGGTCTTTTTGATTACCAAATCACTTGACAACAATACCCGCAGATCCATCACTTCCATTTCACAATGATTAAAATGGAATCCAGAATATTCAATCAATAATCAAGACCCACAGTACAGTTTAAGAAGGCCATAACTAGTTCTTGGTACATTTAGGAAGAAGTTAGAAAAGATGAAACACTGCGCACGAATAATGTCACTTAAATGAGAGAAAATGTAAGTATGTCATTTTAGAAAGCGAGTGGTGAAGCTGATAAGAGAGCGGTGGCAGAGGAGCGAGTCCTGGTACGTTTGTCTGGGTTGCTGGTTGTAAAAAGACTAACGCATTGTGACAAACTCCTCGGACGAGGTGGGGTGAATGGCGACAGTCTTGTCGAAATCTGCTTTGGTGGCGCCCATTTTGATGGCTACAGAGAAGCCCTGCAGCATCTCATCACAGCCCAGGCCCTGCATGTGCAGGCCCACCACCTGAGGAAAAGAGACACGTCAGCCTTTGAAAATCACTGCAGTCTTTAGTCACACACAAAAGTTTTGCGCTGGAGTTTTAAGAATTTTCTTAAACCTGCTTGATCTACTTCAACTTAAGTAAGCAGACTTCCTACATTTCCCAAAATGTCTTTCAAGAATCTGCAGAAATTGGGTGTGAACAAGTTGACGTCAGCTGAGGTCATGTGAGGGTGGAGCAAACCGTTGTGATTTCAACAGTCTGAGTGGGAGAGATAATCCTGGTTAGGGATAGGCAAGAGACAGGCTCATACTTTAAACCTCACAAATGTATTTCTCTCTGCGTGATTGGTGCACGGAAAAAGAAGCCTTCTTCATTTCTACATCTGGCTTAGGGAGGAAAAAAACATACCCAACAACAACTTAGTCCTAAATTCAAACTTATAAACAGCTGCTATTTTTTATTTATTTTTTTTCCACATTATGTGACATTTTTTAGAGAGTCTAATGGTCTAACGTGTGCTTGTTGGTACTGGGTCATTGTGTCACTGATGAAGGCATGTGTGTTCATACAAGTAGGTGGGTTTTCATGATGCAGTAGGCCATATTTAATATTAAATGATTATTATTGCCATCCACTACCTAAGGATGAAGGCATGCATTATTTCTGTTTATTATTCCCTCAAAAAAGAGTTTTTCAGATAATTTTACGGTTCATAAAATAAGTCTGAATGACTTGTACCTAAACAAACAATGACAATGAGTTAAAGTTGTTTTGATTTATAACAATTAGAACCTTTACAATGATTTGAGTTACTTGAATAAATAACTATATATCCTTTAAATGACAGATGACTCGTACCTTCTCCTCCTTGCCCTCACACACCAGCTTCATGATGCACTGACTCTTCCTGCTCGTGATGGCGTGATACATCGGAGTGAAAGAAGTCTTGTAGATCTTCACATTCTCCTTTCCTCTCAATTTAATGGCCTCCTCTGGGACAGGAACACACATTAAGCAGTTTAAAACCTGTCTCATATCCCATGATTACTACAAGAGAACACTGGACATGCAGGCAAAGTCCATCAAGTGAAAGTCAAGCTTTTAACTGGGAAACTACCGCTCACCTTCTGTGAGGCCCATCGTGCCGATGGGGGGGTGGCTGAACACCACGGTGGGGATACTCGAGTAGTCCAACTTGGAGTCCTTCTTGCCCTCAAACAGTCTGTGGGCCAGCTTTCTGCCTGCAGCTATAGCAACTGCCCCGACATGATACGGCATAGCATCAATTATTAACATTGTCAATGAACAAAAGATTTCAGGTAAAACGTTTCATTCCGAAACCAGAAGAACAAGTTCAAAGCAGCACCGCACCTACTTCAATGGCGCATGGAGCGAGGGAAAGTAAACAGCAACTTGATATGATCATCTGTAATAGATGTCTAATTACATCACGGCTGCACTCCAGAAGTGTGCAGGACAATTACACATTTATCTCAATGAGTCAGCAGTTATTTCTGCGAAACAATGCCTTGTTTAAAGATATAAAGATTTAGTTCTTCATTGTCAAATCATGGTCTGGATATATTTTTTCGGTGTTTTTGCACTTGTTTATTTGGGTTTCATACCTCCTAATAACAAGAGTCACAGTCAGAGCCTGTAAAATGGGCAAGCTAAAAAAAAAAAAGCAACCAAGCAAAAACATGTGCTTCTTGTAATTATCAGGCATGTTTGAAGTTCTTAGTCAAAAACATAACAAATGTTATTGGATGAGGACCTTTTCCGGAAATTCCAGTGCAGTTATTTTGATTCCTTTAGCTAAAGCAGGTCAGTTCTTGAATAGAAACTAAACAGAATTAGAGTCTCTACCTGTTCAAACAAGTGACCTTAACTTCTGAAGTTCAACTGAAAACCTCTAAAAATGTTGTGTGTGCACAATACTAACATAAAGTAACAAATAAGATGTTCAACATGGACACCAAACAGCTTCCTACCAGGTGTGAGGAGAGCTTTGCCACAGACGTCCCCGACAGCGTAGATCCCTGGTCTGCTGCTGTTCTGAAACTCATCCACAACGATGTGGCCTCTTTCATCTGTCTCTATACCCTGCAAACACATAGAATATTGTTATATAATCATTGTAAATGAGCTAAAACATCACATTTTATCACTGAAGTGTTTCTCTCCGTTCCTCAGAAAGCTGTTGGGATTATTATGAGGAAAGATACGGTTTGTGTTGGTCCTTTTTGTTCTCTTCTTTAGTAATTTGCTTTAGCTTTAAAATCGAGAGTGAGCAACAAAGTTGTTTCCATCTACAGCAAAGAAACAATGACTCATTCTTCTGAGGAGGCTCGGAGCATTAATGTAAACCAGAATACACGGGGTGCAGGAGCAACAGAGTACTGTTTCCCAACATCAAGTGTCAACAAACACAAATCTCTGCAAACCGGACAGGAACAACCTCCAAGATGACAACGACAGTTGAACATTTCCCGTTTAATGTCCTTTGGTTTGATGCGTTCTGAATACAAGTTAGTGCTTCCCTCAGTGTTGAGCTGCTGCTTCGATATTTCACTCACACCCTCCGTCATATTACAGGTGAGACAGTGACGATGAGCCAGAATATGTGACATCATTGAAGTAAAAACGTTGATTAAACTCTCCTAATGTTACTGTATGTTGAAATGCTTTAAATACAAGGAAGACTGACTAATGTATTGCCTGGTGTATGTTGAGCTCTCATAAAAAAAAGGTGTGACCATAAGAGACTAAATAACTATCTGCAGTGCTGCTTTAAACTAAGAGCCTAGTTGAGGAGCTAAAATGAGGGCGACACAAGGAACACTGAGCCAAAGACTGATTAATTCTCTTTGGGGACAGATGGTGACAAGAGATGGTCATCTGTTTTTAATGCACCATTAACATTTTATTGATGTGTTTTGTAAAAAAAAAAAAAAGTATTGCCTCAATATGGACGATACAGATGTTAAATTATTTTGTCTCTCTAGGAACATCTGCCTATTTCCCCACCGAGCTCAGTCGTTGTTTCCTCGCCACATTTCAGCATCCAGTTAACAGCAGCAGCAGCAGACCATTACCGTTGCGCCGATGTTCAGCCCAGAAGTGTTGGGCTGCCTGCCGATGGCCCAGAGCAGGCAGTCCACTTCCTGGATGGTGCTGATCTTCTCCTCGTTCTTCTTCTCTGGGTCTTTGGTGACGAGCGTCACCTCCAGTCCTCTGTCCGTTTTACACACAGACTTCACCTGAGAGTTCTTCCACAGATCCACGCCAGAGTTCTGCAGCTCTTTGGTGCAGTTTGTGCTTATGAAGCTGTCGAAGTTCCTCAAAACCTACAGGGAGCGTTTGAGAGCACATGGCGTTACTTGAACTGCTTACTTTTGAAAAGGCATCATTTTTGTATTTAGATGTGAATTTGTGGGTTTCTTACTCCCGTCTGTCGAATAATGAGGGATGTTTTGGACCCCAGGGTGGAAAGGATGCCTGCCATCTCCACCGCAATATAACCTGCACCCACAATCACGGTGCGCCTGTTGGGGGAAAGCAAAACCTTTTATTATCGGCCCAAACTTTACACTTGGTACAAACACTAAAGAGATTATACGATAAGCTTACTTTGGCAGAGTTTCAAGTTCAAAAAAGCCATCACTGGTAATGCCCAGACTTCCCCCTGAAGTTATCAATAAACACAATATTTTTGCATGTCAATATTTATATATATTTTTGTATTTCATATACTTTTGGATGAATAGATTAAATCAATGCCATTGTCACATGGCACTCTAGTAATAAATGTGCAGGAACATTTAAAAAGTGGTTATTTACAGTAGTTTTTAATTGATTTATTCTTGAAACACTGAATAACAAGAAAATATTAAAATGCCACTTTTCATCAAAACGGGTGCCGACCCCTGGATTTCATAAAGCAAACTTAAAAAAAAAAAAAAAAAAAGGTAAGAAGTGCACATCATTTCTTACCTGGAATTTCAGCATCAGTCATAACAGTAGGCTGCCCCCCGGTGGCGATGAGGATGTGAGGCGCTGTATATTTTCTTCCATTGACCTCTACAGTCGGCTCAGGATCATTGGTGAACCTGGCAAGACCTTGAATATGTTGGACTTTGGCCTGAAATGGATCAGATGTCAATATTTATTTCTTCTTGAGACAATGTCAACAAACACAACAAGTTAAATCATGCTTGATCCAGTGAAAACCTTTCAGTCATTATGTTAACCTGAAGTAAGTATAGCTCGTGTGTGTGTGTGTGTGTGGGTGTGTGTGTGTGTGTGTGTGTTTTCTGACTCACTGAAATAATAAAGTGAACTTACTTTGTCAAGGTTGTTGCGATAAATGCGATTTAAGTGACTAACATAAGCATCCCTTTTGGTCTTGAGAGCTCTGTAAACACAGGAACACGTTCATTCAAGACAGGTTCAGATGATAAACACAACTCAAAAATTGAATACATGCAGATATAAACACTGGCATGCAACTATTCAAGATTACTACAGTAAACATGAATTCAGTGGGGAGGTCAGATGAAAGTTTTACATTAAAACTTCCCAACAATTTCTATTTTTTAAAAAAGGAACAGAAAGTACGGAGTCCACCAAGTTTTGAAATGCACTTCTCTTGAGACTCAAACCTGGTAAGTCCTGAGTTTGACCCATTTAATCCTCACAGCCAACTCCCTACACATACTTTGGTGCTTGTTATACTACTACTGCTACTACCGGTACTTTACTACTACAAATTTCTGCCACAAGCCTTTTGGTAAGCTCGCTATTGCTAAACTCAGTTGCATTATTCAGCTTGGCCAAGTTAAAAAAAAAAAAGCTAAACAGCTGTTGTGCGTCTCCACCATCATAAACACTCGTGTTGTATTACGATACTTCCATTTGCAGATATTTGATGCCTTTGTGTGGATAAAAACACACTCAAAGTACTTCTTTATACTCCTACATTTAATATGCCACTGATAACTTTCTTACGTTACAGCTGGGAGACTACCAAAAAATATAAAATACAACACATTAATATTCTGACTAGTATAAAAATATTTGTAACCTGATGGGCTTTAAATTTGATAAAGACTAATGTCTTTTTAAATGGATCCTGTTGCTGCAACACACACGGATTGGACAAAATAACATGAACAACGCAACAAACTACAGCTCACAATAGAATTTAAATATTTTGACCGTTTCAAAAATGGTAAAACTTTGAGACAAACCCATGCAGGCAAACATGGGTGTTGCGGGCAGCCACTCCTTTCTTATCTTGAGCCCTAATGTGGGCTCAGGTGGAGCAACAACAGGCAACGACAGACAGAGAAGGTGTGCTATGAAACGGACACCTCTTTGTTCGAAGAACAAACATTGCAGATTTCAAAAGAGCTCATTGTAGTTGCACAAAACAAGTTGAAAAAAAAGGAGGAAGAAAAAAAAGACACTGAAACTTACTCCCAACTAAAACGAACATTTTCCACATTGAAGCCGTAGTCGCTGTGATCGTGGAGATACTCAGCATGAACTGCTGCGTTCCACATAACCTGCAACAGGCACAGGGTTCGACAGCGTGTGATTTTATTTCAACAAAAATTATGATGTCTCCGAGTTAAAACTCTGCTGGTTGCAACAAAAATAGAAAGAAAAACGTACCTTCTTTGGGACACAGCCGACATTGACCTGAAAAACATTCAAACGGAGCAAATTAGTTCAACGTTGGCTCGATGACAATAAGAACAATAAATATGAACTTATTTTAAAAGTTTTAATAAAACATATCCTGCAAATAAAAAGGTTGCCAACTTGTTCAATCTCTTGTTATATAGTTTGTGTCCTGAATTTTGTTATACGAGCCGATTTCCTTATTTATTTCCAACATTTGGAAACTAATCAGACTAATTGTGTTGCCTTTGTGCAGCCATAATGTGAATTTAGTGGTTTAGCAACCTGCAAGAATGCATTTTATCATCAACTTTCCATCAAGATCAAATGATAAGTCAAAGTAGGGAGTGAACACACTAATGTAAACATTTGCCTCGCAATAATATAACACTAAAGAGTTAGGAATCCCTTATGAAACGCAATGGACTATTTCTATTAAAAAGACAGGATCAATGCGGGCTGGTGTTTCCAACCCCGTCACATGCAACTGTTAAGACATTGTCCCCAACGTTTTATTCATTGGCTGTTGGCTACAACGTTTGTTGGAAACACAAAACACTTCCACAAAAGGAGTCCGGAGGCTTCGCAGTGAAGCTGGCACCCAGCGCGAGTGTGCGAGAGCTGCAGAGGCGACACAGCACAGTAACCCTGGACGGAAAACAGTAGGTGTTTATGTTTTTTTTTTTGTTTTTGTTTTACTCACGCAGGTACCTCCGAGTTTGTGACTCTCGATCACGGCGGTGGCTGCCCCGAGCTCCGCCGCCCTCCGAGCCCCGGCCAGGCCTCCAGACCCGCCGCCAATCACCAGGAAGTCGAACCGGGTCGCCTCCGTCTCCGCCGGGTGTGAGGCCATGATGCTGCGGCGGACAAGAGCTCCGTGTCTGCGGGGAGACGAGAAAAGTTGCTTCCTGAGGCCGAACCAGGAGGGAGCTCGCATCCGGGTTAGATGCGTTACTGTTGCCATAACCAGGAAGCGCGCGGGCCTGTGTCGAACAAAAAAAAAAAAAAAAACGGGTCAGTGGGCGGGATAAGAGAAAGCCACTGACTGCTGTGTCATTATGAATCGCAACAATGGTGTGTAAATCCTAGAAACGTGTTTTCACAATAGTCATGGTGAGCCTCGCGCGAGCTGCATGACAGGTGGCGACACCAACAGGCGTAAAAACAGAGCTAATTATGGAGGGAGAATAGGTTTGAGTATTTAATTGCTTTATCGTTGCTACCTTTACCTGTTAATGTGTCGCAGAGATTTACTCACCTTGGTAAGCGCAGGTACACAGAAGGAAACGGTCTGCAGAGTTTTGTAAACAGCATGACTTATTCGTGTGTGGTCATTTTAATGAAAAAAACATCCACCACGTGCCGTTGTTTATCTCTCAGCCTGTAGTTTGACTTTACTATATAATAAAATACAGACGCTTTGAACACTTCCTGTGTCGCTGGGTGAACTGAAATGGCCTGGAGACATGTTGCGTTTGCCGGTTTTTATGAGATAAAAAAAAGTAAAATCTATCCTGCAATGCTGAAGGTCGTCGTGTTTGAGGGTATGAATAACGTCTCAAGCTTTAGCGCACGCATTTTTAGAAATTAGCTTAAATAATCATAGGGTTTAACTGAGATTTGCGTAACATTTCTTCAGGAATAGCGCAGGGCTACGCTATACACAAATGCCAGCTGTAAAGAAAAATAATAAACTTCCAGCCGCGACTTTCAAAATAAAACATTCCCTCGTCACAGCCAGAATCCGGTTTTCATATAAATATTCATATGCTTTGGTGTATTAGTGAATAAGATAAAACGAGTAGTAGAAAATCATTTAATAAATAAAAGTTTGTAAATCCAGACGTAGTATAATTATTGAAAAATGGGTACAGTATACCTGAATGGAAATAAAAAGCTGAGCAAAGTGCTCGTTGTGGGTAGAAATGTGCAAAAATTGTCCAAGACATGCACAAAAAGGTTCACAGTATGAAGCATAACAATTTAATAGGCAACATAAAGATGTGCGTTTCGCAACACAGACATATGTTTGTGTAATATGTATCTATGTCATAAAAGTGACGTACTGTGTTACAAGTAAAAGTCCTGCATTCAAAATCTTGCTCAAATTAAAATTTGATAGTATTACCATTAACGTATGGTACAACAAGTAAAAGTATTCTGTATACAGCCCGTTTTTGAATAATTTACATATGTAAATCATTTTTCTAAAAATCGCGGGTTTCACGTACATGGCCTTGTTCCATTCAAGTGTCAGTAAAATGGAAATAGATGGAAATTTAGCCAGCATGTATTTCATTATTTGCTCACATGCTTTTTCAACTGACATGTCAAAATGTAACAGTGGCAAAACCCAATTATTACCACTGGAAGACTAAATTAAAAGACAGTGAGTCAGTGAAACGCTCTTGTTGTTTTTGTTCATTGATAACTTTAAGTTAATTTGAGATAGCTCTTATGTTATTTCCCTTTTTATTTCTAATATCCCTTTTTTTGGATCCTGTTCAACTTAAGGCAGATGTATCTCTAACACATGAGGCTTTTTTCTGCCCCAAGTGAATAAAAGTGAATTAGTGAATTTGAATGTGTAGTCAATAAATTAATTGATTTACAATGTTTATATAGTTTGAATACACAAACTAAAACTAGCTGTAGCTAGTTAGTAGCTGAAAGGGAACCGTGGAGTATTAGAGCGTGAGCAAATATTAGCCGGCATTCAGCGTGCGAGACAAGTAGAGGGGAAGATACCACGTGAAAAATACCGTAGCCTCTAATAACATACAATCTGATATGCTCTTTTACAGACTGAGTCTCCTCCCTGCACTGATCCTGACATCAGTGACTGAGGATCCCTTTGATAAATAATTCAGCTCCCAGTTCGCTGACAGGCTCAGCTTGTTGGAATGCAACAACAGAAGTAGTACTATAAGACAACCACATGCAGACCTGCCAGAAGTGTCAGAGCAAAGAAGCACATTCAGGACATTTAAGGCCTTTGGGTGTATTCCTGTAAATTTGGGCAGTGTATAATGACTTGAAGAGGAGTTTTCATTTCGCAAATACACAAATATGATATGTTTTTGTGTTGCTTGTTGTTTCTATAAATGCTGATTCTGATGTTTTTAGCTACGCTAACATCGTGGCTCTGAGTCTGTCAGATTTTGTCAGGTATTAGAAGTTACATAGATACACTGTTTGTGTCTAATGAAAAAGTAGTAAGCCAATGTTATATAGAGGCTCACAGGCCAAGAGATGACAATGGGCCTTTGTCTTGAGATGCCCAGCTAGCAGAGGTAACAATTTATCGCATTGTGCCTGGGAAAGTCTGTTTTTAGTATCTTTTGCAAACGTAACATTGATAAGAGTTTCTTGTATTGTCATGTGAGGAAAAATGCTTACTCGGGAGAAACCATATCTGGTTTAGATTAATTCACTTCTACCACTGTTGAACCAACGGGAATGTTACTTCCAATGTTTATAAATATATTTCTTTTTCATATGTCGAAGACATCTTGCTGCAGACTTGTTCTTGGTAGGTCTTTCCTCCTTTCTTGCAAGAAATAAATGGACAAAAGCAACTTTGATTTTTGAGACTTTATTCCTCCTTCCCCAAGTGACAAAGAAAATCTTCCATCACAGTAGGCCTATATACATAACTTGAGTAAATTTATGTATATTTGTAACTGCTATCTTTTACTTATTTGCAGCTGTTTGCCCCTTATCACTGTTTTATACTGTATATGTGTACATTTCTAATGGTGTGCTGTGTTATGTGTATTGATTGTTTTTTACAGAGAAGTCAAAGACACATTTCTACAGAGGGGGAAAATATGTCTATATACAACCATACATACATATGAAAGAGAGATAAAATAAGATTTACGAGAGATTTATTGTCATCCATATAGATGCAGTGCAATACACTGTGTAGAGGAAGCAAACTGTGTTTCCATGGTCCCAATGCAAACAAAAGAAAGAACAAATTAAAATAAACAACAAATAACAAGGTGCAACAATGGATACAGAACAAGATACAAGAATAGAAACACGAGGGTAGAAACACATTGTTCAATAACAAACATCTAATATGTGATAACCATATCAATTTGCATGTAATGCGAATATAAACACAGCTAGAGTAAATAAATGTAACAAATGTATATCTTGTGGTGGAAGTTGACCGAATAAAGGGAGACTTACAAAGAGACATTTGTCTTTGTATATTTAATAGGCTTCTGCGCAGGAAGACCGAAACCAAACAGTTGACAATCAAGCGACTGCCCTGAAATTGGTGCTGAGTGCATCCATGCCAGGGTTTTTATGCATATATGGATATTCAATTCAATTCAGTTTATTTTGTATTGCCCAAAGTCACAAATACAAGATTTTACTCGGAGGGCTTTACAATCTGTGTACATAATCAATGCAGACATTTATGTTAAGATTAGATATTTGTAATCATACAAAGAGGGGCTTCATAAAGCAGGGGACTTTCTATATTGAAGGCACACTCTTGACTTGGATAAACTGGAAAAAGTTCATGTACAGAGTAGGCTATATTTCGATTTAACATCAGTGTGAAATACAGATCAGGCATTGTCATGACCAACACAGTTTGTATGCAAAAACAATAGTTTTAGTATGCCCCATGACAGAAAGGGAGTCAGATGACAGTGGTTCAGTCCCAGGTCAGTGGAGTCAGACACTATGTCAGTGGTTCAGTCTAAGGTCAGTGGAGCCAGACAAGATATCAGAGGTTCTTTCGAAGTTTAACAGGAAAAGGGCCGGTCATGCTCTCCCTCAAGTCATAAGAACAGTATAGCACAGAGAGTAGCATTTTAAAGGTTAGTTCATAATTTTTCCTCTAAATTAGTTTTATTTTCCCTGAGGATATATCACAACACCATGCACCAAATATCGTGTTGTAACAAACTCGAACACAACATATAGGGGAGTGTTGTCGAAGAACTAACTGCAGAGTAATATTTGTTTCCCACGCTCTTATTTTGAAGGCGAGAGCAGCCCGTTTCCGGAGTGGTGTCAGTTAGCTCCGGACAGCTATAGCTGCGCCGAGCTATAGCAAAACGGCACGGTTGGTGTCGTTGACGGCCGTTAATATCTTGTCCACCGAGAGGATTTATTGATTTTAAAACACACAACGGATAAAAACACAACACCCCGATAAGGTATGTGCGTGGGATATGACGCTGTTGCGAGCACAATCAGTAGAAAAGCGGGCCGTCGTCTTTGCGACCGCTCCCCCCCCCCTTCCTTGTTGTGGTCAGATGGGGCCTTTTTTCTCTCGTGTTCAAAGGGAGACAGCCTCGCACAGCAGCAGGTGGTGAACAAATGCACACATATCTGTGTAAACAGCTTCGTGTCTTTTGCTTGCAACCCGTTAGCTGTAGAGCAAACGGCTGCAGGCGTTAATGAACGCGTTTCACACGAGGGGGAGGGGCTACGCGGGCCTTGTGTTAATGTCAGCATTGTAGGGTTCACTCACTCTGTATTTTCTTATCTCATTTCCACAGTGGGGAGGCAGCTCACTTGTCGGAGGGTGCCGCTCTTCTGACTGCGCTGTGTGACCCGCAGGCCAGATGACCGGCGGACCTCTCGGCTCAACATGAATCCTGTCAGCTACCACAGCATGTCTGTGAACGGGGGGCATCCCAGTCTGGTGCTGGATCGTGTTTTGGGCTCTTCCAACGTGAAGTACTGTCAGAAGTGCGGATTTGCTTCCACAGACGCCGCGGAGTTGAAGAGGCACATGCTGGAGCACAGGGGGACGAGGTTTTACTGCTTCTACTGCAACAAAGTCTCATTCAGCGAGGCAGAGTTAAACGCTCACCTGAAGCAGCACAGCGCCAAGTATCCGTTTAAGTGTCCTCACTGTGGACAGGGCTATATGCGGAGGTTGTGCCTTGTTAAGCACATTGATCGCTTGCATAGTAAAAACACAAGTCAAGGACCTGCTAAACAAAACCCCCATGTTCCCGTCTCCAGTGCCTTATCAAGTGTGCCCACTGCTGATCCAGCGTCACTCCGACCAGTCGTTCGGGTGAATGTACCCGCCCCGAGTGCACTTGCAGCCAGGCAGGGTCGAGATGAACAGAGAGGGAGAACACTGGAAATAAACGTGTCGAACGCCACTAATGGCAACGCAGATCTTCTGACCCCTTTGAATGGACTCATCCAGCACAACAGGGCTCTGACCGTGTCTCTTCCGGAGGAGGTAACGATCCCCGCTGGCTGCTTGGTTGAGCTAGTCGAGGTGAAAACTGTAAATGGGACGAAGGAACTGAAACTGAGGCTCGTCTCTCAACAAGAGAACGAGTCTGTGATAAAAGAGACCAGGAGCATGGTCTCCCAAAACACTGCCCCGGGAAAGCCCTTCTTCTCCACGTTGAATCATCCGAACGCGGTGAAGTCCATGAGCATGGGGATGTGCACGGTTAACCGGAAGCAGTGTGAATCAAAGACAATAAACGTGGAGCGTCCCGTTGTTTGTCCAGTGAATATTTCCAAAAACCTCCCAAGTCAAGGAAACAAAGAAAAAGCTGGATTTAAAAGAGCGTCACAGGAAATAATCAACTTGGAAAGTCACACGGTCGTCCCAAACAAGTTTCCCAAAAGCATCCTGAATCCTGTAAGAGAGGGAAACGGGGGGGTCAAAGTTCCGCAGAGCGAGCCGGTGAACCACGGTGCAGCTCTGCCCTCTGTTATCTGCAGCCGGGCTGACCAAAGGTTTACGAAAGCCCTGCATCCAGATAACATGGCCACATGTGTTTCTCAGAGGGCAGTGGACGAGAGGAATAATTTATTTCCAGAGCATTCCAAGAGCATCCCATCCAGGAGAGCGAGTGACTTAAAGATCACTCCTCGGGATCTGTCGCTGGCTGTGAAGCAGGAACCAGGCGAGATGCACCTCAAGAACGACACTTCCTTAAAAATAAAGACGGAGGAAGTGGGCTCGAACCAGCAACATTCTTCATGTCCTTCCTTGAGTGTCCTCTTGGCTGCTTCTGCCCAGGTGAGACCTCCAGCGAATGTTGTTTGCAAGGATACAGTTTCAAGTCAGTCGTTTTCAATCCCCAGAAGTCTAAATCAGTCCTCATCGGTCAAAAAATCGAGGCTTTCCACCAACAAAGGTCCAAAGATGTCGGCTTGGCCCCAGGAAATTGGATCCGGGGAGAGAACAGAAGGACCGCTGGAGCCCGAGGGTTTTCCCGTCATCTCCTCTGTGTTTTCGCTCAGCCAACAACCGGAGGACGTCCAAGGCGCCATGCAACCACTGGTCATGGCGCTGCGTGGTATAGTGATGGATAAAAGTAACGATCGCAGTAGCCCAACTCAAGATCACGTCAAGTTAATGAACGGCGCGGAGCCGGCGAAGGAGGCGCTGGCGTCCTGTGCTCAGGTGGACACAAAAGATGAATCCATCATCCGCAGGCTTTTATTAACACAGCGGACCGGTCACACAACCCAAGATCACGTCAAGGCAACAAATGCCACGGAGCTGGCGAAGGAGGCGCTGGCGAGGGAGGCGCTGGCTAAGGAGACGCTGGCGAGGGAGGCGCTGGCTAAGGAGACGCTGGCGAGGGAGGCGCTGGTGAGGGAGGCGCTGGCGAAGGAGGCGCTGGCGAAGGAGGCGCAGGCGCCCTGTGCTCAGGTTGACACAAAAGATACATCCATCATCCACAAGCTTTTATTGACAGAGTGGATCGGTGAGACTCTCAAAGTGGAGCCCACGGAGGATAAAGGTATTCAGCACCCTCCTGCACTGAACAGCCTCATCAAGAAGGAAAAACCAAGCACTACTACTACTATGACGAAACACAGAAAGAAACGCAGCTCCACTCCTGCTTCAAAATCTTCAACAGATGAGGAATCTGTTTCCCGAATTGCCGCACACGTGGCTTCCGAGCCGCTACAGGAAATAGCAAAAAGTGAGCATGACATCTCAAAGTTTCTGACTGTCTCACTGAAACGGGTACAAGTAGGCGTGTGGAAAAAAACCAAGAAGGGGTTGAAACTTAGAATATCCAAATATAAGACTCGGGTACCGATGGGCAGCCTAACCGACTGCACAGTGATTTACCCGATGCCGCTGAAGTCAGATCAACTGGTGAAGCGGCCGAGCCCCTACCAGCCCGTGGTTGTGCTCAATCACCCGAAGCCCCGGGCCGCCATTCAGGGCGCCAGACCGGACACTGTAGCGGACACGCCACGGTCCAAGTTGGCTCCAAAGTGCCAAATCTTAAAAATGAGGCTGAGCAAAGTGGTGGGGCAGAAGTACAAGGTGATGGGGTGCACCGTCGGCGTCTTCCCATGAATCTATCAGCGGGTTTATCGCTGCATGGAAGCGTACGTTTATGAGAAAATAACTAGTATTTCAACGGTGGGGGAGAGGTTGACTGAAAAACAAAATATAAGGGAGCGGGAGATTTTACAAACAATGGACATCTTAATTATCATTGTTACACGTATGTTGTTTATATAGGCATGGAATGTGGAATAATAAAGTGCAATGCAGTTTGACTGCTTTGAGTCCCGGCAACATCTGGTTTAGTCGACTGCGGTCGCTGATGCGCAGATGTTGAGTTCTGTTACAGATGTTTGGGAAACCAGTCGATGTGCCAGAGTTGAGGCATAAAAGCATGTGCTGTTTACCTAAAAAGGATAACGTTCTGTATTTATTTAGTTTTCGTTGTCGTCAGAAAGATTTGCTGTCAATCTGACTCTTAAATACAACCTAAATTATGTGCAGTACACCTGAGATTATCAACTCAGACTACAAACAATGTCAACGAACAATGTGCAGAACGTGCACAGCTCCAAATTGAATTTTAAAAAAATTGATAGTAATGAGAAAATGTTTAGTTTGTGGTATTTATGTGAGATCTATCGTGGATGAAGCCTCATGCAACGTTTAGCACAAATGCAAAAATGTCTTATTCAAAGTATGAATCCCTGTTTTTTTTGTATATTTTCATGCTCACAGTAATAGAACAATATAAGACGGAAAAAACAAATCTGTTTCCGGCCGTCATAACTGAACGTAGAGCACTTTTTTGTTTCTTGTGATAAAGTTGTTTAGACAATTAGATTGCATCCATCAAGTACATTTAACACTACTGCCTTAAAACTGATCAATAAGGCGCGTCATGTTTTCAAACAGTTTCAAACTAATTTGATTTTCGGAGAAATCCGGCTCACTTTGAGATGACACTCAGTGTCTTGTGTGCAGCACTCCATATCAGTCAGTAGTGCACTGGTGCATTCAGGCACTCTTTGCAAACTCTAAACTTTTTGGGAAATTTTGTGTGACTGGGTTGTTTTTATTTGGTCAACAGTTACTGCTAAAGTGAACTAGATCATTAAAAAAATAAAGCACTACAAGGTGTAAATATTGGAAGCTGGGCGCACACACACACGCACACACATACACACTACTTTTTGTTATCAGTTTGGATGTGTTTTAAATCACTGGGTGTTGCAGAGAAATGGAAATTATGTGTTGTGTGAAGTTAAATGTCTCGGTTGTACTGTAAACTTGGAATGTGCCCCAGTATTTACCACTTCACTGGCCTTTTCTCAGTGATAAATCTTAATGTTTTTTACGTTACCAGTTGACGATGAGTGCCTGAATGCACCGCGAATCTTGGTGAGGCCAGAGCTAACTGCTTTATACTTCTGACTACTCATAAAATAAGAAAAGCAACTTTTTTTTCAGTCTCTGTTTTTGTTATTCTTTTGTAGTCCATCACAGATATTTTTTTAACTAACTTATTTGAGGCAACAGTCCCAGAAACAAGTGTTGACGCCATCTTGGATCATATGTACTCCTTGTGCCATACGGTTTTCTCCAATGTTGCAACTTTCATGTGACGCCCCTTGCAGCTCCTGAAACAGTGGTCCAAACTGGTTTGTTACTGGTCCAGAAAGCCACGTGCTTTTAGTTCATCTGATGTACATATTAAGTGACTGTGGTGATTCTGAGAACCTGTGGAAACCATCGAAAAGACACAAAACATCATCTTTCCTGGTGCTCTGCAGAACTGTTTCTGTTCTTGCGACAGCATTACATGCGTGTTTCTAATCCGTAACCATGATGTATGAGGTGCTAGACCTATCAATACATAGGTTTTGGTTGCCCAGTTTTTATTGTGTATATACATTTCAATCCTTTGCAGATTTTATTGTGTACATACCTATAAATATCAAATGTGATAGCTGTTGTTCATACTCCTTAGGGAATGGTTAACATTCCACAACGTCTTCAGCAAAAGCAGTTATGTGGTGCTTTACTTGCATAGCACTGCAGAGTCAGAAGCTGACATATTTTATTGTTTGTTATATAAATATATATTATTATTTTAAAGGTGTTTAAGGGCGTGCCAGTTCTCTGAATGTTTCTTTGCCTTCCATTCACCTCTCATTTGTGTTTTTGACGTCCCTATTCAAGTTGTTTTTGGTTTATTCTTTTTGTTTAATATCGTGTTCCATGCTTTTCTAATAACAATTATGTAACTCCTCTTTTTTTCTATTAAAACATGATCACAATTTGTATGTTCTATTCCCTTTTCTTCAACAGGATTGCATCACTCAAAGTGCTCATCGTTGGTTAAAAACCAAGCAGCGGTGGAGGAAACATCTTTTATTTGTTTAAGTATACCACAGTGTAAACATACTGTTAAGTACCTGCTTTAAAGCAACTTTCTCTAAATGACCCACATGTCTGAAAATACAAGGAAGTAACTTAACCACAAGTTAACAGGCTGAGCGAGAAGGAAGTTGCTGTCTCAGCCTAAAAATCTGCCCGAGGTGGATTTTTGCCGCAACTTCCAAGTGTGACCTTAAAGACTCTTGTTTGTGAGAGCTTTATGACCGAACGTCTGCCCTTCACTACTCTTTACTGTCATGAAAAGTGTATATTTCTATTAGAATGAAGCAGTTTACAAATGGACATGTGCAAACTGGCTCTTCTCCTGCAGTGGGAGGTTATGAAGCAAAAGGCACACGTCCCCTCATGTACCTGGTGTGAAGTAATCAATCTCTTGTGTGGACGGGTCATAAATGAAGGGCAGGATGCTGACCCAGTCCCCTTTGGTACAGTCTGAGCCCACTCTGTCTGTCCCTTTGCTAGCCCCCCCTCTCCTCTCATATACATGAAGTGAATTGTCACTCTTCAGTGTGTCCTGATGTGCAGACTCAGTGACTGTGTAACGGTGCCTCTTCTTGAGAATAAATGACTTCATAGACAAGTATGTTTATTCGTTACTTAGCTTTAGAAGACTCAACATCGGGTAAGGTCTGATGTGCCGTCACATTATCAAAACTTTGATTTTTGTTGTGTTTTTGGACAGTTGGTACATGAATAAAATAAAAAAAGCACAATCAATATATTCATTGATAAAGGAAATCATTTATACAGACTGTTTTTATAATTTGACACAGACAAACACTTTTCACGACTTGTATACTCAATGATCTTCTTCCCAACACGCTCATCATGAACTTCAGTGGATGTTTGGGGTTCCAACAGGATGCATTTCTGGAGATTATTACTTTCTTATTATTCTCCAAAATGAACAAAGTAAAGCTGTTGGAGTTTTGTGTTCAGTGAAGCTTGACAGCAGACCTCATAGTTTTTATTTGGGAATCAGGTTAAATTAAAGAGCAAGGCCCCTTTGGCCTAATAGATTCTTAATAGATATCTAAAAAAAAACTCTACAAATAATAGTCAGAGAAACAGGTTTACGACGTAGAAAAAAAGGAGCGTGGTTACACGGTAGCTTGTGGACGCGCGCTCTTGATTTCTTTTTCAAATTCTCTACAAACAGTAAATATACCGATCCAGTTTGTTTCGGTAACATTACAAAAATAAATAGTGGCGTCTTAGTTTTTACCATGACAGACATAGCAGGTTATCTTCTCTTGGATGATTCATGTGTTATTGCAGCAGTTGGAAAACTTCCTTTTTCGTTATGGGACATGTCAGCACACAGTTATCTGGGCATTTGCTTCCAGGCATGCTCCTCCCGCTGATGAGTATTATTGGGAAAATGGAGTGGATCTTGATGATGTCTGCCACAGAGTGAAACATCTGAGGAGAAATAAGATGTGAGCTTTCACTGAACATAATGGAGCGAGCGCTTGTTGAACCGTCCTTCTGAGACTTTTGTCCACTCACATCGTTGGACCGATGTCCCGTTCCCAGGGCGTACTTGCCGGAGCTCTCCATGAACCGGATTTTGATATTGTACACCTTCTTCTCGTGATACACGACCAACACCAAGGGCTCCCGGTTAGTGTTGATGGAGCAGTCTCGCACCAAAAAGGCTCCGTTCTTAATTAATGTGAGAAAAAAAATAATCCTTTTTGCTGCAGATATAGTCATTTTATTTAAGAGGAGATAGTGATTCATCTTGGACATGAGTCTCAACATGAACTCTTGCAACCTGTCTCTGTTTGTCTGAGCTGTGCGTGTTTTCTGCATCTGCCCCTATTGCTTTTATGTTTGGTTTATTATGGATGTAGAAAGGAAGAGGAGATGGCGTACCTTGTTCACCAGGTGTAAGGCGTGCTCAGCATCGGCTCGAGAACAAGCCCCAACGTACCAGTCTTCTTCACTGTAAGTCTGCCAAACATTAGCAATGGTGGAAGAAGAAGTCAGATCTTTTACTGAAGTAAAGCTAGCATGTTTAAAAATATACTGCTGCAAGTTAAAGTCCTGCATTTTATAATCTTACTCGATCTCAATACAAATATTTGCATCAAAATATACTTAAAGCACCAAAAGTAAAAGTATGCAGAATGGCCCACTTCATAAATATAATGTAAAAAAATATGATATCCCAGGATTATAATTAGTAATGCATTCATACGAACGTCACTTCAATGTTGCAGCAGCGGCTAAAGATGAATTACTTTACATATTTATGGGTAGATTAAACTAAAACAATTTATCAGCATTTTTATAGGTGACATCTATTATCATCATTATATTTCTTATTAATAATCTAAATCTGCAAAGATAAATTAGCTTCAAGCCACTAAAGCCGTCAAATAAGTGTAGTGTAGGAAAAAGTAAGTTTGTCATTGAAGTATAAAAATATCATAAAACAAAGTACAAATAGTGCTGGAGCAAATATACTTAGTTAAGTTCTACCACTGAATACTTCAGTACAATATGTAATTCTTATATTTAACAGCAGCGAGTTTACCTGTGGAGGTTTTTCCTTTGGGACAAAGTCATGTTGGTCAAAGTCTTCTTTAGTTTGGGGCCACTCGTGGTGATAACGTTTGGACCGCACTCTTTCTTCAAGTAGACGTCAGTGTTGACTCATTTCATTCATAACTCTATGATGTAACGGGTGATCCCTAGCATTACTTACCTGGACTTTGTTGTGTCCTGAATGCAGGAAGAAAGAGCAAATCAAACATGACTTAACACAACACAATTGTCCTGAAAGGCCAGAGCGATGAAACACACACCTTGTTTCTATATTATGAGTCTCAAAATCCAGAGAACGTCTGAGATTGGTGTGAAGGGATGACACACTTTCAGCACGCTGCAGACCTAAAAACACATTCGACATCTTTAACCGCTGTCGAGAGCGTTTCAACCACAACAATATTACACTCACACTTATTTAGCTCTTACCTTTGGTGGGTAAACTGAATTCAGGCTGAGAAGTATTAAAAAGACAATTAGACTTAAAAACAGAGTGTTAAGGAGTCTTTACTAGTTTGGTTACAAGTTTAATTGCGAGGAATAAAATGTAATTTCTGAAACTTTAATGGAAATAGCGTGACAGAAAGAGCTGAAATCTGTCACTTTACTCGTAACTTTACTGCATGTTCGACTACTTACTTTTTTAGGTGCTCTTTGTCCACTGAAATGAAAAAGAAGCATCCTTTTTTAAACTTATTACTCAATATGACGTCACAATACGCTCGATCAATGAAAGCCTCAAGCGTTCCCTCTGTGATCATGTTCCTAACCAGCAGATGGCGGCACTGCCCCACTGAGCGAACCCTAAACTCAGACGCTTCTCTTCACTTGCCGCCATTCACGCGGAGGAAAGAGGTCACACGGGGTCAAAGTCAACACAGCAACAATAAAAGCAGTGACGTTGCGTCCACACAATCAAAAAGCAGTTCTCACTCTTTCCAGCAGGATTCTCGTATAGTCAGCCCGGGCCAGTGAGTCTCTATCTCTGTTGGAGGAGGAGATGGAGCTCGCCTGGAAGCACACAGACTTTAGCTGCTGGTCCATTCACATTTAAACATGTATTTAACATCTCATTCAAACACAACAATAAATGACTTGAAGAGCAGTGGAGGACATTACCTGTGTGAGCGCTGTGATATTAGAAAGAGAGAAAAATCAATTGTTGCAATGGACACGGTTTACGAACACAGAAAGAGAGTCAACAGTGAGGACTGTATGTGTGGTGAGGTGCTTACCTGCTCTCCTGGCTGCACAGGGGGAAACCTCTTATCTGTAACAGCAAGATGTGAACCTATGAGATGCTTCTGAGGCCAGAGGACGGCGAAAGAAAAGTGAACTTAAGTTGTTTTACCTAATCTGATCTTTCTTCTGCCGGGCTTCAGGTCTCGGTTTACTGCAGGTCTGGTGGCTAAAAAACATGCAATGCAAATAATGTATAGTGTACAAGTACTTAAGTAGTGTTCTGAAGTACAATTTTGAAGTTCTGGTACTCAATCTCAGAGGAAAATGTGACACTTTTAAACTGCAAGGCCTACCGTTTACTTTCAAGTGAAACCTGTAAAGCCATCAGCTGAAGTCTCACATGCTCCTAACTCTAACGACACCGCGACCTGAAACACGGCTGGTTGAAGGTGATATTTGTTCAAAATTGGGAGCATCTCTATTGCCCCTCAATGGCTCTCAGCATTGTGACTGCGAGTCAACGGCTCACAGCTAACGTGCTAACAGTACAAACTACTAATTTCTCATTTGGTGATTATTTTATTATAAACATTGAACTGAGACAAACATCTGGATCTTAAGCTCGTGGATGTTCCCAAGCTAGTGGACAACATAACTCTTGTAATGTGGAGGGCTTTTAATCACAGCTATTTTCTTAACAACAGTTGGAGCCCTGCAGTGACAATACGAACAGTAAAAAGAGCTAAAAGAAACAGAGAAGCTCTGCAGAGGTGGTTTTGTGTGTTTTCAGTGTTTGCCAGGACTGTGACATCCTGGACAGCCATTTGATTTAATATTAAATCTTTAATAATGCAGGTTAAGTGGCCGTGTGGAGCTTTTGCTGAGCAGCAGCCAGTCATAAAGATGCTCACATCAGCTATCATGACCCGCGCTAAGCTACACTGTACTGGTAGCAGGTCAAGTGAAACTTCCCAGGAACGTCTGGATCCCATCAAAATTCAGACGACGGAGCTTTTAATGTCACTTTACCTGAAGCACGTGGGATTTCTCTTGGCAGGATGTCGGCGTTACCCTGATGAAGAGGAGAGCACATCAAGAGTAAGCAGGCATTTACAGCAGTGCACTTGTGATGGAGAATGAATGTGAAGAAATCAAAACGGAAAACTCACAGAGCAGAGTGATGAGAGGCTGTGAGCCGACGATGACCTCGGGAGATCCCTGTCTTGAAAGCAAAAGAAGTTGAGATGCTCTCAGTCTTATCAGGGACAGCAATGACAGTAGTTTCGGCGGTTGCAGTGTTAGCTGACTGTTCAAATGAGTTTGTCTCACTGTTGTAACTCGGTGGCGGCCGGTCCCAGTGGCACACCGCAGCAGCAGACTGTATTGATTACAGAGGGAGAACACTCCGAGTGTGAACAAATTTAAAAGCCGCGTTCGGTGTGAAGTTGCAGACGTGCAGCTGCGAGGCCCCTGGCTGTGGGCCACATCCATGCAGGAGAGTAAAGGGAGTCTATTCACACGACACGCCTCCCCCAACTTCCCCATCGGCTGCTGGATAATTGTAATCTCCCGCAGTCTGCCCTCAGCCAACAGATGGCCCCGGAGACCCACTGGCAGATCATGATCACTCAGCGTGGGCCTCCCCCATCGCCCCCCACTCTCTCTCTCTCTCTCTCTCTCTCTCTCTCTCTCTCTCTCTCTCTCTCTCTCTCTCTCTCTCAGATACGCACTGCTTTCATTCTCACCACAGTTTGTGGTGGAGCTGTTATGTTGTGCCTGCACTTCATTCAGATTCCTTCTAATTATGTTCTTTGCGGCGAATTGAAATAAACTCACTATCATTGTGTCGCAATGCAAACACTTAGAGTGAATTCTTAGGTTTGTGGATTTCGTATTTAAGGCAGGCAGGAATATTGCCTGCCTTAAATACGTGTGGTGACAAATATTAAAGGTCAGGTTCACTCCTACAGACGGACTGAATCGCTCAACCCACTCAGCCACAAAGACGGAAACTTTTTGGTTTACTGTAACAACACAAAACATTGAATTGAAACTAAAACCCCACGCTTTAGATCCAAGTAACGAAGAACTGACAACAACACGTAATGAGAGCGGCGTGAATGTGGATGATAAGTAATTGCTTTCCTCTACCTGCATACGCTCGCTCATCATTTATGGGCCTCGCAGGAAGTATGCGCACATGACCCGCTTCCTCCTGGCCGGCCACCACATCGTACTCAGGCTCCTCCACGTTGTTGAAGTAGCCGCGTCTTTCATTTTGGTTCCTGACTGTCCTGTTGCGATCCTGTGGAGAGGAAATTGCAGTTTCCTGAAATTGGAGATACTAAGCGCACGATAGATAAGCTTTATCTTCGCCTTGTAACACTGAGCTCTTAGAAATTGTGTGCGTGTCACCAAGATTTAATACAAGAAAGACTGCCTTTGATAACAATCTCATTCTGCATCCGTTGATTTATTGGAAACAAGTGCACTAATCTGGTTTAAGATAATGAAAGCAGTAAACCTGCTCACATTTGTGCCTTGCTCATTACATCACACAGTCATACATTGTGAGTTAGATCCTCGATGTGTATACAGCATTGATAAGCACAGGAAGCTGTAATGAGGTGTTGCAACAGAACCCACTGAGGGATTTCCTTTACTGCCAGACACTAACGTGCATACATTTATAGCCGGTGTGTGACACAGTGTTAAATCATAAAAACTGTCTATTTCTGTTAATTAATGGAGGCACTGTGACACGGTACATTTGTGCAGCTGTGGCAAAGCTGGAAAGAAGGAGTGCGATCAGGGTGAATACATTCAGATCAATCATTGCCAGTCAAACCAGCGCTGCGCTCATTCAAACTAAAAGCAATGTGCTTCACATCAGAACCGGTTCTTTTGTCGTAAAAAGGAGAATCCTGATTGGCTTTATTTTTCTCCGGAGAGGAAATTGATGTTTTTTTGTCCAGCAGGTGCAGTGTCAGTACAGTGTAGAAATTGGGGAAGTATGTACAATTAACAAACGTGCCAAGGCCAGAACTGTGTCTGGGACGTTGCTGTTGTGTAGCAGTCGTCCTGCATATCCAGACCGATCTGTACAGCTTCATGTCAGTGCTAAAGGAAGCTCTGGCTGCACACATTATCATTCTGCTATCGGGGGGGAAAAACACTCCAACTAGTTTGTAATTTTTGCAACCGATCCCATCGTCTTGAGAGGCATTAAACATCTGGATGCAGCATCAACGACCTCACAAACTAGAGAGCGCAGACAGCAGAAGGAGAGGAGCATGTGAAATTCGCAGCCAATGGCAGGTGAATACCCAAAGTCTACATCCGCTGACTCAGACTACATGTTCTGTAACCACAAGCGCTCCTTACACCTGCATATTAAGCATAATGTCCTCTGTTTTCAGTGAATTTATTATGAGATAATATTAGAATGTTTGAATTCCAGAAAAAGCGACGTATATCTTGCCCGCAGGGTTTTACAATTTAATACCACTATTCCTCAGCCCTTGTTTACTCTCTCTGAGCACGTTCTTGCCCAGTGTGCCGAACATGTCCAACTCATCTCTCTATTGAGAGGCTGCATGATGGAACCGGCACACCTGCAGTCTTCAGGTGGCTCCAGGGATCTAATCAACCAGAGGGGAAAGCGGTCGTCATCCTGCCAGCGGATGACAGTTCCCGGTCGGGAACATTCTCCGGTTTTAAACCCGCACAGACTCTGTCAATTAGCATTACCGCCGTTATGACTTCCAATTTTAATTTGCGATGAGCACAACCCTTGTTCAAGACGGACAGAGGGGAAGTGCACTACCTGAGAAGAGTTCATGGGATCTTGTAAAGTTAATGAGAGGAAACATGAAGCCAGAAACAGGATATCAAGGAAAACATTGTTCACAGTGTGCCATTTTTCCTTGAGCATCATGAGCTTTATTCGTATTGAAATTCATCATAAATAGCATCAGAAGATGAAAAAAAACAAACATCTGACACAGTCTGTTGCAGTGTTTCATTAATGTTATCTATGCTATTTCACTGTTCACGTAAAGCATTCATAACCACAATAGTGGAGTGAGAACTTTAATTTAATCCTCAAGGATATTAATGTTGTTTCCTCTTTTTTTTTGTATCAATTCAAATGACTCCCTCACATTACATTAAAATGTTATTAATCTTTTGAGCGTTCATGAATTTGAGAGATGATTATTGTATTACCTGGTGAGACAAAATCCATTTAAATATGTGTTCATAATCCAACATCAAAAGGAGTAATAATACAGCACAGACGCTGTTCATCTTTATCCACGTCGCTGTTGTTCTTGCTGTGCTCTAACAATGACAGAGCAGAATCTCACTCTTTCCTCGGCTCTGTGCTAAAAGGTAATTACACAGGGGGGCTGCAGCCTCCTAAAGCTTCCCCTGGGAACATTCATGTGGAACCATCGGGGAAACGCTGTGATACCGGTCGGCCGCCATAACTCACCATTATCACAGCAGACGCATGGCGGTTCCCTCTCTCTGCTGCTAACGAGGGGCTGAAACAAAAAAGGAAAAACGTCATTAGTTTGGTGTTCTGCTAAAGAATATGTCCTTGGACGTTTCCTGCTCTACAGTTAGAGAAGAACAACGTCTATTTATATATACGACTACACAGAGCTGCGAGGGGCTCCTCGCTGTTACAGTCTAACGTCCACTGGGATTAAATACAAATAAAATATTGACAGATTTATCATTTTGTTTTAACACAAGATGGAAAGATGCTTCTTCACATAAAACGTCTGATATATTTGATTATTCTTTGCAACATCATGGTATGTTTCTGTATTATGTAGATCTGCAGTGAAATCTGAATTTAGGGAAACACCAAATAAAACAAATATTTATTTTCAAATGAAGCTTTTGCTTTGACAGTTTTTGGTAAAAATTACTTAATTAAGATAATAATAATAATGCCATTACACAATTTCTTATTCCAGTGATAATAAATTCATTAGAAGTGTCTCAATATTAATCAGCAGTGCTGGTTTCACCGTTTTCTCTTCGAAATATGAACGTTAAACCAACCGAATTGTATTTGTTTATTTAATTATTATTAATAATATAATTATAATAGTAACAACAATAATAATAATAATTATTATTATTATCATGACTTTATTTTTCTTTGACATGTGCAGACGGTCTGTAAAACTGTGAACGCTGACAAAGTAAATATATAATTTAGTGTTCTTTCTGGAGGCAACACTGTCAGAAGGAGTGAGGCTGTGATCTCAATCTGGATGGCGGAAAGAGGACCGACATTGATGTGTGGGTCTTTGTCCCATATCCTTCATTTATGAGCTTTTTAAGACACGCTATCAATTTGAAAATCATGTTTCCAGGGAGATAAGCAAGAAGAGGAAGAGAAACACAGGGTCAGCGCCAATCAATCACTCTTTGATTGACAGGTTTTTATCTTTGAGTCCTTTTGGCTGTGAAGGAAAACTAAACAGGAAGCAGGAAGGAAAGCTATACCAAAATAGAAGTGAGGACATTTAAGCGAGGCTTGGGGATTGTGATAATGCCAGGAGACATTACAGGCTACCAAATCACAGTCCCACAAGGGGGAATCAAACTCGGGATTGGATTTGGCAGTGTGGTCCAACACTCAGCAGGGCAGTCGGTCTACTTTGTAGAGCTTACTGGGCCATGGGAAGTGGTGTTGGATGAGACGTATGAAAAGGAAAGGAGATTAGATACTTGCAGCCAGCGTCTGAGGTTGAGCAGTTAGTCTAGGGAATAAACTTCTGCCCCATGGAAATTGGGTGCAGAGGATTTGTGGCAACTCAAACCACCAGTCGACTTAAGGATTTGTGACCTGGCTTTTCTACGGACATCAAGAAAGTATCAACTGCAGAGAGCGAGCAAGAGCTCAGTCTGAGGACGGAAACAATGTCAGCAGCGACAAAACTATAGAGGACATACCGTGTCCTAACGTTCCCGTTGTGCTGACATAGATATTTATGTGTTTTGTGGGAGCAAATATGTTGTTTAGAGTTCTTTAAATTAAATTTGTTTAGTATTTGTGCGCCTACTTTTGAGTTATAGAATTAACAAAGATGAGTGTTTTTATTTTGCAGTAAAAGAGTATTTCACTTTCGCGACAAGAGGATTTTTGCTGTGAACGTGTTAAAACTCTTATTCAGAGTGAACGCAAATAGTTCAAATGATTAATCAGTGTTGGGTGCAACCTTGATTTTAACACAAATGTTGTGACTAAATGGGACGAAACACCTAATTCACAATTCCTGATTTGATGAGATGACTGCCGTTCATAAATTACATCAGATCCTACAGCAAATAAAGACTTCAATTTTAATCAAAGCAGGAATTACAGCTCGAGCAAGAAATACCACAGTTCAAAGCTTGCCTCGTCTTTAAAGCTCATTACTTATCATTGTCATCGATTTCTTTCCCCCAACAGACTGACTTTAACTTGCTTTTCTACACACTGACGAATACAGCCGTTACTTACTTTTTCCGAAGACTTGTACAACAAGCACACCTTTGTGGTTGTCCAAATGTCTGCCTCTTAAACGTATTTGGTTCCCGAAAGAGTGCAGTTTTCATTTATCTCGCACAGACCAACAGAAACAAGTGACTGTCAGAGTGAAGCAGCCCGCTGCAGTAAACCAACATGACTTCCTGTGTGGTGAACAACTGGCCTGTAACCGAAGGTCTTCACTGTTGTTTCAGACAGTCAAAGGTTTCTTTGTGGAGGGCTTCGTCTTCTCGTCTGTGTTCCACATTATTTGGCGGAAACATTGTTTGTAGTATTGTGTTTTTTTTATGTCTCATTTATTTCTGCATACACCTTTCTGTTCGCTTTAGTTGGTGAGATTGCTTTCATGCAACATACATCCAAACAACCAGGTTAGACCATTTGTTCAGTGCATCAGGGTCAAATGAACCTTCCCGTGCTCCAGGTATTTCTCTTAATTTGAACAGGAACACGGTGACATTTCAACATTTGCTCTGCCGAGTGTGAAAGGAAGCAGGTTGACATTTACTCTTTCCACCAGATCATCATCTGGATTTATTTTTATATCAAACAAGAAGGTGAACCCAAATTACAATATTTTTATTCATGCCCTTTCAAAGTGATATTTCGCTTTCGTGTAACATTTTCCGTGAATAGTGTAAACACTTGATAGAGAGTCTATTGCCACTTATATTGTACTTTAAAAACTTTGAATAAATGGATTTAGATCAGCAGGTTGGTTGAGACATTAACCCTGTTTCAAACAGTGAGACACATTTAATTCCAGCTATTAATAGTTGTTTTATAACAGTTTAAATGAGGCAGAAAAATCTGCTAAATCATGCTGATGATATTTTAACACCGGCTATGAAGATGGGTTTTATTGGTCCGTGAACAAGGACACTGACAGTATGAGGGGTATTTAGGGTGGAGCATTACTCAGACTTATTTAAAACCTGCCTGCTAGTCCAAGAAATTACAGCTGATATTCTGCCTAATACCCTCATCCTGTAACCAATATGTGCAACACTCACCACGGTCACTTTCAAAACTAAATTAAGTAAATCACATTTTTAGGTTGCTCAGGCAAAGAGTTATACAGTCCAAGGATATCTCTAATGTGTTGTGACTTGGTTCATATTGTTGTAATGGTGTGCAACAGCTCATTTTGGTTATTCTCTGTGCCATGGTGCAGCGATCATGCACAAGTTGAAGGCGATTTCTCTTCGATCAACACATAAACTCTTCCTGTGTGAAGCGGGTTGGAGGCCCGGCCTCCTCCAAAAAGCGATGCAGCCGAGCACAGGCGCACAAGGTCAGCCTCTCTCCTGTGGTTTCTTTTGCAACGGTATAGCCTGACTTCCTGTGAGAGATTACCATCGAGCCTCTCATATTCTCACTGATGCTTATCTTTTGAGCCGCAAACGCCAACTCCCCGAACATCTCTACACCTTGGCCCCCAGCGACAGCCCCATCGGCCTGTCAATCTGGCAGCTCATCCTGTGTCCTCAACCCCCCCTCGTCCTCCTCCCAGCAGCCCAAAAAATGAACCGACCTCCCCTGCTCCGTCCTGGACCTGTCACAAAGAAATAGGATCCTTGGTCCCAGCCTCGGGGGTTAGAGGAGGGAGAGAAAGGGAGGGGGGGGGGGGGGGGGGTGCTGAGGAGCACAGAGGTTGAATATGGGTGAGGTGTGCGCATGGGTGTGTTTTATTGGTTATTACAACTCAAGTCCTTCATGCATTCACAGGCATCTCACGGCAGTTAAAGTCATGATGTTGAATTACCGGCGCCACAGGAAGGATGCATGTGTAAGAAGCCACATTAGAAACAAGACCAAGAACAGCTGCAGAGGTAGTCAGAATCAGGAGGCCCTCCTCCGCACAGAGGAGCCACTAAGTGATGGTACGTGTGGGCTGTTTGTGTCTTTTTTCTTTTTTTTTGGCAGCGTGCTCAGGCTGCGTTATGCGTCGTAATTCGTACATAATTTTTTCTTATGTTAACCTCATGGAGGTATAAAGACCACACGAAGTAACACGGGGCAGGAAGAAGGAGAGGTGGACGGGTCCAACAACCAACGGTCTTTCACACATTTTGTCCTGACATTCATGGTCCCCAGAGGATGAGTCTGATCGACTTCTGAGATCTTGTAACTTTTTCTTTAGCGCCGCCAGCGTGTCGACGTTTGTGGTTTTATGTGAACTATCTCACTATTTGATGGATCGCCATGATATTTTTTAACTTCCCCTCAGCATGAATTGTAATAACTTTGGTCATTCTCTGACATGTCATTAAGCGCCACCATCAGGTCCAAATTGTAATCTTTTCAATAGTTTGATTGGCCAAACAAAAATTAACAGCATTTCCATCACATTCAGCTGGGAAGGTTCATCTGGTTGTCAATGTTTTTGACTGAGGTTTGTGCACCTGCGTGAACTAGGATGACTTGAGTCCTAGTTTTGGTTTTACTCAGGCTGTGATCTAAAAATGTTCTGTCTCTGTTTTATCTTGTAGGTCTGAAACTGTTTAATGTGCTAGTGCTGTCTTGGCCAGGACTCTCTTGAAAAGGAGATTTTTCCTGGTAAAATAAACATTAAATAAAAAAATATAAAGACAGTTATTTTAGGGTGTGGTTTTTCCTCTTAGATGACTTCAATGTGTACTCTCCACTTCTAAACCTAAACCAACTCACTCTTGTCTCGGCTTGATTATAGACTGTATCACCGGCGAGCCCAGCCGTTGTCTTCTCTAATCTCCCGTATGAAAGAGAAAGATGAGATAGTGTCATACAGCCAGATAGATACGATCAGAGAGAGGGAGAGGGCACGCAGTCTGGCCGGTCTGGCTATCTCTGGTGAGAGTGTGATTCAGCAGCGTGAATAATTAAAACAGGGTGCAGCGATAGAAATCTGTAGACGCCAGGGTCGAATAATACTGGACGGATATCAGGGGCCTTTGGTGCGCGGAGGTGGCGGCTGAGACGACATTAGTCACTCTCCCCGTGCCCCGGGCAGCCGTCAGGGCACAGAGCTGAAGGTCAGCAGATGATGGATGGACAGAGACCGGCGGTGGCTAACCGCTCAAGTTGACTAGAAAACGAATGTCCTGTACATGAAATATCATCCTCATGGAGGAAGATACCTGATCTGATACTGCAGCAAGGTGTCATGGCTCTGTGAACTCCACGAGCTGGGAGTGAACATGTGGATGTGTAATAGAAAGAGAGCAACATATGGTGTCGAGGAGACCTAGAAGCTGACAGTCAGCCATATGAGATCACTTTTAAAAAATGTACAACTTGACCGTTTTTAATCATAAAATTACTCATTATAATTAAACCTCTGCCGAGCAAGGTTTTTTTTCTCCCCTACATTGTTCTTTGTTTCTCTGAACCAGATGTCTTTCATGTTAGCTGAATGGCGACTCAGTCAGCTGCGACTGTGAATATTTGGAGGAGGATGTGTTATTTTTGGGAGCCGTTCCTCTGCAAACAACCACAACTGCCTCCTTGCTGACCGTTTCCTTCATGGGTTTAGGAAAATCAAAAATTCCTCTTTTTTTTTGTCTCACAAACGAAGCCGCTCCAAATATAAAGCGCGGGTTGCCGTCACAGCATGCAAAAGTTGCACTGAAACAAGCCTCCGCATGAAGTGAACCACAAAAGAGCGTCCTCCTCTTCCCCGAGCATTAGTGTGAGGGTACTGTAGCTCTCTCTCGCTCCCAGTCCGTTCATTATAATGGTACCAGTGTGCCGGCAGAGCCTCCGTGACGGCAAGGAGCTCCATATTCAGGTCAACTCGCAGCCAGAACGATTCCTTGATTATTCCTTATTTATCCCAGTCATTCCCCCTGCTGTGGCGTGGAGTCTCAGGAAGATGTGTGTCTGAGTGAGAGGAGCCCGGGCTAATGAGGAGCTGAGAGCGGATCGTTAGCCGGCGAGGAGGCTTCACGCCACTCAGAAGACACATTCAAATCATCAGCAGCCCAACATCTTATTCAAGCCACCAATAATGCAAGCAAGTAAAGCTAATGTGGAGGCGTTTACGGTCTTGTTTACATTATTATTATCACCCAGTGTGCGTCCACTAAACGAATCACATACTCAGGGAGATGAGAGTCAATATTTGGGCAGCAAAAATGTGTGTTTGAATGAGTGTTATCTCCAAGAACACGCGAACAGCTCAGGCGCAACATGCTCACATTGGCAATGCTAACGTGCTGCTGGTAAGCACGGAAACGTTTCCTCATACGCACAATATCTTACGAAAAGTTACCCCTCAATTATCATGCATTGTACGTGCATACGTGCATGCATACGTCAATGATAGAAACTCTGAGACATTGCATCAATGTGTGTTTTCTTATCGTGTGAAATATTATTTAATAATCAAAACTTTATGAAACAAAGTTGGTTGTAAGGTCACAAAGATATCAGGAATCAAAGTCCTTTGTTGCAGAATCAGATAATCTAGGATGTTTTAATTCAGATTTACCGTCTGTAATAGATCAAATTCAAGAAACTGAGTCCCCAACATGATCACAAGAAACATCTGGATATCGTTTCCTGAACACATATTTGTACACGAGCATCCAGGCAGCAAAAAGAACAACTTATTAAAACTGATTTCCAAGAATTGTACCCCATGCATTCATTTCCTTGTAATGGAGCGTCACAGGATACCGCTCTCATCGAGGATCCATCTGCCTGTGGTGAGAAACACAGATACCATCAGCGTGGGTTTTCTGTTCAAATAAAACAAGTTAACTCACAGAAAATGACAAAGCACCTGCTGTTTATTGAATAGGTAAGAGCCAAATATAAGACATTACATGTGTTTGCATCTTCTGTACTTCTAATAAAAGCTTTAGCTTTGCATTTACAGGACGCTGCTTTGCCCCAAGACATGAGTCTGTTCTTAAGGAATTCTACTACTTAAGACAAATTGTTGTTGTTTTTTTTACAGATGGAGTCAAGTACTTTGACTCAAACTACATCAATTTGACTATTTCAAGGCCAACAAAAACTCAATTGAGTTGTCAGTTTGTTCGCACGGAAAAGGTTGAACTCAGAACGTCAAACTAAAAATTACAGGAAGTGTATTGATGCACATTTAACCAAATGATTTTTAAAAAAAAAATACAGTTCATATAGCATAACGTTATTTTTGCTGAGTTACAATTTTATGGCTTTAGCTCTGCTTCTTAAGCTTTGTTGGCGGAGATTCTTTTTTTAAAGAAGTTCCTTTTGATTATGCTACGTTAAGTTTGTCATAATAAATACTTTGACAGTTATGTATAATCATTTACACCATACTCAAAAAGACCAAGCACCCAACAGTTGGATTGTTCTGTTACCTAACTTAGATAACAAGCTGTCTGGCAGTGGGTCTGTTATGAACACCAGTCTGACCCAAGCACCGGACACACACAGGTTGGTGGTGTAAAAAAGAGTCTCGTGGCCACAAAGGATGAGGACATTAAACGGATGATTAAAAGAGGAATAGCGACGGCAGCGATGAAGCTGCAGTGGGCAGATAATGAGGGGAAGCATGGGAAGCAGCAGCAAGGACAAGATGCTGTGCAGGCTAATGGTGATCCTGAGGCTCAGCAAAATGAGTTTAGAACAGAAGGAAGCAAACACTAAGAATTAACATTGCTAGAAATAACAATCTGGTTTGGAAAGCCAGAATAGACAGACGGCATGGCTGGTGAGCTTGATGAGCAGAGCTGGGTGCTGGAGAATGAGGAAGGGAGACCACGCCCAGGCCAGCACACACAGACTAAACTAAACACACAAAGAGAGACAAACAAGGGAACGCAGACAACACCGATTGCTTTCGATGGTCGTGCCGTCACACGTTGCAGTGCAAATCTGTTATTACTGAACTCGACAACAACATAATTTCCCTTAAATGTTGGGATTAAGTCAGGCCTTCATCATCGTGGTTAACGGTGCGAATTCAAACAAAACCAATTGTAAAATCTAAACAACATAACATGAATACGGAAAACACGCAACTTCAAAATAAGTCGACAACGCGTTGGGACACGAACATCGGTCTACAGCACTCCTGGTTGAACGTCCTGTGTTTGTTTTACCTTCCCGCCCCGTGTGCGTGTCTCCAAGACTCGATACCATGACATCATTCTCGCGGTACATTTTCTTCGGAGCGTCAAAAGCGCCGAGGCGCGATAAAGCGACGGTATTTAACGCTCGAGGAACGAGAACGGGCTGCAGACTCGAGTAGATAAAAGCCAAGATGAGCTACAACTTCAGAAAACTTTGCAGGAACTAGAGCAGTCACATTTATTTTACTCTCTAGACAATCACAATTAGGCCGTTAAAAGGCGAAAACTCTTTGAGCTCTTCTCTTGACTTTTAAAAAGAGCTAGTCAAACATGGTATGCAGTTGGTGCACACACACACACACACACACACACACACACACACACACATAGACTAAGTGGGAGCAAGGCATTTCTCTGGCAATTCCAAATGAGCAACGCTGGGACCAGGAATAATGGATGAGCAGCAGAATGGTCAAGTCTAATTACTGCAACCTCTCGACCGTTGAAGCCTGGCCCTTACTTTTCCGGCCACCTCTGGTCCAGTCACATGTGTAATAGCCTGTTGGGAGAGCAGGCATCAGTCTCCCCGTTGCTGATGTAGTTCAGCAGGCTCACAGTTCAGGTCCTCGCTCCGACTGCGGCCTCCAGTAAATGTGGCTCTACATCACCCCGGACACAATCCATCCCCATTAACTTCAAGCAGGTGCAGCCTATTTCATCCTCATTGCCTACAGTGTCTGAGCCAGACAGCCACTCCATTCATATAATCCATGGATCTCTACGTGCTCTGCACAGGTTCAAGTGGTTTAAAAGGACACGACGGGGCAGAGAATGGAAGTTAATTGACTGTGCGATGGCTTTAATGAGTTGATCCCGACACGAGAGTGAAAACCATCATGCCATCCTCTGCAGACGGCTGCAATTACCGGCCATGCAAATAATGTATGACAGTCTATTGAGAATGCTCACATGCTTGAAATGCTGTTGATATGACGATATAATAATAGGGCCAGGAGGTTTTGTTGAGGCTTTTTTTAAAACCTATTCCTCTACTCTTAATTGTCTTTTTAACCTTTAATGGACCGTAAGTCCAATCTGAGTCAAGCCAAGTAACAATATCCAATATCACAATCTTAGGTTACAATCTGTTCAATATATGACACCCTTCATCCAATCAATTGTCTAAGGATGAAGGTTGTCACACCCTTCATCCTTAGACAATTGATTCAGATAAAGAAAAACTCCCAAAAGAGGAAAAAGAGGTAAAACTCAGACAGACATGCGCTCGTATGAGAAGACATGAAAACCAACAGAAAACGACTTCTACTAATATGTAGGAATCAGTTCAAAAACAGGATATTCAGACCACGTCAATGCCACTTCTAATGTTTTCCACAATGTTTTGTTAATTATGAGCCTGACATTCGTCTACAATAATTTTAATTGTCAAAAAAAGACCAACTTCTCACCTGGTCTGTGGTTGTCAGGCCTGAGCCCACTTGGTCCCACCAAGGACTTAAAGCCCACAAATGTATACTTTCTATTTTTGTTGGGCTATATTTTTAAATGCTGAATACCACAAACTCATTATTGAGTATTTATGGCAGCAGGACAGTGAATATTGGTTTGACTACTGTTTCCATGTCTATCAGTAATACAAACATTATTTATGTGTTTTTAATAGTTTTGGGAGCTCTATGGTACGTGAAGGAACTATACAAAAACAATACTTATCAGTTGTTGATTTGGGTCTTTTTGTGGGATTCGTTAACAATGAAACAATGTAGAATATAACATCTGTTTAATAAAGGATTTACTAACCAACGAACTAATAAAGACTCCTTTTTTAGGATATTTAAAAAAAAAGAAATTCCCAGAAATCATTTTCTGAGAAACTAAGAGCAACATCCTATTCCTGTTTTATTAAACTCAGTTATATTTAGTTCAAATTAACCTTTTCATAAAAGTGCAGCAATATTATGAAAAGGGCTGCACTGGATTGTCTGAACTTCTGCAACATGTGAAGGTCGATGCTGTGAACGGTGCCGTGATGAAATACATTCTCATCCTGCTTGTTTATTTCTTTGTGCTCTTCATGTTGTGTGTAAGATTGATTGTGGGTTGTTGTATTTTCAGAGGCAGACACAGAGGGAATGTAAAACCATGCATACAGCAGACAACAGCTCCTGAATTTGCTGAAAATATCTGGATCAGTAAGTTTGGCTCCTATAAATCTGGATGTCGGCTTCTTTAACTCACAGTATTACAGTTATACTTGAGTTGTGTTTACTTATTCCCCTTGTGTAGTAAATTAGATGTTTGTTTTTTTTAGCAATCACCACTTGGTGGTGCCAGCAATCACACATATTTAATTCCTCTGATTTACTTAATAAATGTATTCAGCAAAAGTGTATTATTAGAATTTGAGGTGGAATTATCTGATTATAAAAAAAGGTGCTGTGGGATATCAAGATAGAAAAATATAACTAAAGCATGTTTGAACTACTGAAAGATCTTCAGACATTTTTGTAAAAACACACATAATGCAAGAAAGAATAAAGTGCACCATGTCTGTGGTTAAAGTAGCAGTAACACTTTTTCTGTTCCTTAATTGCTGTCTCAGTCTGATAAGAAAACAAAGAAAGCTGTCTCAGTGTGATAAGACCTTCAGTCCCAGGTGATCCAGTACTGAAAAATAAAATGTTTTATTAAGAGTTTGGCCCACAAACTTTGTGTTTTGTCTTTGAAAAAGAGCAGCTGAGAGACTCCTTCACCTTTAAGTATAGAGAACATCTTTGAACTTGTCTGCTGTGGCCAGATGAGGCTTTCCTTCCCCTGAGTAACACACACACACACACACACACACACACACACACACACACACACACACACACACACACACACACACACACACACACACACACAAAGGCTGAATTTGAGGCAGGTTTGGTATTTCAGGTCTAGTGCTTCTAAATTGGAAAGGTTGCAAGTTTCAGTTATTTTGTTCACCGAAGCCTCTTGTGGTTCAATTTACAAGCTGAGGAGGTAAAAAAAAAGCTGTGACTGACCTGTCTGATTATATTACCAGGTCACTGATCAGAAGTCTCAATTCAAGCAGTCGCTGTGGGCATTTTACTATGAAAGGAGTCTGTGAAAGTATGTTCTGTTATGCTGGAGAAGTTTACCTGGAAACAAACATTTAAGTGGCTCAGAGACACGTTCCTCTCAGATGAACGTGACCTTTTTCGGCAACACGAGTGAAAAGTGGCTTACCTGGACACGCTCAAAGACACTGCATCAAAATATGCATACAACAAATATATTTGAGATGGATAACACAAACAAAAAACAAAGAGAAACAGCAATCACGACATATGTTTCTGCATGCTTTGTAAAAATCCCAGGATTGTTAATATATGAATATTTATAATTTGTACAAGCCTAACGTGTTTCCTAAAAAAGCTTTTTTCTCTTCATCTCCCTCTCTTTCTCCAAGTCAATGACTAACATGGCTGTTTCATACGAAGGGAAACACTTTCAGATTTTACTTGAAACACAATGACGTGGTGATTTAGGACAATAGAAAATCAAATCAGTTAGATGAGAAGATTGAAACCAGATAACTCAGCCAGCAGACAGTTAGCTTGGCTAGTTTAGCAAAACAAATAGACTGAAAAAGGGGAAAACAGCCCGCCAGCACATCAATCTGCCAAAACCACTGAAGCTCACTGATTAAACACATTATATTTTGTGTGTTGATTTGTGTAAGTGTAACAATAAATGCCAGGCTAGCAATGGCCCTCTGTTCACAGCCTTTATGCTAAGCTAAGTTATCCATCTATATGTTTATAATGAACTATTCCTTTGATGTGTTATGGTCACATAAACTAAACTAATGGAGTATAATACTGCACTAATACCATCGGGGTCCATGTGAAAATCCCAACTTTTCAAACCATCCAGCTTGATTTATGAATGTCTCGAAGCTCTTTCGGTCACGTACAATACGGCATGGAGAAAATACAACTTCCTGTCATTGTGGATAGGTAACGTCTTGAGGGCAGCAAACAATAACAGTGAGATCGATCAGGGTGTAGCTTTAATCCAACCTCTCCTTGAGGGAAAAACTTCAGTGAAGAGAGGAGAAGGAGTGGGAGGGAAATGTATGGACCAAAGCAGCAAAGGAGGGTGAGGAGAGGCTTAATGTGCCACAGATACAGTTGCTTAAAAAGGAATCTGTGTCACATCTAAAAACAGAACTTTGTATAAGAATATTTTGTATATTTCAAAGGCGCAAATGAAATTGATGTTTCTTTGTGTGAAAGAGGATTTGAGGAACATGAACCTCCTGCACCTTGCATCGCTCTTGGATTGATCCCTCACAGGTTCCCAAACTGTCCCTCTTGGGACTGAAGAGAAAGCGCAGCAACATTGCAGCAATCACATAAAAACATTGGCACCGCTACAAGGGCTTCATCTGCACATGACAAGCTGAAGAAGAACAAGTTTCTGAAGCTGACAGCATCGTGAAGTTTTCTATGAGAAACTGTCCTACATATTCGAAACAGCTCTGAGCAAGGCGATGAAATTATTACATCAAACCGAGACATCAGGGAGCACTTATTCGTATTTCTGCTTGTATTAGAGGGAAGGAACTTTAGTTAAGGGAATACTTTAACATTTTGGAAAGTATACTTCTTCTTCGAGATAATTAGATGGGAAGATTGAAATTACTCTCAGGTCAGTACTCAGTAAACGTCGTAAAAAGGCTGGCAAGCTTTGCTTAGCAGAAAGACTGGGAGCCGGATGAAACCGCTAGCTGTCTCTGTCCAAAAGTAACAAATCCACTGACTAGCATCTATAAAGCTCATAAAATATTCATAAACAGAAAGCTCATTTGGAATATGGATTAGCATTAATAAATCTGTATCTGATATTTATTGTGGGAGGCGTCTTCTGCACTGGACTACTTGACCAGGAGATGTTACTCTCTGCTTCCCCAATCATTGCGCTTTAGCGGTGCTGCATGTGGGTTTCTTTTCATGTTCGGACAAACCAAGCTAGCTGTTTCCCCATTTTGTCTGTACGTGAAGATAAGCTAACTGGCTGCTGGCTGTGTCTTCATTTGTATCCCACAGACTTAAAAGCGGTATCGACATTCTCATCAAACACTCGTCCAGAAAGGAAATTATTTTCCACAATGTGTAACTAAAGCTTCAGTAATATCTCAGTCACACGAGCTGTTCAACAAGGTGCAGCACGTCATATGTACTTTCCATGCAGATAAAGTTCACAGCCAAGTGAACAACCAAACACACCTTCCCTCGCACTGTGAGGCCTCACATATTATTAGGGTCAAAGGGGACATTTTCCTCCAATCTATGTGAGCTAACAGGAATGTGTGCAGGTCAACTGCCGCTGGAGTTGTGATATTTCGCCCCAAAACAGCAGAAGGTTGTCGAAGCAACTGTAAGAAACATTGGAGCAGCGCTCAGGGGGAAAGAAAGCACAAGACCGGCTCTGCCTCTGCCCTCCTAATCCCTCCACCTCTCTCTTTTCATCTCTCTTCATCACTGGAATTCCAAATGGGTATGAATGTTTTTCTGCCCGCTTTTCTCAAAGCTGCGTATTAACAATTGCATCGCGCGGCAAATGGCATCTCCAAGGTAGGGGGCCGACCTTTATTCCTCTGCAGAGGGCACACCAGTAAATCCATTTCTCCAGAGATGCGGTTCACTGAATAACAAATCACGGTGGCAGACGTGGCTCTCTCTCCTGTTAAAGAAGCCTATTGCAAGAAGCTTCCTTCACAGAGACTGTAACACCAGGGGTTTGTTGTGAAGAGAGGACAAACACTGGGCATGGAGGGAACTGTACCTGCAAACATGGGAAACCAACTCTCTTCTCCTTTCTTCACTTCTCTGCTGATAATAGCCTTGTTAAATTACACATATTACGATGTGAAACGAAAGTAATGGTGCCCTGCTGTTCACACAGACACACAATACACCCTCGGCATCATCAGGGAAAATGCACAGCCCCATTTTGCTCTGATATCTCACAGCTTCTGCACATATTCCTGTATCTCATTTCCTATGTTCTCCTCCCTCTAACCAAATTAACTCCAAAGAATATCAGCTACCTGTCAAAATGTGTTACGATGGCTCACATTTCACGAAACACCTTATCTCGCTTCATGACCAAAAGTAACGTTATTTACACCCAGCAAACAAAATGGCTCCGGCAGTGTCGCCGCTGATAAGAAGCCTTTAGTCGTGGAAGAAGGTGACAGCAGCCAGATTACAAGCTGGTGATTTACTTTATTCATTCCTGTGACCTAGAAAAGAAGACCAATTTCGGTATATGTTGCTGCTCCACTGCAGACAGACCTGATTTACTGTCTGACGGGTTTTATTGAATCTTCTCCCCAAGAATTGTTCAAGCAACTTTCCTGGGATTTGAGAAAAGATTAGCTTGCAGATTGAAGGCGATAAGAGCCACAGCATTCGAAGAAACCAATTTCTACAACATTATGGCTCTGTGCTGACCTGTTGGGTGTAATTTCTGTTTTGTTGACATCTATGGAGACTATGCTTTACAGCAGGTCTTATTTTCATAATGTAGAGATTTGGGAACGCAAGTCTGGCAAAACATCGTTTATCTGGGGCATCAACTCAGGCCTCCTAAAGCTTTCCATTATAAACTTCAGTTTCACATGAATAATTTCAAATGCTTTTCTCTGAGTCAGACAAAAAGTAAATACATAAATTAGCCTCCTGGATTAGCTATTGTAGCTAGCTGCTTCGGGCCCTACTCCGTAAATAGAAAGATTACGCGCCATAAAGTGACGTCTTTCAAAGAAGCTATTGTGTGTTTCGTAACGGGATGCACTCAATTTCTTCCCGACTGATAAAATGGAGTCTAAAAACCAACAAGAAAATGCCACTTCATTGACTTGGAGAATTATCTTTTTCCTTCACAAAAAATTCATCTGTGTAACTCAAACGGGAATAAGGCAACATTTTCTCCGAAATAATGAATTAAATATAAATCATGAGTAGTTTCCCTTTGACTGACACATTTAATGCACCTAAGTAGACCGGTTTTGTGTCCCTTGAGCATTTAGCTCGTCCAGAGGGACACTTGTGAACATCCGCCGCTGGGCACAGAAACAAGCGAGAGTCATTATGCTGGAGTTGTGCGTCCCATTACTTTCCAATGGAGGTAATGGGTGCAAAGCTTAAACCAAAATGGCCGCAATTATAAGAATTTAAATTTCCCTTTAAATAATAAGGCAGAGCAGCTTTTGCTGAACCTCTAATCCGACTACTTTGACTGGTTTAGGCTTCAGCTTATTATTTTAGATAATGAGACTGTTCACAGGCTAGTTTCTTTTATCTTCATTGTTCAGGTTTCTCTCCACTGGTCACTTCCTGTGTGAAATGTAAAAAGTTTTGGGACCTTGAGGATAAAAAAGAGAGGAAGAGAGTATTGATTTGAATGACACACGGGGACACAGAGGTGCTAAGAGCCTTCAGAGTGCATGTAGGATCACTCTCCTCTCGTCTCTTACACAAAGCTGTAGCAACGCAGTCTTGCGGGAGTGCCCGAAGCAACAACCTTATAAGTGCACCACACACTCCCGTGTAGGAGGCAGGTTACACACACATGGATGGATGAGAATGGGCCTTATTAAATAAGTGGAGGGCCTACATGGTGAAATGGAGCAGTGAGGAGTTATATGCACTGCCTCCTCTGCAGTGTTGGTGGACCGCCAGCATCACCATAAGCAGTCAGTCAATAGGCTGACTCAACAGTGTGTGAAATTAAGAAGGAAATAGAAGTAGACAGACATTAAGCCTCTCTCCCACTTCCCCTTCACCCTCTCAGACGCCAGACAGCGGCTAATGCACCCCCTGGTGCCCCCACACACTGCTATCACACACCAGCAGCACCACAGCTCCACTTCTTGTTGTCTGCGCCTCAAAAAAAGGAAAGAAAGTGCACACAGTGACCTTCTGTGACAGCTTTAACATAAATACGACACTGAACGTCTGTTTGGGCGAGTTAGAGGTTCAATTCAACCTGCGGAGACGCAAGTGTAAACATCTTGTGCAGAGCGCTCCAACCGGCTTTCTGCAAGATGAGGTTTTGTTTGAGTGGTGCCTTTTCTTTATATATGGAAATGAGAAAGACATATAATTACACTTTGTGCCATAAACAAAAGAAGCAGAACTTATTACACTCAAAAAGCACCCCCTCTCTCATGAAAATAAATCACAGCAATACATCATGTTACGGTAACAACTCCCTATAAAACCAGCCATCTATTGTCAGACGTCTTCTGGGAAGATGTTGTGAATATCTTCCTCCAGCTTCTTGATATGTAAATGCAGGTCTTGTTTTTGAGTCAGAAACAAAATCCTCTCTGCTGAGAGCCTCATTTTGTCAAAGTAGGGAGGAGTCGCATTTCCATACCAAATGTCTGGATTAGAATGAAACTGCTATTAAGGAAATTCAGAACAACGGCCTAATGATAAAAACTTCAGTTGCCAAGGTAATATGCTAAACAGTCTCATTGACTCCGAGTTGAACTATGAGAACCTTCAAAATGGAGGCTGGTGAATCGAACCGTGTCCTGCTGACTGAAACCAACTTTGCTCCTTCTCTTTGCTTGATATGTATTCATTATCCAGTCAACAAAAAGCTGAATATGTTTGATTAATATCTTTTTGACAGATTGACAGGAAGCTACAAACCAATTTAAAAATAACTTTATTTACTCAAGTCCGAGACGTACACTTTTGAGCTTCTTCCTTAGTTCCATAGCTGTACATTTTAGAGGGAAAAGTTGTACCTTTTACTAGATTGTTATATCAGCTAGAGTTAGTTACTTTGAAGATTAGACTTTTAAGTGTAAAACATGACGCCTTTTAATAAAGTAATTACAACGAACGTCTCCCGGACGAGTTATAGCATCAAAGTGTGTTTTACACATTGCATCAATATTGAGAGGATACAAAGGATTAAATGAATATAATTCATGATATTTCCATGATATCATTATGTTGATGGCTATCTTGATTTTGGGAAACCATATACAGATAAATGAACCTGATCAGTGTCATTTTGTTTGCTAATCTAGAAAAATAAATACTTGTTTGTCATCACATAGATGCAAAACAAACATGTTATTGTCGTAATATTAAACAATGGTTGCAATGGCCAAATGCAACCAAATATAGTCAATGCACAAATACTTTGGTCATGTTGTCCAACGCTGAGCATCAGGAATACAACTCCACTAACATGATCTACTTTCAATTGAGTATTTGTTATACTTTTATAAAGTAAATGATCAAATAACCACTTAGAAGAAGGTCATTTTATTATCATTGAGATATTCTTAACTTTAAGTCCGAGGGGACTGAAGAAACCACTAGAGGGAGCAACAATACATAAACAAATGCAAAGTGAGGACTCTCTGCAGGTTACAGCCTCACATGGGCAAAAGGCTGTTCCATACTTATTCTTTGAGAAATCAAAATGGTCATGCTGGTATTTCACAATTCACATTGCAACACTAAAAACGATGATGAACCAGAAGAGTGCAGCAGAAATGACACACCGTAGTCTCATTTCTGTGGAGCATGCGTGGCTCATCAAGTGCTTTTTCTTTCCTTTATCCTTCCTGTTGCGATCTGATTCTGTCCACTCACGGAGAGCAACTGGCTGAAGATGAATGCAAGAGGCTGAGGGCTAAGAAGACAATGTCCGCGGAGCCTCTTCAAATGGATATTGACCAAAAGGGGAAAAAGCTGATGGGATTTCATTGACCTATGGCAAACTGCACCGTGTTACACAACCAGATCAATGTCCTTGCTCCCTCTTTTCTCCTTTCACCCCTTTCAGGGGGACTTTTAATGCTCAGACTTGTTCTTGTGGGAGAGCACCTGAAAAGTGTTCGGCGAGGCTCCTCAGGATTGCTGGAGAGAGCGTTTGATCTGCGAGATTGTAGGATGGCGACCCAGGGCTTCGTCTGGTGTTGTATATTCCTCCTCTGACTTCAGAGGGAATGTTAGAAATAGGGAAATTCTGCTCTGGTGCAGCATTACGTTTCTCTCGCTCTGGGAGACATTTTGTATTCATGCTGTTAACGTGCTGCCTTTATGTTCTGTGACCAAGGTCAGCGGTTGAAAATATCTGATTGAATCTCTCTGGTTGATTTGCTATTGTGAATTTCATGAGGAAAAGCGTGCCAGGTCAACATCTCAGACTTTTACAACAGGCACAACAAAGATAAAGTCATTGTTTCATGTCTACAGTGGGGAGAAAAACTGTCAGGGCTGAAGCTAAGAGCCACAGAGGAGTGTGATCAATTAATTCTTACAATCATATTCCTATGTTTCGTGTATTGTTATTTATTATGAATACAGGTGTGTGCTTATTTTCTACACAGCATCATCCACATGTGGGTCATCGGAAAATAAAACTTTCTGTATCAACTGCGACAATTGAATTCAACCGAGCAATGTTTTGATCTAAAATAAATCTTCATAAGTTATTCAATACTTGACTGGAAGGCTGAAAGTTTTTTTTTTTTTTAGTTGTGCACAGTCTACAGTCCTAAAACAAGACTGAGATTCTCCAGCCACACCAGCGGCTCTATGAGGGAGGAACACAACAAACTAAAATGTTAGATTAGTAATTATGGCCTCAGGTTGGTGTCACAATAAAGGTATTTACGATTTATATCAGAATGAAATGTGAGTGTAGAACTGCAGAAAGATGTGTTTGACACTAGAATTACATCATTTGTGTTGAATGCTGAAAACAGAAATGTCTCAATGAGATATTTTATGATAGTGTTGAGTGAGCAAAGATGTAAAAATAGATCCATAAATACTATCTTTTCTGAACATTGAGACGATATGTTATGTTTATATGACATTTCAGGACAGTTTCATCATTTAAAATAGTTGTAATGTTTTAATATGTGAACTACAGCTGAAGTATTTTTGGATCACTAAAGTCATCAGGATTCATCCTCTGGGGATCCTCCATGTCTGGGCAACATGCCACGGCAATCCGTTCAATAGTTGCTTAAATATTTCAGCTACTTTAAAACAAACATACTTTGAGAATTCCCTTGAATACATTTGACTTTCCAATCAGGAAGATGTAAGCAGACCCATGCTGAAAACAATAGCTCATGTTCATGCGTTTCACATTCATTTAACGTTAAAAACAACAAAAATGCAGTTTCATTTGTCTCTTCAATATAAAACCAACAAAATGTCAGACAAACAAAAACAAGATGGCTGTGACTTCTTGGCTGTTAACAAAACAAAAGAGAACAAAGCAGAATAAGAAAGGACTTTAAATGAACATGTTTCAATTAGTGGAAGGATCACATTATCATTCTCCAGGTGAGAAGCAATACATCAGCCGTGCAGGTCATTGGATTTCAAGACTCGCGGGTGAAGGGATTTGGTCAATCATGGAGCAGCCGATTGATTTTCCTCTCTTTATTTGCAGCACTTGGCAAAAGGCAGAGGGACATTTCCCTCCCTGGGCACACTGATTGAATGTAATTTTGTCTTTACGCAGAAAGCACACTTACCACCTGTTTTGTATTTTCTTCGGGTTGACATCCGGGGATACGAGATGCGTTTGAGAAAAACAAACACAGGATGGAAAACCGTGTGGTTTGACTTGGAGGAGTGCAGTTCCTGTGATAACTCTTACTGGAGTGTGAAGAGAAAATATGGAGAAATATTTGAAGTGTCAAATGAAATTAGTCTGTGAATGTAAAAAAAATAAAATAAAACTTTCTTCAATGCATTAACTGTGTTTCTGTAATCACTGAAATTCCATCCAGGGTTGAAACACTTTTGATTGCACATTTAGGAAATGAGATTCACACAATGTGACTCACATTTCAAGCCCTGGCTTGGCAATAACACGCTGAACATTATTGCGAGTTACAATATGTGTTCAGAGTACATGTAAATCTAAATAAAAACCTTACATTATTATAATTTGAAATCATATTAATAAATAGCCTACAGCCAAATGTTCACTCAACCCCAACGTGTCTTTTCAATCATTTTGTGTTCCTTTTTATACTCATTTTGCATTACTTATTGGTAATTGTGTGTGTCTTTGGTCATTTTGTGGCCCTTTGGATGTTTCTTTGTAGTTATTTTGAATCATTTTATGGTTGTTTGGCATCATTACGGGGTTGACTTTCCTCTCTGTGATCGACCTTCCAACAAGAAACTACAGCAGTGACCTCATACAGAGGCTCTGTTACTAACAAGCCACATACTTCTTCACATATTGTTACTGTGGTAGGCGGTGCACCAGGGAGAGGATGGGGGGTGCTGTCCCATCCGTTGTCCCCCCTCTGGTCATCATGGCAGGACCCACAGCTTAATTAGAATATCATTAATACGTGTTTTGTTTTCTATTTACCTGAAACAGCATGGCAGCGCTACACCAAAGGACGAGCCAGCACATGGTTTCAATATGTGGCAGCTCTACTCGTTTCAATTAGGACAAAATACACACACAGACACACACACACTCACACACACACACACACACAGTTCTATGTTGTAATAAGATCCTCGAGTGATCTCGTGACATTTAGCTTTAATTTGAACCATACGCCGATTATACACGGAGAACTTTAGTTGCGTGCCTGGAGAACCAATGTTTTTAAGTCTTTTTGGCAAAAGAGACAATGTTCTCTTACAAGCAGAGTAACACTGCAATATGACTTGAGTGCTGCAAGGAACCAAAGAAGCTCATCAGTGAAGTCAAATGAGACTGTTTGGAGAGAAAAAAAATACATCCCCAGTAACAGAACCCATTTAGAGCTATTCTTGGGTTTTACTCTTTGGGGAGTGTCTGGGTCTGAAACTCGATGTTTTGAGGATTCTGCTCTGTATCAAAATCCATATGCTGCTTATGGAAATACATAATCCAACACACATGCACGTGCTTGCGTGGACACATGCAGAACTCACACACACACACACACACACACACACACACACACACACACACACACACACACAAGCACAGAAAAACACAAAGTAAGTCATGAACCCAGCGTGGACACATGCACACACACACACACACACACACACACACACACACACACACACACACACACACACACACACACACACACACTGAGGTTTGCATACACACTCACAGAGGGAGTGAGAGCTATCTCTGTGCCCAGTCATGCTTCACCCATGCAGAGGTGTCTGTTAGCGGTGGGAGTTATCATTGGCCATGGAGGCTTACTCCTCTGCCAGGGGAGACCATGCCAGGAAATGACTGATAACAGAGCACAGCTCGCACAGCAGCAGCGCATGTAGACCTGGGCAGAGATGAAGAAATGATGGGAAATATGTGTGCATAGATCATACATTACAGCTCGGGCCCTCCCGCCTAATGAATGTATTTAAGTTCCATTAGCTCTGAAAGGATAAACAGGATCAAAGAAGCAGCTCACTCAGAGGTAAAAGCACATTTTTTTTGATCTATCTTGAACATTATTTGTTGCAACATCAAGCAACAAAATGAAAAGGCTCATAGATATAATACGCATAGAGGGAAATTGATGATTTGTCTGATCGACCGAGAAAGACTCATAACTACGAGTCATATCCGTGGTATTTAATTTCGATGATCCAATTCATTCACGGTGACGTCGTCCTCCACTGCCAACATCGCTTTCTGTTTGTGCAGGGGGAATGGTCAGGGTCTCGAAATCCTTCACATTTCTTGACAGCTGAAGGACTATGGTTTTTTTAAGATTTGAATTTTTTTTTCTTTCTAATGGAAACACTCAGGAGGTAATTTAGCACTCGAGATATTTCCAGTAAGTCATTTAAAACCTGCACCAGCAAGAGGCCACACAGATCACGGATTCAATACCAGTTTGAGAGTTGTGTGTTTTTGTTCACAGCCTTTTCTCCAGAAATACAAAAACAGAAGTGTAAGGAATGGCATGAACTGTGTGTTTATAGTACTTCAGCTGCAATCGTTAGCATGTCGAGCTAACAGGTTTACCACTTGTCTACTGTACTGTAGACCAGTGGTGCCGCCAAGGATAATCAACACAACAGTTACAAACAAGACAAACTAAACATAAGCGTAATTTCAAAAAATCAGCAGTCGAGAAGTGAGAAGGCTGCAAGAATGGAAAGCGAGGTAGACATGGCAACAGTTGGGAGACAAGGCTGTCCACGCGGTGACCATTAAACTTAGTTTCCTTCCAAGATCCTTTCTTGTCTCGTTCTTCTTTGTCTGATGCCTCTGTTTTCTTTTTCAAGTCAAAGATAAGATAAGCCTTTATTGATTTCATTCAGGTGATGCAGCAGCATATGGATATGTAGTCTACAGATAAATGGATAAGTAAAAAAAAAAAGAATAAATAAATAAAATAGTTATAGGCTAGTAAACAAATAGAAGTAAAAATATGAAATCTATGTTATGTGGTAGAGGAACATGGTGTGGTTAATAGCAGCACTATCTCCACTATAAACTGCATATACCCTATTAATATGTAATGTGATAAGGATAATATAAAAAATATAGCATAGTATACAATGTAGTAACACAGTACAACACATTTGCATAATTCAATACAAGAATTCAAGATTAATGTTAATAAACAAGTCAGCTGGCTTAATTTCTTTTAAACCCACTTATGAACCTAATGTTAGCTACTTTTATCTTCCAATAACTGTCTGACATCAAGGACCAATTGTGTGAAAATAAACCTATGAATTCAACAATAACTAACGTCTAGCTAACGGCTAACGGTCAGCTAGGTGGAAGCTGCTACACAGCTCATATAAAACGATCATTAACACAAACTCTATGGGGAGACAGTTATCTTTGGCTGTGTAGAATTAACAATAGAAAGTCCAGCTAACTTTTTGAATATGTTTATTCCACAGTAAATACGGTGACCATGGTGACTCTCAATCGTACCAATCGTTTTGTGTTTGAAAGCTATTCACAACCACATGCAATTCTAATGGATTTTTTAATGAGAGAAAGCAGCACTTTGATTAAATGGTACATTCACTTCTGTCTGGTTTAAAGATGCGTGTCAGAGCATCAGATAAGATGTACAGGTTTCTGAGGATCTTTTATTTACCTGGTGTATCCTTGCTTCAAGGTTACCTGCATCGTAAAGCAGCTGCGTTATCTCTGAGTTGGAGTGCATGTCAACACTGAATGAAAAGCTTCCTGCAAAATGCAGTACGATGGTGTGATCTGTTATCCTCGCCTGTTTCGTCTTTTATAGCTGTGGTGACACCGAGAGTGGCATTCAGTGCATTGGTGGTGTGATAAACCAGATGCCGAGCAAACATACTTGACTCAAAACATGTAAGGACACAGAAAAGTCTTTACCGTACCATGATAAAGTAATTCAGCAATTCCACAAATGTGGAAATGTAGACACACTGTAGGCGATGTCCAGTATGTTTTCCTTTCACAAACCCTGCTTCCAGATTGTACGGCCAACAAAATAGTCCCATGCTTTCTTTAAAAATATATTATCTTGCAATCTTTCAAAAACCCGAAGGTCATTGAGCAAAACTCACTGCTGTTGTAAAGGTTTTTCCAAAATCCCTCTTTTTCAAAAACTCTTCATAGCAAATCAATGAAAAAGTTTCCAGGATACGTGTTAAACAAGTTCATCCAAATGACATGCATTCTTGCTGTTTTTGTAAAACACGTGCAAAATAATTTGTATGAAAATATTTGAAAGGAACATTACTATGTTTAAATATTACGGATGAAATTGTACAACTTGAGACGCGAGTTTAAAATTGTCTTTATTATGCAACTGACAGTGAGAAGAGTCCTTGAGGATTTTGGAAATACTCTCAGAACAGTAACTGTGGGGGGTATCAAAATATAACCAAATGCATATATTTTAGAAATTTGGATGCCTTCCACTGTGACTCAAACGTAAAGGCTAGGCTAACAAGCAAACACTGCATGTGTGCGTGCAGGCAACCCCATTTCTGTGTTTGCATTCAAAAGAAAGAGAGTTAAATTCAATTCAATAAGAGCGGGTGCATGTGTTATTTCTGCCGGGCTTCGCACATTGAGTGGACAAACAATCTATTCCAATTAAAGCGAGCTGCAGCCCCGGTGACTGCAGAAGTGGATGTGCTCCATCGGATCACATCATCCCTTGAAAAACCCCAAGATTGGCTGATTGTGGTTTGAAGGGAAGTGGGGCCCTTCAGGAGGAGCTCGTGAGGCCTGGCAGCAGGGTGGGGGCGGGTGGCAGTCGAAGTTAGTCCAGAAAGTTCCTCAGCAAATAGTGCTCCAGCTAAAGTGGAGGGAGGCAGAGGGGAGGGAGGCGCCCGGGAGGAAGGCAAGGCCATTAATTCTGGTCGCAGCCCCGGTGTACCGCTCTTACTGCATGTGGGCTGAAGAGGCAAATTCATTATGTGGTTGAGATTAATTAGGTGATGTTAAGGGAAATCTGTGACTGTAAAACTTTCGAGGGCTGCACAGCTGACTAGACTAATGGGGCGTTCATGAACTCTTAATAGATGCTTCTCTGATGTTGACTTGTGTGTAAGTAGAGCACAGAGAGACGGCCAGAAAGACCGAAACAGAGAGAGCAGAGAAGATGAGTCCGAGCTGAGAGTGCGTTCAGCAGAAAGGATTTACGCTTCATTTAGAAAAACCTGCACAAGGTTAAGCTTTATATTATTTCCCAGTACATCTTTAAAGCTATATATAATCAATATTTTTTTTTATAAAAAATGGATCAAAATATTTGACCAGTCATAACAACCTGACATATATATATATATATATATATATATATATATATATATATATATATATATATATATATATATATATATATATATATATAGTGTTCAGGTCCTTTAGTTAAAAGTACCATTACATTAGGGTAAAAGTACCTTATGACAAGTAAAGCACTGCATTCAAAGTCCTACTTAAAGTAAAGTTAAGTGAAGTAATATCTACTTAAAGTATCACAAGTAAATGTATTATAGGATTAGCTTGTGACATTTGGACGGAGCCAGTCAGTGCAGTCAAGACCTGTTTGTTTCTCGTTTCTACTGGTCACCTTTCATTGTTGAGACGGAAGATAAAACAGTTGTTGCAGTGATAACTTTTTAGAGATTAAAATCTAGTCTGTGTATAGCAACATATATATAGTCAGCCTTAAGAAGCAGCAATCTGTTCTTCATGCTGCAGTAACGATAGATCTGCTGGACAAATGTCTGTTCACATTTTGGACTTGTCTCATATCTGAGCTTTTTTGGACAATTTTACCTTTTGGTGTCTGGAACTTAAATTTAAATGAAACCATCTTAGAAATTAGAGCACACAAGTCTCTTTGGTGGATCTGCTAACAACTCACGATAGGAACATGAAAAGGGGCCATGACTGCTGATTGAATGTAAAGTACAAATACCTCACAACCCTTACATACTAAAAATGAACTTAGTTACTTTCAAGCACAAGCGCTGAAGCTTAACATCATTCTGAAGTATTCTTCCTCTTGTTCTTCAGTAAGCGATCCTGCAGTTCGCGCTGCTTCGGTTAAAAGAGGTTTATCTGGAAATTGCATCAGTCCTTGTTTGACCTCGAGAAACGTGACGTCGACGCTGCCCGCTGGATGGTTGATTTGAAGAAAAGAAAACTGCGATTCTGCGAGTTCCTCCCGATGCGACGGCTCTAATCGGGAGACCTGACACCTTCAAAGCTACACTACAAGCAGAACATGCCAGCTGTGTGCTATCGCTGCAAACGATGCGAGCGGCTCGCCGGTAATCTCACAGCAGAGATCGGCCTTTCTCTACGCCTGCAGCCAAACCTGTTCTGCTGATAGCAGTTGATCGTCGTACTCAACACTATCACTATTAAAAACACTTTGTAACTGCGGGCAGATCAGGGAAAAGCGTTTTGCTCTCCGAGGGCAAAAAGAATAAGAGAGACCAAAAGAAAGAAATTTTGCTTTGGTCTGCATTTATGGGTCAATGAGGTTAACATCCTGTCTGCAGAGTCCCAGTAAGCCCCAGAGTTAATCTAGGCCACATTCAAATATGAAACAGCTACTCTGTAGTTTTCTTTTTTAGATTAATGTCTTTGAGACGGTGCTGCTGATGTTTTCAAAGTAGCAATAAGATTTGAATAAATAATCCCTTGCCTCTTTAAAAAAAATAACTGAGTAAGAAGACTGCGCCCTTGGGCATAAACAACTTCTTCTTTTGATTTCTCATGGTTTGGATTGTGCTTGAATCTGACTATACCCATCTCCCCGCTGATTCTCTTATCCTACTTTATCATTGCAAAGGTTACTCTAAATATGTTTACAAAACCCTGACAGTTGAAGCACATATTTGTGGTTGGAGGATAAGAGTTAAGCTGGTTTCCCAGAAGCACAACGATTTGTTTCAAGTCTGATATTGTGGTCGACACAAACTGACAGAGGGGGAAAGTGAAACGTAAATTCCAGAGAGTTGATTGATGTGACAGCAAATATGTTCAAAACAACTCGTCAATAAATGTAAATGCATCCAGAAAACATTCACAGACACAAGCTCATCCTGACTCAAGTCATCCACTTGACTTGTTAAGATCTGAAGACAACGAGAAACTGCAACAGCCGATATATACATAATGGATGATTAAAAATAGATAAACAAAGAAGAAGAAGAAGAAGAAGAAAAAAACATCAGACAATCTAAAAATAAAATACATCTTTATTATGGTATTAATTCTTCACTTTTTGAAAAAAATATGTACAGTACACCACAATGATCTGCAAATATATGATGTGCGCAGAGCATTTGTATATCTAAGTCTTACACAAAGAAACATTTGAGTAACAAATAGAAAAAAGGGTTCGTGCCTGAAAGTGACAATAAATCATAGCAGCAGGTAAAGGTCCTTCAGAGCGCTTAATGCAGTTGGACGTTAATAATGTCATATTATATGAAGCGAAACATGAGGGTGTGACAATATTTAACTGCCTGGTACGTATCCTTATGCAACACATTAACTGGCACAGTCTAAAGTCTGAATGTCATTATACGTCTTTGAACAGCAGTGAGTGTTGGTAACGGTACACAGAGAAAATGCATGTTTGAGAATTAAAATTTAAAAAAAAACATGCACCAGCAGAGCGTGTCATGATATTTGGCTCGATAATACTCCTGTAACAAACGTACTAGTACAAAAATAGACTTGGTTAAACTGTACATGAGCTTTGTCTCTTCATCTACATTGTTAGTGAGGAGAACTGATCCTCTCCCAGCTGCTCTACGCCAAACGTCCGAGACTCAGACGTTCATTTCCAGTTGAACGTTCGGCCCACCAGCTCAAAGAACTTCTTGTTGGGTTCCTGGAAGAACTGGTAGAGTTTTTGCAGGATGGCCGGGGCCACATGAGGGTGCGCCCTGCCCTTTGAATCATGTAAACACCGCTCGCGCCCGTGGTCTCTCAAACAGTAGAATCCTTTTGTTTTGTTGAAGTAAAAATTTGAAGCGTTAATCTGGGGTTCCAGCTTTAAGAATCTCTCCACCTTTTTCATCTCGGGGAAAGGGTCCCGGATCAACTCATCCCCGTCCACCACGTGGATGCTCTCCAGTGGGAAGTACTGCAGCCAGTTCTGCATGTGAACATAGTACAGGCTGCGATTGAGCGCCTTGTATCCCAGGTTGATCTCGCCGCCCTTCCCTACCAGAACGGATTCGATGGGCTGGTAGCGCTTGTGCTTCTGCAGGCGGTTGTAAAAGACCTGGGTGTAGTCCGACAGCACCCGCTCCGTGGGGTCTCGGAGGATGAGCAGCAGCTTGATGTTAGGGTTCACCTGATGGATGCGTTTGGGGACTTTGCTGGAGGTGAAGTAGGCCGGCGTCTTCTCCACCGTCAGCTGGTCCGGGAAGGCGTAGGGCATCTGGCTGAGATACCAAGGCAAGCCCTTCTGGAAGTGACTCTCCCAGTCGTAGAAGTGCACCTCGTTCTGAGCCGCCGCCATTGAACGGTGCAGACTGAGCATCTCTATCAGCGCCCGCGTCCCCCCCTTCCTCACGCCAATGATTATGATATGAGGGAGCTGTTGGAGGGTGCCGTTTGGGTGGCTGGTGGTCCCGTTGTCCGTGGGCAACAAGGTGGGAGGTGGAGGTGGCCCCTCGTCGGCCACGGGCCTGGAGGGGACGGGGGGAGACTGCATTGCAAAGAGCAGCAGCCCGAGGAGTACGGCTGCCATGAGGGAGGTCCTGACCCTGGAGGATTTCAGCCTGGCGAAAGCACCAAAACTGTATCCCACATTGAAAAAGCAGCTGCCTGAGCACAATGTTCCAATTGAAAAGCCAAAATTAAAATGCCTCTTCTCTGCCAGCAGCAGTAACTGCAAGGGAGGAAAACAGCTGTGATTAGGAAATACAAAAACACCTTTGGAAAATACACAATCCATCCCACGCGTATGAACAACCTCTGATTGTCGGTTTAATGACTCAACCGACAAAGGGGCAATATGGTCAAAAGAATCTATTGAGGTGATTAAACTTTAAACTCCACCCAGTTATTTTCAAGTAAAAAACAATACATAATGAACGTTTATAACAAGAAACACATGCTACCAGTACAGCAATAATCCTTTAAAAAAAAACATGTTTCACTGTAATTTATGTAACACACCCAATACAAGTACATCATAAAACACAAATCACCTAGAAAAACGGTGTATTTCGTATGAAATAAAATATATAGAAACGGAGTTTACCTGGGTTCAATCTCTGAACTACTACTTTATCATCATACATTAAAAAAAAAACAAAAAAAACGTGATGCAATCGTGTAAATATTGACTTTAGTTATAATACGTGTTCAAGACTGAATCAGAGCTCGGAGCATTTTTAACGGGCTCCAGGAGAGACGCAGGTGCGGAGACTATTGCACGTTTGAAAAAGGACGACATAAACTACATGATGTGTGCTTGTGTGTGTGTGTGTGTCCGTGTGCGTCTGTGTGTGTGTGCGCGTGCGTTTTCCGGCTACTGTCAGGTTTCAGTTCAGTATATGTTGAATATGGTCAGTCTCCGTTTGCCCGCTGATCTCTTACCTTTTGAACTAAAAGCCTCTCCGCTGGACACCGATGTCATTTCTTGCAGTTCGGAGCTCCGACACCTGCGACTCAGCGGGGGCAGGATCCCGGTGCCGCTCTGCCGTCGCTCCGGGTCTCTTCCTCGGGCACACAACTCGCCTCCGACGCGGGCGGAGCACAACTTCACCGGAGCTCCTCCTGCGCGCTGTGCCGCCGAGCCAGGCTGCCCTCACGGTTCTGTCGGCGTGTCGGATGTTGGAGCCCACGCCTCCAGTTGCGTCTGCGGGGCCACGCCCCCTCCCGTGACTCACGTCGTTGTAATGTTATGGTATTTGAGAGAGAGAGAGAGAGAGAGATAACGCTGCTCGCTGGTCAGGCGTGATATGAGAGGAGGAGGCGGTGTGTGATGTAGAACATGGGGCAAGAGACAGAAAACACGGGGGAAAAGAACACCTGGATGTGATTTGTGTTTGTTTTTTTTGTTTTTTTGTTTTTTTTGTAAAACTGCAGAAAATTACTGCAATCCTGCTGGTAGATCTTTTGTGACCGTATCTGAGATGAGAGACTATTTAACCAAGGAGCCCCAAATATTCAAATCAAGCAGTCTGACTTGCTCTTTGTACACATTTGTAGCCCATAGAGAGAAAGCGCCTTCTCAGGATTTGGGTTGAAAAAGGCTTTTCAGCGGAGCCTCCAGGAGTCCTCCCTTCGCTCCGCTTTCAGGGGAAATCAATGAAAGAGACAAACCAGTTATTCATCCCCTGCATTCTTCTCCCCTTTTGTCCAAAGTACAACTGCATCTGCGGGTAGTCACAGAGTCCAAGTTGCACAATCTCACCACCTGTTGAGCTGCATTTTTAACATTTTACAAAGTGGAGATGCTCAAATGCTTCCAGCAACGGCAGGCTCCACAATAGTGCTCCAATACAAACTGCAAATTTTCCAATGCTGAATACTTTAAGTCGTGTTTCGCAATTTCCTCTGAGTCACATTGTGTGTGTACAGTCAGCGTGAGAAAGTTGGTGTGACTTTACAGAGTTGATGAGTAAGTGGCACATCACTAAAGTCAGAAACCAGTTTGTGGTGAACTGCTTGTGACGCCCGAGGCCTGTTGATACATCCATGATATGTTCATGTGAATACAAAATTATAGCTGCAATAGTTGTTAATAGAGTCTGCTTTCCATGCTGACAGCTTAAGGGTCCAATTGAAAATGGATGTCTATCTGATTTAACCCATGTTTGTGAACAATTTCTGCTGTGTAGGTCATTTGAGTGAAGGCCAGAACACCCATTAAAGCAACGCCTAACGTGCACAAGAAGCAGGAGGTTTGGTGCCACAGCAAAAGGTCAACCGCACTTTCTAAATACATCTCTTCCTGTTGAGAGACTGCAAACGCATGTTCTTTACTGATTCTGTTCACAGGGTATAAATGCTGATACGGCCAACAGTTTCACCCCCACATCGATTTTTTAGACGCGGTTTAGTAATCCTCACATTCTGCCCTCGTGTCTCCTGGAGAAATGTAAATTCGGCGGAGTCGTGGAGCTGGCTCATACAATGTAACCCCGCTTTGAGGATCATCAGAAGCGTCCAACTGCATTACCATGACAATAGTACATATTCACAGACCATAAATACCCTCAGCGCCACCTCAGCGACTTCCTTCACCCTGAGCTCTAAACAGGATGTGAAACAAAAATAGCTTCTCTGCGCTTTAGGTGTCACATTTGCTGCATGTTTCATCTCTAAAGTGCTAAAAACTCCTAACCGCTCAACACTTTTGTGACTTTGCAGACAAATTAAGTGTCTGACGCAAACAGACACATCTAGCAGTGATTAGCTGCTTGTGTCAAACTATGTATGGCATTAAAAACAGGTTTTATCGAGCTCTAGCAGGCTTAACCATTTCCAAATGGGTAGTCAGATTGTTATGGGTCCATAAACGATATGCCTGCTCTGTGTGTGTGTGTGTCATGGCTCAGATACTAATCTGTCTGTGAAAATACTCTAAGACCTGAAAATGTGTGTTTAATGTAAATTTTAGAGACTCACAAAATAAGATGTGTGATGCCATTACTCGTATGTTTTGGAGAGGATATTCTAAACAGCTGTTAATTTCTTATTTATAACCAACTTCCTCTAATTAAAGCAAGCTGTGATCATATTTAGTCAAAATGTATTGCTGTCTAACACATAATTACACAGAAACTGAGCCACGCATGGAGGACTTTGTGCATCAAATATTCCTATTTAGGAAATGATCACTGCTACTTTTTTTTCATGGTTACAGAGGCAACACTTTTAAAATTCTGCAGGCTTTACTAGTGTAACATTAGGCTGCTTTTGCACTTCATATTCTTCTTTTCCATCTACTTTTATTATTAGTTTTTTTATTCACAGCCCTGCTACACCTTCAGGCTACAAACGATATTATTGTTCAGCTTTCATTCTCCAAATTAATATTCTTGAGTCGGAAATTTAAATTTCTTGTGATGCTCCTTTGGTTATTTTTTTTTTAGTTGTATTCATGAATATTCAATATATTCTGCTTCTTTGTCATGCTAAACACCTGAGGAGGAACAACAGTTATTCCTCCACTTGATGGCTATTATTTTCTATCGCCTGTTTCTGCAGTTTAATTATAAGCATTGTGAATCATCACCCAGCACACACCCACCAGTGTCACACGGCGGGTCACATATAGCTTCAGCTGTTTAATCAAATACTGTACTTTGTTGGAGTGGGTTCCCAGTTTGGATCATTACTGCAATTGTGTATAACGGTTATACAAGATGATGGCAAATGGCACAAATAATAATAGCAACTCAAAATTATCTGATGACACGTCGCTGGCTGTCAAGTCGACACAGAGAAAGCCACAGAAACAAACATCTGCTCATTAAACGATTCTCTTTGTTGCGGAAAGTTTCTCAAATAGATTTATTGAATATGTTTTCAATTGTGACAGAAACATGTATAAAAACAGAGCGTTTGTTTGTTTTGCAGAAAAAGTTACATGTGAAGCATGTTTCTGTACCAAGATTATAATAAAAGATGATTTGCAAAAGGAAAATATATATTCAGATTTTAGAAATATTTACATTTTAAAATATCTGCAAAACAAAACGTGAAGAATGAGCGAAGTCTATCAGCTGACGAAGATCGTGATACTGTAGAAACTCCTGAAAAGCGAGCAAATGGACCTGTAGTTGAGATACTTTAGTCAAACAACTTTTTCTGAGGTCAAGTTGAACTTTCATGTTTCAGCCAACTGAGCTTGCATTTAGCACTTAGCTCCCATAAAAGCCTGTTGAGCAGGTCAAAGGTTGATCCATCTTTGTATGGATTGTTTTATGTGGAATTATAGACTTGATTGATGAGCCCATGGAAACCATCATGTCACAATTCAGAACGATAAACATGGCTCCTGTCCTCAACACATCGCCCTGGTTCATTTATACAAGTCGTATTATCGTCAGCGCATGTGCCCATATTGAGGTACGGGGATGTGGCATTGAGATCAAAGAAAAACAACTTAGGAAACAACAACCTCGTGACCCTGCAGCTGCTCAAGACTTTGTTTCTTGCTCAACAACACCTGTGCTCTCCATGCCAGCCACTCTGTGTCCACTAATGTACATTCCAATTTGCAGGACAAAGAGAAAAAACATACAGAAATTCATGAATTAAAACATGGAAAACATTACAACCACAATATCATCATGTTGTGTTCAACTTGCACGTCGTCAAAATATATGTTAAAGATATGTTTCATATGAACGTTGTGGAGTTCACTTGCACAAAATGCATTTTTGTTGCACGTAATCACAAGGCTCAGGGCCTGGTAGAGTCTCCACTGTGGCTACGCAGAAAGAGTCAGACCTATCTCCAAAACCGAAGCAGCAGTCTGGCTGGCTGGCTCGTTGGGAGGACTCGACAAGGATATTAGTGACAGATGAAATACATCAGCTGGTCAACGGATAAAGTTATTAAAATCACATTGTCCTTTTCCAGAAAGCTGCCAAACTGGTTGAACCCAAACTGATGAAAAAATCACGTCTACAACTGACGCGACTAAAATCACAAAAGAAAAGTGCGCACAACCGGTTCTCACTGTGCTGTGTGACGTTCAATGACTTCCTCTACACTGTTGTCGTTCTGCATCAGTCAGTGTCTCACAATGTGTGAAACCCAGCGTTTGGAGCTCGATCGTCATGCCCGGTCATGCTCGGTGACGCGTGTTCCCGTCCACCGGGAATGTTAATGATTCATCAGGTCTCCCATATGGACACACACACAGGCTGCTGGGAACCGCTGACATGCAGTGAACTCTTTCCACACCTTTTGACATGATCAACATGAATATGATCTAATAAACTTTGTTATTTTTGACAAGCATTTGGGAAAACAAAAACATAATCGTAGCTCTCATCCAAGTATCTTTTGCCTGTGTTTGCTCAGGTTGACTTTATTTATTGGGTATCACTGTGTCTGGATGGATTATTTCATCTCCCCAGGCAAACCATTAACAATTAAACAAATAGGACATAAAACGAGTCGAAACGTCTTCTGTTTGTTGACATTTATGCACAAAGGGCGGAGAGGAAGCGGCTGTTTTGTAACGGTAAACATCATTTGCAGTCAGGAGCTGAAGTGCTGAAGACGCTGCATTTTCTGCGGGTTTACAGTTCTGCTGAACGACGAGGGATTACTATTTATAACGCCGCAGTAAAGGCTAAAAGGTAAGAGGAATCTCTCTGTATTGGTAATTACTGCAGAATTTGGCGTCTGTGCCAGGTGCAAATCCTTGGAAATGGCCTTCATTACGGGGAAGCTCGCAGACTGTGGCTAAGAAGTGAGGATAATGACAGTGTGGGATTAACCCTGCTCCCAACTCTCTTCAGTCCTCTTCCTCAAAGCCCCTCTTCCCCCCTTCACGGCCGCCACCAGCCTCCCCCGCTTCTCAAAAGAGCCCCATCCCCTCAGACAACAAGGAAGCTTGCCGGAGGGGGTTTTGATCATCCTGTGATGCGCCGCTGTGTGACAGGTCTCAGACACAGATATTGAGTTTCCCACTCAAAGAACCTCAACTCAGTAGATTAGTGGAGAAACTTCTGACAAGCTGCTGCAGAAATATTTTTACTACAATGCAATCAGCCCTTACTCATACATCTACACCTTTACAAAATAGGAGCTGGATGCTCGGATGTGTTTGTTTGTGATCGGGAGTTTTTGCTTGTGAATGCACCTTTTACATTTTTTTTTTAATCTTCTCTCACTTTTCTTCTTCTCTGGTATTATCTTCTCAAAGTCAGACCAAGGTTTACTAAGAGGTCTGAATCAGCCAGCAATTTCCATTTAAAAGAAAGTTTCAATGCGTATGAAAAGAAGGATTAGCGGCTCTTTGGTGTGAAAAATGTTTTCGGAAAATCCTCTTGAGTGCATTTGAAAAGTCTCCCTAATCACAAGAAAAGTAAATTCAAAAAGCAGGTCTTGCATCTGGGCATTTGGTGTGGTGGGACTGAAAGCAGTGAAAGCATTTTCTACCAGCTCTGAGTATGTTGTGTTTATTAAAAGACAAATCTTTGACCGAGCGAATGTGCCGTCCTAATTTAAAGTATCAGGGTGAAGGTTTGTACTCACAACAAAAACAACGTACAATACAATAACACCTTGTATATTTTGGCAAGACAATACTGGAAATACCTAGACGGGATATTTTAACAATCAAATGGAAACGGACAGTGGCTTTATAGTAAATAAATGTTGGGAAGTTTCCTTTCAAAAGGAAACTTACTATTTGTGGATAGTTTTAAGGTTGATTCCAGAGCTCCAGTAAACGTGTGTCCAGGTGTTTTAATTTCCACTGTAAATACCTGAGAACTTGAGCTGACCTGTCAGATTGAACTCAGACCAGATGTTGAACGAAAGAGTCAGATGTTCCGCTGCTTGTAAGAAACCCGTCCTTGTGGAAAAAATGTGGAAAACATCAACAGCATATGATTACAAATGCTTTTTATGTGCAAGGGAGGCTCGGCCAAAAGCAGCCACAACACAGTTAGTTACTGTCTGACAAACGGTGGAAACAACAGCTTGGAGGAATAAACACACATTTGAAGTGTAGCTCCATGGTGAGTGAAGTGAATACTGACTGCTATGTTATTTATTTACTGTATTTGTTTAATTTAATAAGAAGATAAAAACCCCGGTGTTTCATAATACTGTACAGATAACACCTTCTGTTTGGTGCTGTTCATGCAAACAGACTGGGCAGGCTGCAGGAAGTTGTACCACAGCTTATAAACCACGTCTACCCTCGTAATCAATACAAATTGACCTGTCTGTAGTCTTATCTTCTCCATTTCCTGCATCTGTTCTTTGTTGTGGATTGCAAATACATTTTTTGAGTGAAATATTCCATAAAACCTGAATGAAACACCATCTGTCTGAAATGAAAATGAGCTTCCTGCCAAATTGCTTTCTTTAATTATTTGTTTTACTTTGCTGCAGCTGCCTTCACGCAGTACTGTGGCATGAAATATGTATTCAATTGAGACATTTTACTTCCTCATGACATGGCACCTTGAACTTTGACCCACTGAATATGTGCTGTGCTTAGGATTGTGGGTCAGAATAGGCAGAAATGCATGCTGGCTTGCATTATGCATGACTGATATACGATGTATTAGGACGTACTAAATATGTTTCTGGCGTATCTAATAGTATGGTGGTATGGGACTTGATAGCACAGATGTTTTGGTTACTAAAGGGATATGGATCTGGCTCAGCCGTCATCTGCTTCAGTGAAACTTCACGTGATAAGAAGAGATCAGAGTCTCTGTTCAACGATGCTCTTTGGACTCAGATCTGATTGGCTTCCTTGTTTTTTCTCCGTCCCTCCATTGGCGCTGTGGGGTTTACAGTTGGTGCTGCGGCCAGTATACAAAGCCTGAGCAAAGATATACAAAATATGACATCAGATATTCAAAAATGAGGTTACATTTAGAGGACTAATCGACTGTAAGGACATATGCCTCTATGGAGCTGTTTGATAGGGGAAATACAAGTTATGAAATGTGCAAAGCAGCCAGTGAAGAGACTGAAAAACATGCCCAAATTCAAAATAATTAGCTGTTTGTGTCATCCCTCTACCAACATTTCAGCTAATGATGTCATGAGGTCATCTAAGGAGAAATAAAGGTCATCTAAAAGCCTGAAAATGTGTTATCGCTTATCATGTTTCTCTGTTATGAAAGTGTTCCATTTAATACATTATAATACCAGTCTGTGCAGGTCCAGTCTCCCCCAGACATCAAAAAGAGGGACATGCACAGCTGTGTGGTGTTATCAGCTAATTAACTAATCAAGCTCACCTGCCACCTGCCACCCACCCCTTTGTTGCCTCTGTCACTCACCCATCACTGCGGTAGTTGCGGAAGTTGGCCACATTAACTGTAGCTGGCCGATGGCCTCAAACTGTGCACTTTTACCCCAATGTTGAGTTTTCCTGTCCTTACCTGTCCACCAAAGGTCCGCCACAGCGCCACCTACAGGTAAGCCCTGAGCTACGTTTGCATGTTTGTTGTGAGTAGTGTGTTTGTAAGGGCGCCACGCTGACTGCTGCTGGCTGAGTTGTTTTTAGCGCAGAGGTGCTGCGGGTTGTTGGTTCCCAGCTGTTCACTGCTGCTTGTTGGACTGTGTGCTTTGATTTCAATCGTGACCACATGTCTTGTGGCTGAGCTTGTGTCCTGTGGTCTCACAGGCGGTTAATGATGCTTTAATGCTGTTCATGTTTGGATTCACAATGTGGTGAAATAGGTGTGAGTGTGTGTGTGTGTGTTTGTGTGTGTGTGTGTGTGTGTGTTATGGCCTGAATAATATCCTTAACTGGGTGTGTAGGCTTCTGGCTGGATATAACTTCAAACGTGACTCTTTTCTTTTTCATATTTACCATTTCAGCATATCCTGTGTGTAAAATACTTGCTTGGTAAGGTTGGGCAATATCAAGGGTTGGAAGAAGTTTTTGAATCCTTTAGCGAGTGTCCTGTACTCAGAACGCCAGAATAAAAGTGAAGAAGTATTAGCAACAAAGAGCTAGTGTTCTACATAATGTATTGGATTACTATTATTGATTATTATGTTAATTGATCAAGGTTTATTGTATTGTCATTATTGAGCAAAGTGTTGTGCAACAATATGCATTTGTGGTAAAACACACAAAAGAAGCAAAGCTATGTTATGCCATGTACTGTAAACGTTAATAATATTGGATAATTATATTAATATTGGTGGTAATTTTCGTGAACCCGATGCATGGGACACTCTGCATCAGTTTTGTCTCACATAGGCCCATGTTTATGTTTTCTGAACTCACTTACAGGGAAGCGTTATATAAATATTCTCCTCGAGGTAACATGTGCATGTGACAGCTTGCTTCACTCTTCATATCATAGTTACATCTGAACTACTGATCTTACTGCGGAGCCATCGTCTTTATGTAATGGTTATCTGACGCATATCAAGGCTGCATAACATTTCACAGATAGTGTGCCTGAATTCTTTTGAATATAATCAATAATTGTGTTGGGCAATAAGGATCTGCGGTGTAGCGGACATGCATTTCAGGTGGATTGCTGTTAGGTAACCTTTCTTACGTTTGACATTTTAATTTGTATTTCTTCACATGTGCATTCCTTGGTTAATCAGTCCTTTGTCACATCATCTATGTTTCTATGCATTCTTTTAGATCATTTCTGCAAAACAACCTAAATCATTATGTGTGACTGCAGTAGTACTGCGGTGACCATTATGCTTACAAAGAACCTAAATTAACACATTACTGAGGGAAGTTTAACATTCACACAATAAAAGAAGCAGCATTTTGGTCTTGCTTGCTTTGTTAAAACTCCCCCACTTTATAGTAATGACATCAAGCTGTTTCACACTGCTTTGTGCTAATGGCTTGAGTCTCAGTCTGTCAATTGCAATGATTATTCTTGCTGTTTTGTTCTTGCTGAGTAGCTCACTTGGAAGGAATTGCCAGAGCCGGCGGTTCAGCTCAATGGGTTGCAATTTGTGCTATATATATTTGTGTGTGCGAAGAATATACAGTAAGAAGATAACAGAACAACAGAAAAGGACGTCTAATTACTGTCTGCATAATATGAGCGATGAAGCACGCTTCTGGCTACAAGATTCAACACAAACTATGTTCGTGTGATGTGTTTTGACTCTGCTTACAGTTTCAAAAGATAATGTTAGAGTGAAACAAAAAGCTGTTATGAAAGCAGCGTTGCGGACTGTGCAAAGATGAATTATAGCCTTCGATTGTCAAACATCAAGTCAGTGTGGAATTTTGATTGAAAAATGAAAAGGAATCCCGCAAACAGCTGAAGGTGAAGCTACGCTGAATAATGTATGTCTTGATGTGACAGGACGTAGGTGGCTTGAAATTCTGGGGATAAGTGGAAATGTCAGCAATAAAAAAAAAAAGTGGAATTTTTGATGCATTGTGTATTATATATAAAAATACACACACAGGATGAGCAGTAATGCTGGTTTAATAGGGCTTCACTGTACACCTTGAGGCAACGGGTCAAGAATAGCATGTGAAATTGGCCAAATCTTGGAGAAAATAGCGTGGCCGTAAAGGGCAGCAGTTAGGGGTCCAGTGAGGCCACTTACAAAGACCAGCTGTCATACAGAGGGGTGTTGAGAAGAGAAAGAAAATCAATGGCCATAATTGCTCAATAACAGTACGACGATGGAGGTGTTTGGAGGAGGCACACGGGGCACAGTGGACACTGTGAACGAGACAGAGTGTAGTTCCTCAGCACTGTTGCACTTTACAAGTCCAGTACAACACAACCACCACTTCGTGAAAAGATGATTCACAGTTCTGAACATCAGGGCTGCAACTAATGATTATTTTCATTGTCGATGAATCTTTTGGTTTATTTATTTAATCTCTTCGTTTCTTGGTCTATAGAATGTCAGATCATTTAGAAGAATGGTAATTGTTAATAAGTGTTTCCCAAAGTCCAAGACGATGTCGACAAATCTCTTGTTTTGTCCACAACGCAACAATAATGAAACAAAAAAAATATTAACATACAAAAAGCTGGAATCTGCACATTTGTATATTAATTGTTGCAGCTCTGATAAACATTAGTAACTTGGTCTGCTTGTAATCACTCCTTATTTTCAAGTGGTGGAAAGTAACTCAGTACTACTCGGTATTTTACTTAAAAATGTATTTGTAATACTTGAGTGCTTGCATATTAATACACTAATAATAACAATCAAATGCTATAATAATATTCATTTTACATTATACTCTATATACATTATATACTATTATCAATAATAATAATTATCATTACATTTTATTTGGCGCTTTTGAATACTCAAAGACGCTTTACAAAGGACAGACAAACAGCAAGAAATAGAAAGTAATGTAGTTAAAGTTATGTTAAATAATTAATTATAATTAAGACTTATAATTAGCAAGTAAATAATTGTGATGCTTATACATTTTTGCTAATACTGTATTTCTACTCGTAATGGAGTATTTTTATACTGTAGTATTGTTACTTAAGTAAATTATTAAAATACTCCATCCACCACTTTCCTTTGGTTTATTCAGATATCCATTTAATGCACTTCCAATTAAAGTATTGAGGACTAAATACAATCTTTTTAGTGCAAACTCCTCTCTGTTTACCTTTACAATGTATCCCTAAAAGAGGGAATTACTCACTTCTGTCTCACAATTGTAACTTCAGAGGATACTCTCTTGATTTCTCTCCCTCAGGTTGTTGATGTCTTTATACCTGCTAACATTTTCAGTAAATTCATTTTTTTTTTTTTCTGACCGGAAAAATTGCAAACTTATCCTTAAAACCGAATCCAGCAGAATAAAATGTGGTTTCCTTTGATTTAAGTTAGAAGTTACTTTTACTTTGTTACCGCCGCTCGCTTGAGTCCTTCACAGCGTCTCTGCCACCAGTCGCCCTGATTCACTGAGGAGCCACAAGAACTGGTATCCTAGCAACAGAAGCAGATTTCCGTACTTTGTTTGTCGTGTCGCACAATGCAAGTGTGTGTCTGTGTGTGTTTATGCATATGGTGTGCGCATGCATGTGTAGATGCATACATTTACATGAGCTTTTCTCTGGAAAGTTGCTGTTATCATGCAAACCGACGCTTCGCTCCCTGTAATGGCTCTGGATTCATCGGCATCCGGGAGAGAAAGCTGTTTACAAAGCCCCTTCCACTGGTACCAATGGCCATGATGATGCTGTCGGACGAGGCTCAGGGAGCCCATCCCTCTGTCTCACCTCACCTGATAGTGTTTACACACTAACTTCAACATGTTCTCTGCAGTACTGCATGCCAATTGTGATCCCACCCTGCCCTCTGTGAGGTCACTGCACGGTGGAAGGATACCTGCTGACCTTTCTGCAGAAACATTTCAACATTCCCAGCGCTTACGATTTAAATCCACTGAGCAAGAATCTAATTTACAACAACTGGATCTAATAAAGCGTTGAAGAATGGATGGAAGGCATCCAGCAGTCCCTGTGAGGGATGCTGGGTGCTTTTCATTGCGTCTAATTTAATTACTGATACGCCCCTTTGGAGCCTCTTCAGATATCTCGGAGCTGCACTCATGTTATACATAAGCTTCCTAACATGATTTTGGATTTACTGCATTGGTATTCAATAATATAGAAGACTTTATTTAAATAGATTTAACTTGGGAATTGTTTTGTGCAAGATGGGGAAACTTTCCCAAAGCAGACCACTGGAAGACGTAACAACGTTCTCATGGTTACAAAATTAAAAAGAGCAATTACTAATTTAGCTTTGCACTTCTATAGAGCTGCACAACATTCGAAAGAAAACTGACATTGCAATATTTTTTTTCTGCGACTAAATTAAGACATAACAGTGACAGGAATATTCACCATTGTAAGTGTCATTTTTAAGTTAAATGCATCAATTTGCTGCACTCAAGACTCGTTTTCACAGATCAGCAATTCACGAATCAGGAGACATCGTAGCTTCTTCAATTCTTTATGTGTTTAATGTGTTGCAAAATGTTTCAGAGAAGTAATGGCTTTCAGTTTGCCGAAAGCAAAGCCACGTCCTCCCAAAAATACACTGAGTGTTGGTAAACATGTAAACTATTGTATGCAAATGGGTAACACTGCAAAACTGTGACAAAAAGATCCTTAACATACTCTGCAGCTTTGTTTCTCCTCTAATTCACCTGCTGAAGTAATGATGAGAAATTATCACAACTCAATAAACATGTCGATGAAAGTTCCCGAGTCCTCACACTGAGCAGTGCTCCTCTTTTTAAAGATGATTTTCAGATGATAAGATGTAAACACAGCTGGAAAACAGCCAGCAGGCATCTTTGTTCACTTGTACCAATCATCTGTTTCCATCTTCATAGCCACCCTACTCCAACTCCCAGAGTTTGTCCTTATAAATTAAACTGTGTGAAGAAATGTGATTTCTGATAAGGTTAATCTTCACAGTGATTAAGCATGTATAATCTCACACAGAGGATCACACGTTTAATGCACAAGCTAACCGGCTGGATAAAGAAGAAGCTTTCCTGATGCACACGGACACACACACACACACACACACACACACACACACACACACACACACACACACGCACACGCACACGCACACGCACACATTCCTGGTTACCTCACTTAAAATGTAGCAGGGCATACCTCGTAGGATTGCTAACATCTGTTCTTGTTAAATTGCAAAGAAGCTTTATTGATCTGGTCCAGGAGCCACATACCTTTGCATTTTACTAGGAGGAAAAAAGGAGGGTGTGTGCTTGGAAGGATCACTAGTTCAGGTAGTTAATGCCCATGAAAAATGTAGAGGGAATTCAAATGAAAACTGACTCCTCTGCCTCCGCTATAGTTCAGTCAGCGACGTCTGGGTGCGTTGTGTGATTTAAGAAGCATTGTGCAAGGGCCAAATTGGCTGCAGATGAGTAGGGGGTCTGCAGCTTCATAACCTTACAGATTATATGGGTTATTTGAGGTAAGAGCACCATAAATTACACATGGGAACTTTCTTATACTCTGACCCGGCAACCCCAACCTGGCTGCTGTAAACGGATAGCGTGGAGCTGGTGGTTCCCATTAATAAAAGCTGGCTTGGTCATATCATTGTTCTACCACAGGAGCTGGTGCCTGACAGACAGGACCCATGCATATGACATGGCTGCTTTCTGTGAGTATTTGGTTTATGGGGATGTTTTTGTTTTGTTGCATTGATTGTGTGTGTTATAAATATAGTGAAAGTGTCTCAAGCATGATTTCAACCACTCCACCTACTTCTCTAATAATTATTATTTTTGCATAAATATTAAAGAAAAATATACAATTTTGAAATGACTACTTCTGCAAGAAAACTGCATTCAAATTTCAGCTTAAGTGCCCCCCTCCCCTCCCTCTCCTTCTAAAAATAAATAAATAAGAAAGACTAATGTCTTTGAACATGCTATATGGAAACCGCCTCTGGCTGGATTTCTCCCTTCCAAGCAATTGACTGACATTTCAAGGCAGAACTTTGCACTTGAAATGTTCACTATCGACTGGTGCACATGATATTGACAATGAGTTTCAATAGATAACATTTTTTACCCCCTTTTTTAACATGCCGATGACTCTCAGCTGTGAGCAATTTAAGCTGTCGCCCCCTTTTTTGAGCGAGTGAAACCATCTCAGATGAAAGCAAATCTCATCAAAAATCATATTGACAATTGTAATGACACAAATTATTTTGAAAACCCGGCTTTGGCACTGAGCCTTACTTATTTAGTAGTTTGTGGTGAAGTTCACTCTAGATGATGGGGCTTTTATCATCTCTGAAATGAAAACAAAAATACATAAAAAGTGTCCAGGGTCACAGTTCAGTTTGAATCTGTTGGCTGAAGACTTGATCCTACTGAACAATAGAGGAGGAAGTTCACAACTACTTTAGCCGTCTTTGCTAACTTTCAGCACCGGAGCTCAGAGTGTTGGACTAGCAAACAAAAACAAACTGTGCTGCTCTGCTTCATGCTTCCCCCAATTTCCATCACTTTTCTCTTTTTCCATCAGAGTCAGTTTTGTAGTTATGTTTGTAAACGTGAACAACCTGCCACTCTGTTATCCTTTTTCATGGGTCTCAGACCCATCTTTTTCCCAGATGATCAAACTTTCAAACGTCATAGAAGTGAGCTGTCCTGTATAGAAATGTGTCTGCATTTCAGTTTGACCCTGAACCAAACTGCTTCCTTGAGCATGAGATGAATGCTGGCGGTATCAGTGAATCTTGGCGGTTTTTCTAATCGCACCCAAGATAAAAAACAATTGTGCAGCAACATGAGCCTCATTCTGACAAACACTGAATGTTATCAGGGTGTTTGGGAGGCGAGCCAGACTGCCAGTATTCATAGTGTGAACTGGGCGCTGGTAATAAATCATTGGACCCCTCTACCCTGTCGGGGTCTGAGCATGCCAGGAAACCCATTGTTTCCTTAAATTTTGCTCCGCCTGATGCAGAGAGAGCAAACCTTCTGCACTGCCAACAGCTACACTTCAGAACACGGCAGCAGGAGTTTATCAACGATTTGTCTAAAAGAAAATATTTGCTAGAAGCTGACGAAAAGGTTACTTTGAAAGGTTGACCCGCAGGCGAGTGAGACTGCAATAAACTTAAAGGCTCTAAGCAAACTTTTCACAGGTTATTGCTGTTATTGCAATGTTTGCTTTATTGAATTTTGTCAAGGTTAATTTACAAGTGATGTTTACTTAAAGCCTTTTTGTTCCTAGAATATTTGATATTTGACACTTTGTGCTGAAAAGCCTGTTTATATTGATAGAAATACTACATATTCACTGAACGTCTGCAAACACAATTCATATGAAAAGCAAGGATTGTTAAATGTTAAATGCATGATATTGTTAAGAAACACAGCACAATCTAGTCAGTATTTCCAAATGAAATGCATACAGTGGAGAACTGCATAATATCAAGTGACAGACTTCTCTGTAAGATCAAAGTGACAGGTTGAAATTGTATCATTTACAGAAATTGCTACCACAGCCGAGATGTGATAGCTCTGAGCAAACATGCCAGATCAAACAGTCGTGGTCAGAGATGTGAAGTCTGAACGCAGCAGAATACCGGCTCAGGATGTCATCGCGCCTCACACAGCCGACGTCTGCTGTCTCATTATGGGAGACACGCTATGCTGTCATGTATGGGCAGAATAGCTCACGAAGAAAGGCGTGTTCAAACAATTTAGAAAGCTCAAAGAACATTTTAAAAAGATGAGAAGAGTGGAAATGTTTGACTGAAACTTGTTTTCATGTTGAATTTAGTATTTACATTAGCACTATTTTTTTTTGTAAATATTTTGGCTAAGGCTTGGTTATTTGGATGTAATACCGGACATGCAATTTTATATCACAACATCAGTATAATCTGAACTTTAACAGCCATGCCGTGGTTTTGAGTCGGGAGTGAACTGAATTTCTGAGCAACTTGGCGCTCAGCCGAAAAGAATAGTTTAGAAAACAAGTTTATTTACTTTTCACCACAGCAAAAAATAATGTTTGCATCTCTGGTGAAAAAAAAACATAGCTGACTGACTCTGATTTGACACTGACCGAATTGCTCCGGAAGGCCATTGGTAATACACATGAATATGTATTAATATGGGCATTATATGCACAGTAGCCTCAGCCATCAGTGTATGTGTGAACCCTTGAATGTATCGTACGTCACTTTTAAAAGGTTATCGCTGTACAAATACACGTCCAGAAAATTCAGACATTTGGGTTGTGAATCTTTTTCAAAATATAAACCATACAACCAAAATAGTCACTTAAATAGACTCTGTGGCTGTGTAAAAGGACACTTTGTCATGTGGACAGGGGTTAAATACTCAACCTGGTGTCGTCTTGGGCTGCGGTGACGAAATAAGAGTGTAAAAGCAATGGGTCACCTGTCTGATCAGTGGACAACCCGCTTCATCTCCTGAGCCACAGCCGCCCATAACTACACAGTCTTTGGTTAAAAGCTGGAAATATATATATATATATATATATATATATATACATGAGGTTCATTGTTTACATGATCATGTCAACACAGTTGTTGTCAGGAAACGGAGGTTGCATATATGTGTGTATATTGAGTCAAAGATCTTTACTGCACCAGTCGTCTCTATAGTGGCTGGTACATTATGATACAATACTTCATGGTAATGAATGTGTGCATGATGTATGTGGCTGCTTTGGATGATGTCACATTCCTCTCTCCAGAGCTTCGGAGCTGCAGAGATTGTGATTACATCACCACAGATGAATGTACTGACATGCCCTCAACCTCTCCTCGGCTGCACTCAATAAATTAAAAGAAAACAAAGCTGCAACAGTCTGTCATCAGTCCGACCAATGGTGGTAGTAGCTACATGCTTGTTTGACAGATGATATCAATTGACCTCTTAAGGTCGAGGCCCCACACGGTAAGTATAGTGTCACTGCATTGCTGTATCACGAAGGAATGAACATAGTCTTCAGCACACGCGTGTATCAAGATCACAAAAGCCCTGCACTGATCATGTTATTTTTAATAAACAAAGTGATAAACAAAGCGTAGCAGTGGGCTGTGACACTGCATGTGACTTGTCTGAGTTAAAGTGACTGAGCCCTCGGACGGCAGAGGTTAGTGTCTGTTGGGTGATCATTTAAATGTCCGGAAACCAAACACGCTTGACAAAACGAAATGACCTGCTAGCCAATTGCAATCAACGTTGAGAATGTAATCAGTGCTTGATTAGATGTAATGCTGCCCGTATTGATCCCCCTCTGCACCAGGAGGCCGCTTCAAGTGCTCTGAACCAGAAGCGTTCGATCACCCGGTGAGGTTAAACACAGACTGTTCCCAGAGTGGATTGCCTACGACAACAGGAGTGACGGGCAGGAATGAGATAACTGCCTGTGATTCTTGGCTGAATCAACGTTTACCCACTTCTGCTGACGTGTCGCTGATATGTCCATCAGAAATGCCGTCAGCTATTTTAATTTTTTTATTTACTCTTAAAATGTATTATGTTTTAAAGTGCCTGCAAGACAACCCTTTGACACAAATCTTACTGCTGCTATGATTTGAAAAGACTTTGCAAAATAAAGTCTGGCCAAGAGAAAAATATATGTCACTGTTTTATTATGATGCCCCTGGATAGAAAGATTTAGAGAAAATAATGTACTGCAGCTCAGATGTATTCTTATCTTCTGGAAACTTGCGGTTATACTGAGAGATGTATGTGAGAAACATGACAAATGTCATGGAGATATTCATCACGCTGTTGATCCCATGGAGCTCAAGTGTATCTGCTTATTTCTACAAATTCATGTCAATTAACGAGTGACAAAAGCTGTGAATGCTGGCTGAGTTGATATCTGTGCCTCGTTATTTAAGCTTATTGTCAGTTATGCGTGACTGCGGTGACAAGAGAAGACCAGTGAAATCTCACTTGATTAAAAAAGACACATCTAATTTGTTGTGTGTATAATTTGTACATATCTTGTGGTGTAAAATGATTTCTTCATTATTGTGCCAGCAAAAGTTCTCTCTGTCTCAAATTCAGAGCATTATTACAAGGACAAAAATGGTGCGCGTGCGTGTGCGTATCTGTCCGTCCGTCCCCGTGTCCTACCGCTCTGGCAGCTGATCTCTGAAGCGCAGTGCCCTCTACTTCCCCTACAGGTAAACACTGTTGGATCTGTCTGCACTGTTGCAGTTGTTTGCACTATTCGCAATGTTAGCCGCGTTGTCATGTTTAGTGGAGACATTAGATACGCTTGAATTTTGTATTTATTACTTTTAATTCAGCGACACCAACGTCAAACCGCGACTAGAACAATTAGATGAAGTTGAAAGTCACTTCACTACAAAAACCTCGGTGGCAGCTGGCTGGAGGGAGATGTCCAGGGAGCTGGAAGTTGCTTATCTGCTGTTTCTGCTGTCAGTTCTAATAAATTTCACTATGTAAATCTTAAGTTGTCTCCTGTTTGATCTCGAGCCCACAGCGGGATCGATATAAAGCATCTGATGTTTTAGCGCAGGAAATCGGTTCTCTGCTAAATTTGACTAAAGCTGAAACAATTTGTCTGTCAATCAATTCACAGTCATCAATTAACTATTAGTAATTTAGGAAGAGGCTTATTGGACTCCAGACTGGAATGTCAACCGTGCAAAATAATTGTAATAACAAAAAAAGGCCTGAAAGTGGATTAGAAGGCAAGCAATTTGAAATGTTTAAATCCTACAGCGCCAGTTTTTTTATCTTTTGAATGCCAACACCGAAGGACCCAGACTGGAGAAGTCAGATCAGTTGTTCCACCCAAATCATAATTTGCATCTCCGCCTTTTATGAGTGATTTTTCTATTTAAAGAAAATTAGGATGACATAATGTTTCTGACCAGTTGCTGTTTATTTCGAGCGAGACACTCGTTCGCAATAATTGTGGAGTTGTTGATATTCTCAGTACGAAAGCCTCAAACAGAATATAAATATAATGAGCGGAGGCTGTTGCAAGAATGTAGAGCTGGTGATTATTAGACCGTGTTGTCTTCAAAGTCACATTAGAGCCGAGGACCTAAATATTGAACTAATTATTATGGAAGGGAAATAGGAATTTTACAAGACAGGCATTCCTGGAAAAACACATTATTAAAGTGTGTTAGCGTGTACAGACATAAGAGATGGCAGGTGAACCTGAGAGGAATTTGACTCCTCTAAACCGATTCTGTGAAAACTCCTGATCTTGCAATCCTCAGGACCTTGGTCAGACCTCATCAGCCCCGACACACACAGAGCATGACAACTGCTCTGCTTCAAACGGCCCATATGTCCCCTATAAGGCCAGGCTGGTCACCTCATCTGAGAGATTAGAGCAGGCTGCTGGAGCAGGATTGGTCTTGGGGGGGAAAAATATAAATAAATAACCCTCACTTTTCTCAGTTTGGGTTGACTATCAGCCGTTTAGAAAAAAAAGGTTTCAAAAAACCCTGTGATGGTGTCTCTGAGGGGTGTCCACTAGCAGATGGCAGCATCCTGTGGGGTGCCATTTGGTTTATTCCCATCTTTGGCCGGCATAGGTGGGTGGTGGTGCAGATCTCTCTTTCTGCTTTTTCCTCTGGGGAATCTTTAGCTGGCCAGGGTTTGATGTGGCCGAGCCCCGCCAAATAATCACAGCTCAGACAGAGGGGTGTGTGTGTGTGTGTGTGTGTATGTGTGAGCCTTCACCCAAGCATCCAGGGATTTGTGAAAAGTTGTCTCATGGGAGGGTAGGAGGTTGGACGCCCGGCCAGTATCGTTTCATAGACGGATGATATATGTGGAATAGGATCAAACGGGAGGATTTTGGCCGAGTAGTGGTTTTCACTGTGGTGTTCGGCCGAGTGGCTCGGTTTCTTAGCCGGTCTGTGTTTTTGTCATCTTTTCATATATCTATATATATATATATTTTTTTTATCATCCTCTTCAAACTGTTAGTGTTTGATCGCTCCCTCAATCCACTCTTTTTTTTCATCTCAGTTATTGTTCCTCTGTTCTCGCTCCCGTCTTATTCTGAGAGGCGGCAGTGCCGGGGCATTCAGGATGGATGCTCCCGCGAAGGGCTTGTCCACGGGCATCACATCAGCTTTACTCAATTTTGCTGACGGCTCACTCTGAACTGTCAACAGTTGCTTTTCGTCTCATCTGCCAACACTGTCAGTAATTATTTGTGTCACCCTCAATATTATTATCATCATCGTCAACACTATTGCCATCGTCTTCAATCATCAGCCCTGTTTTGACCATTCAATCTGTCTTTCTATTCTAGACACTTGTCACATCAGCGCTTTCGCTTCATTTCCACAGTATATAGACTGATTCTGATTATAAATGCGCAGAGAAAAGTAGGGAGGAGAAATGTTTGTTTTTTTTTCAGATCCCCAAGCACCACTCCAACACAAAACAGCTGGCCTTGTGCAAATTGCAGCTTTTGCATGTCCAGGCAAACCCTTCAATTGCTCCAAATTCAGCATGTGGTGCACCTGTGGAATCTATTCACATCTTCCGAAGCAGGAGTCATCATGAGAGGTGAAATTACTTGGCAGTGGGGATAAAATGGCATTTGCTTAGTGCTGCACTCTGCATAATAACAAATTAGCTCTCCATTCTTGCCTCGGGTATTTTTCTGCTCATTTACAGCAAAACTTTGACGGTCTTTGCAGTATATCCCAGGCTCGAGGAGGGAACTGCAAAACATTACATGCTAATTTAAGACAGAACCTCATCCAAAAGCTTAACTGGTGCATAATTGCAAAGTTGAAACCAGAGAGAAGAGCTATCAGAGCGACAACGAAAAGATCCACGTAGTTAAACTCTCCTGTTCAGTATTGATTTGGACTGGGAATACACCCTTTCATTGAAGGAACGACTAAACTAACACAGAACCAGGTGTTATCAAACTCATCCCGTCAAACAATACCTGCATTAAATTATTTTGGTGCCCAGAAAGCTGCAAAATTGAAAATACCAAAGAACATAACAATACAAAAATAAAACTTGTGCATCAGGAGCAGTGTTTCAATTAGTTCCACCTTCGATATTAAACATTCAAAGCACCTCATCGTTCACGATTCTGGTGATTGGTCAATCTGGATGTACGTTATGTATGCAGCGTGTGTGTGGATGCGTTTGCATTCACACACACGCTGCGTTCCAAAAACTACTACTTTTACAAAACTACTACTACAAAAATACTTGTCACAATATGTGTTGTGGAAGATTTCTACGCCAATTTTGAGAAGACAGTCTTTGTTCACAAATGTAATGAAAAAATGTCTTTAAATAATCAAGTTTGTCTTTGTCTGTTTTATTGCTTGCACGAGGGTGTTTAACACGAGCTGTATGTTCAGCAGTCTGTGATAAGTGCTTCGAAGTAGTGTGTGTGTGTGTGTGTGTGTGTGTGTGTGTGTGTGTGTGTGTGTGTGTGTGTGTGTGTGTGTGTGTGTGTGTGTGTGTGTGTGTGTGTGTGTGTGTGTGTGTGAACAACGAGCTATCGCCTCCATGCAGCGTAGGCAGGTGGCCTTTGACAGTTTCGATAACACTCTCGGTGACACGAGTTGTTTGAGGTGAGTGGAGCCGTCTCAACTACGTGTTCCTGTTTACTGCATCGTCAGGTAACAAGAGGGCGCGTGGGCCAGTAGTCCTTTCTTAGTAAATGACACGTAAGTTTCTGGGTTCAAAACAAGGGCATGATATGTATTTGTATAATATGGTTATACATGTTACATTGAACTTTGATCCTCATATTTCTGTTGCCCAAATGTAATTGATTGTCTTCTACTGGAATTGTTTGATCATATTTCATATATTACTTTGTTAAACTTGCTGATGAGAAGCGCCTACAAACTAGAATTTAAATGCTAATTTATTTGAATTTACCACATACTTAATTCACACAGAAGTCGTGTGTCATATCATATTGTGGTGCAGGATTTTAGCTATTTTGCCTAGAAATAAGCATAGTCCTTGAATAGTTTTGCAAGAAAAATATATAAGTTGATACTAGAAGAAATGTTCTGAAAACTGGAGGCATTTTACACAAACAACCATAATTCTAGCTGCAGACAAAGGGGACATTTTTGTGTGTATATTGTTGTCTTTGTTAGAACTTGCATACATCCGCTTGCTCACAGAAATGATCACAACAATTTGTGCGTGTGAAAGAACAAGATGAAAAGCATAAGTACCCTGAGCGACTTGCTTCCGTGCTCAACGTGTCTTCTGTTGTTCAACAAAGACATCTGAAATCACAAAACACCCAGCAAGAGAGGAGGGGAGGTGGGGAGTAGAGGATCAACCAGATAACTACAGAGCAATTCAGTCTTCTCTGCAGAGGTATCCATTTCCTCACTTGGAAGATAAAGGGATGATGGATCTGCCGTTTTTTTGGGGATAGATGTGCTTATGAGGCTACACAAACACAAGGGAGTCATTTTCCTCTCAGCGGGAGACGGTTTCTGCCGAGAGGCTAGCACTAACCATGTGAACGATACGTCTTCATCAGCTGATCTTTATCCATGTCGGACTATCGCCCACGTTTACATGGAGGCATGTCGGGGATAAGTGGCGTCGGCTTTAAATCAAGTCGTTTATGGCTATTGTGAAGGCGTGATAATATGTCTGTTTATTGTGGGTGTTGATATAAAACAGCCCCTTTTATGCACAGGAGGGCACACTGTTTTTACGAGCTGCACCGGTTGTCTCTGTGATTAAAGATGTGTTAGAGACTATAAACTTTTACAGCGCCGGAATAATTGCGGGCCGTTTTTAGGAATATGACATCTCTCCAAAGGGATCTAAAGAGTAAACCGGACCAGACAATAAAACCTGCAATGAACAATGTCATGGCTCAAAGCTTTGTGATTGTTTGCTGCAAAATCCACACATGAATCACACAGCACATGAAAATGTAATTACACACTGTCTTTCATAGGATAGCAAAGACTTTTTTATTAATGATCATTTTCAAAATAATTGTGGTTACTGACAAACTGGCAACGCTTAAAAAGACTTCTTAATCCTCTACATTGACCGTGTACAATGTTTACAGTGGCAGCAGGAGTGTTGAAGTATGACACAGACCCATGCACTATGAGGTATGAAGATAGTGATTTGACTTGTGTTGTTGAAATGAGGGAACATATTCCTCTAAAATAGTGTTAGACTGTTAAAGAGTTACAACCGCTCTGATCACCCAGATGAAAGGAAACTAGTCCTCAAAATCCCCATCCCTTGTTTCATTTGGCTATTGTTGCATGTGTGTTTAAGATTCTCAGTCTGCTCTGTGTTTAGACTGTCTATGTACATTCAAACATTTTCCACCAGCAAAAAAGACAGAAACAAATATTTGAGCTTTAGATCTTTTAAATCTTCAAAGCCTTTTAACCATATTTCCTCTCAACTCCTAAAATATTATGACTGCTGAAAGAAACTCTGTGATTGCTTTCATGGTGGCGTGGGAAACAAAGAACTATTATTGAATTCAGCTGTCTCCGTATGAGTGCAATAAGTGACCATCAAAGGGAATGTTTAACGTTTATTTGGACAATTGCAACCGAGTTAAACTACATTTACATTGCAAGCAACAACAAGTGACGGTGACGTCACGGTGAGTGTAGATCCAGCGGTCTTTACAATAATACTTCTGGCTGAGAAGAACACAAATGACTTCAGACAGCGACTCAACGCGTCCAGCAAACTGTGTGGAAACAGGGCTGAGCGATCAGTTGCTTCCATGTTGGTATTGAAGTTAAGCTTTTAAAAAAGTGTTTTTACTTTTGAGTCTTGTGCCTCACCTGTCATCATAAAAAGTAAAAAACAAATATAGATAAAATATTAATGTTTCTCTATTGATCTGTGCTATTTATGCATGATTGTTTTCATTTCAAGCATTTCTGGAATCAAAATCGCTGAATGTGTGCCTGTCCTATTTAAACAGAAAGGAGACGGCGAGCTGTGCCCCACCTCAGATTGCGCAATCTCTCACAAACTAGGTTTGTGAGAGATATTTAATATAATATTTGTAGACACTTTTATTATGTCCTTTCATTATTATAGAATAGGTGGACCTTACTGTAAGCATAGATACATTGAAGAAATACAAGCACAACATACATACGGCATACGTTTCTCTAACTTTGCAACACAGTATACGTGTAAATTATAAATGCATTATTATAATTCAAAGCTGAATATTATAGATGCAATAATAGAGCCATTTAAATTCAATCAGTGACATTTTTTGTATTTAAAACTTTAAATGGGCAGGTTGTGTTACAGACGACACAAACAAAAAGCACAATAAATGTGTCACGGCTCCACACAAAGACTACTGCATGACACATGCTCATTTGTCTCCCCACAGAGACGGCACTAAACAGGTTGCAGACGAGCTGCAGTGCATCGCCTGGGACGCTGCCATCTGTTTGTGCATAAAAGCTTGTGTCTCTTTGTTGGAAGACAAACTGCAGCTGGAGTCACTTTATGTTGTAATCAGTATCCTTATACATACACTTAAACACATAACAGTGAGAAAGTAGCAAACAAACTACTCATTTCACTGAACTTGCTTTTGTAGTAAGTGTCACCCTCTGCAGAAATGACTCGCCAGGTGAGTTTTCTTAAGATTACATTTTGCAACCCCAGCTGTGCACAAAAATATGGATTTAATAAGCTTTGCTGTTGTGCTCAACTTACCTTGTCAAATGCGGCTGGGACTGAGGTTCATTTATCCTCTATTTTTATTTGTGCTAATAATCATGTTCCTCATATTTAAGGTGCATGACTTAGGTAACTGGTGTATGAAACTACAAACATCTACAAATGACATGCGACTAGAAAGTAATGGTGCTGCTCACAAATGTGAAACCAGAGGCATTTTACTTTATTCCACAGTTAGACTTCTCTTCTTTTAAATTAAGAAATATCTTATCTTATATAATACAAGATAATATAATAATATGCTGTAAATAGAAAATTTGAATAATTATCAGAAACCCACTTATTATTAAAGAAGACTGCTATTAGTTTCATCTGCTGTCATGAAGTTAGAGGCAAATCCTCATGGTTTTATCACCAATTTGGGCTCTTTCTCTCAGTTTCTGATACGAGGCTTCACTTGTTTCTTCCGTTTCGAAAATCTGTGACACAAGCATTTGTGTGAATGTAGATGGCACATGTATATTTGATCTATACTGTCAGAAATTCCTATATCTCTCGTCTGACTAACCAAATAAAGTATTCCTTATTGATAGTGGACTGTTTGAGCTTTTTAAGTGACAAACATGTACAGCTGGGTGCTTTTAGCCTCCTGGTTCCCTTCACGAACAGCGTAGGTGTTTAATGTAGTAAAATGCACAACATATTCCAAAATAATAGGACACAGGCAAGGCAAGTGTATTTATATAGCAAGGTTGAGCAACAAGGCAATTCAAATTGCTTCACAGAAAACATCAGAAGACAAGAGAAACACATTCATGTAAATACAATTCAAATTCATTTAAGAGCCAAGAGAATATAAAAGAAGAAGACGGGTATGAAATAAAACGGTGCAGTTCAATTCTCTAATAAAAGGAAGCATCAAACATAAGGTCTTTAGCCTCGATTCAAACAAAGTGATGGTTGCAACTGACCTGCAGTTTTCTGGGAGTTTGTTCCCAGTATATGGGGCATAAAAACTAACTGCATCATGGTTAATGTACACATCTGTGAAATTGATCAAAACAAATATGTGTTTATTTAAGTTTCATTCATACACGGACACTACAGTGCACCATTAGTGTTGTGCTCAGGCAGATAACACAGAACAATAGAAATGTCCACACTAATAAATTGATGTCAAATGATGCAGTACCGCATAAAACAAACTACACATATATGCATAGAACTGACTTGATTAGCCATAACCAGGTAATTTACATCTAAAACAGACCTCACAATGTATTCACCATCATCTACTGTGATCTTTGTGTAGTAAACAAGTCAACCAAACAACATCCGCTGTAATTACTGAGTGGCACCTGACCGCCTCTACTCAAAAGTTTAAAAGCAACAGAAACTCCTCGTCAGTGCTGGTCTAGACCGGCTAATGATTCGAAGAATAATCATACAAACTAGAAAAGACATTTCACAGATTCCTATCGAAGACATCTTGCTGTAATAATTCATCATAATTCAAAGGTCTTTATTTGATCTTTAGGAAGCTGGCATAATCAAACACCTTTTTTCAAAGGTCTTTGAGGTTCTTGTGGTTGAAGACGACACCTTGGTGACTTCTCATTATATTCTTCATCTTGTCCTCTGTGATCTGATCTTTTAATGGTAAACAGGTAAACCGAACAACACCAGCCGTAATTACTTATTGTGGGATGTGACCGCTTCTACTCATTAATGAAAGGTCACAGAGTGAGATACAATGGACATGAAGTGGATACAAAGGTGGAATATGTTTTAAAGCAACATAAACCCCTCATCACTGCTGCTCCACTCCCACTAATGAATCAAAGAAAGATCCCGTAAACTAGTAAAAGCCCTTTTTCATCCAACATTTCAAATATTCCTTCGGTCCTTGTGGTTATGAAGACATCTTGGTGTGAAAATTCATCATAATTCAAAGGTCTTTATTTGAACTTTGAGAAACTGTCATAATCTAACTCCTTTTTTTTAATGGGACCTGTTTGAGATTCCTCATGCAAAGGTCCAGAGCATCATAAGGATGTCCAACCTGCGCTCTGGTTTAGTCCCATGAATATTGAAACAGCCTCAACATCTGTATGTAGTCAACACATGACTCAAATCAAATTACAAAAGTTAAATGAATAATATCTAAACAATATTTTTTGATGATCCATGAATTATAAATAATACATGTTCTAATTATAAAGAAAATGATCAAATTTCAAGTAAAATCAGGGCTGCATTAAAAATGAAAAATGTTTATGCTCAAATAAAATACTTGGAGAAATAGATAGATAATTTATTAATCCCCAAAGGGAAATTCAAGGCCCAAGTAGCTCGACACATCACACAACATAATGTATACATACACACACTATTATAAAATATTAATTGAGCTGAAGTGTCCTCGTGCTGCAGTTTTTAATTTAATTCAGCTGTGATGTTGTCCACATTTCTCTTTGAGCACAAATGACCGTGATGCATATGAGAATACACATTTGATTGGCCGAGTAGCACACAAACTGGGCGGTGTGTTTCCTTGGTCCGCTGGACGAGTGCCGGAAAGGCCGGACTTCTGTGACCGAAAGAGCACTTTAATTTCCCGGTATCAGGCAGCAAGGTGCGATGGCATTGAAGCAGTACATTTCCTGCCACTCACTCAGACGTTTCCCTCACACAAAATTGTTTAAGGATGAGTTTGTGAGTGCTGTTTTTTAAGCCTTGTGTGGACGGTGAACACGATGCTGTCTGCGGGCAGCGCCTCCTCAGGCCTGTGTGTTTTGAGTGTGAACTTCAAAAATGTATGTGTAATTAATATTTTCTATGTAAAAATCAGGTCAAAACTGATGTTGGATGTGTAGGAACTGTGATAAATGCAAATGCATGTCCCACTGCTCTGATTGCATATAGATTATATGGTGCTGTGTTCGTTAGACTATGACAGTTTTTCTAAAATTAGATTTAAAAAAAAGAAAGCAATATATTAAATAGCAACCGCTGTATCATATCACCAGATTATTTTCAAAACACAGCCCTAGTTATCACAAGAAGACAAATATTGAATTAAGTAGCAAATGCAACCAATTTAAAGTTTCTTTCTTTATTTAAATAACAACATTGACACCAAACTTCATAAAACTTATTTTGCTATATATTACTCCTTTTTAGATGGACAACAAATCCTTTTTGTGAAACATTTTTTGTATTTCCAGCTGCTCATATCAGCCAGTAAACATAATTTCACTCTCCAGCTCAGCTTCTTTGTGATTACGTCTCATAAGTACTAGTTGGCAAAGGTGTTTCAATTGTTCCTGGAAAGTGTTATTTTCCTCTGCTGATTGCTTGAATCGACCGGAGGATGTTGTTTTAGTGAACACTTATCCTGCACGTAGCTCGGCTTCCTCACACAAGTCAAACACAATGTTGTTATTCGGGCACAATTTATAATGAAGGATTCCATAACTGCTGCGACTTTGAAACGTTCGTTTTTAAAGACCAGAAGTCGTTTTGTTCGGCTCAAAACCATTCATCAACCGCGCTTTTGTAAAGGAAAAGAGAAAGTAAGTTATTGCAGCCCGAGCATCTGAGAAAATCTGCAGACTGCGAGAGTGATGGCTTTCTTTTTTGTTTCAGATATCTTTTGAGTGATCACATTATATCTCGCACTGTGTCCTCTGATGCAGGGTCAAGGTACTGCACAGACAAGGTAAAGTGGACTCAGTGTCTCAAGCTTTTCACCACCGATGCATCTTCACTAATGGAAACACCTTTGGCACATTATTGTATCTCATATCACCATGGTGGCAGACTGTAAACCATTACACAACAGTTGCAGTGTTATTTATACTCTGAGCACTAAGAGCAAACGGGGGAGCGAATGTTTTCAAGGTGTCCTTAATGGCTTCGTCTCGTGTTCACTCGACAGTAACTTTAAAGCCTTTTGGAGGTAGGTTTTTCTGTTAATTGAATTAGTTTACTTACACCTACGGCTAAAAAACAAGTCGATCTGTATACAGTTAGTGCTGTGGGGGTGAAGGTGATGGAAAAACACCTCGCCTTTTAAAAGCCAATATCTGGAGTCCCACTGATGAGGTCATGCCAGAGGTCACACAGCACATTTCCTTTTGTAAAAGCAGGGAAGTAGATGTGACAAATTGCTCTCCTGTAAGATTTCAACACACTTTAATCATCATTTTGTGTCTCAACACAAGTAAGATAGCTCTGACAGATAGGGAAATAATTCCTCACAAAGAAAGAGCAGGAATGGCCGCGCTTTCGATCGGCGGTGTTGGATTGTCAATGTGTCTCTAACGGCTTCCCATAGTGTCTTCAGCTGTCTCTGTCTTATCTAGCTTACTAGCTATTGAGCAGATGGAAGTCAAACTGTATTTTCCATGAATTCTCAGTGTTGATTTTATCTTCTGTGGAAAAACAGATGGCTAATGTTTGCCAGTTCAATGCATGTATGAAAACTGAGAAGCTTGAAACACAATTTACTGATAATTATCGGATCATAAGGATCACTTCCTGATTAACCCATACCCGTCTGACACATTGCTCAGGAAAGAAACTAATGCTATTTTTGGCCACCCTCGTGTTATGTTTTGGGAGAACCATATTTTGTAGATGGAACGTGAGGATTTGATGTTTTTCTCTGTATTAAGTCATTATAAATCAAATGACTTTGTTTTTTTATTAAGCTGACTGTAACGGCCTGAGGGGAAGCGTTGTCGCAGGCATCTACATTAAAGCCTGAAGGCTCCACCCACGCGTTAGAGGAGCATCAGGATCAGGTGTGGGACGAGGCTCACCTGATCCTGATCCCCTCATCAGCGAGGCTTATAAAGGTCAGGGAGGGGAAGGGAGAAGGGGGGCAGATGCGACAAGAGAAGAGAAGAGAGGCGAAGAGAGGCTTCTCTTCTCGCCGACGGAGGTGAAACCGGTAAGCCGGGTAGTGGCCCGGTTGTAATAGTTCTAGACGGAGCTACCTTTTGAGTTATTTTGTTTATTTCAATAAAACCATTTAAAACCTGCAGAAAAGACTCTCCCTGTGATTGCTGCGCTGCCTGAACGTCTGGGCCCTTCCTCCCATCCTGTTACACTGACAAAACAAGTTTGGGCTGGTTGATTTTTTTTGTCAGGAAGTTTTTATTACTAAACCAATGGTCAACTCAATGAAAAAATGATGATGAAAATGTTTCATAGTTGCATCAGTAATTGTAGTTAAATGTTAACAGTTTTAGTTCTATAATCATATTTTACAAAGCATATGTAAAATATGCATATGTAAAATATGCAATGTAGACGATGTTTTCGTCTACATTGTCACACTTTATATGTATTATTCACACTCAGTGGACCTTTAAAGGGGTGTGTGTGTAAAAAATCTCTATCTCTCCTTTTAACGGCGTTAACTATTTGATCATGTGTTAACTTAATGTTTGTTTTCTTTTGCATTTTTTATTTTTTTTGCATTGGGAGGGGCTTATCGCTTTAAAGCTCTCCAGACGGCGTAGTTCAGACTTGGACGTCTCACGGCTCTCCCAGTCCGGCCTGCGTGAGGTCAATTAAACATGAAAAAATAAATAAACGTGAAAGCATGTATTGTTGTGTAGCTTCTGTTCTCAACGAGCAGCGAGTGCTCCAACAAGCAGCTTCGCCTCACAAAGCACTCACAGGCGGTCAGTCTACCAGCAGGCTCCACCTCCAGATTGAAAGTTAACCGTGCATGGCAAAGCTCCTGACTCCACGGTCACATCCACTTTGGCAGAGCACTTTAAATCAGCACAACTTCTGGATCTTTACTCTTCTCTCAAAGAGGAGAACTTTCCTCACATCAGGTGTTCAGTGCATTTGTTCAAGACAACACAGGCTGGACTTTTCTCACTGAGGAAGAAAAACCAAACTGAAAACATGAAAAGTGAATCAATTGCTGGTCTTTAACATCTTTAAGGTAAGCAACAGACTGAACATGGACATAAGGAGTGGTTTGTCCCTCACAGGGATCCTTACTACAGAACATTACCTGTTCAGGAAAAAAAGAAAACAGATGTATAAACTATGTATGTTAACTTGTTGTTGCTCCAGAGTGCTGTTATATTGTTCTGATAACATTACTTTAAAATAAAAACCGTGCAATACACTAGTTTTTACTTTATTATTGAATTTGACGCATAGTACGATTAATCGCAGATCAGAGGAAAAACTCACACTGAACCTACCCCTGGGCCTGAAGACTGATGTGGCAAGTAAATATATGTTTTTCCATTAGAAATAAGCTCAAACCTGTGTGTGTGTGTGTGTGTGTGTGTGTGTGTGTGTGTGTGTGTGTGTGTGTGTGTGTGTGTGTGTGTGTGTGTGTGTGTGTTCGTTCTGCACTAATCCTCCCTCGAGGACAGAGGAAGGAACTGGAGCACCTTTGACAAAAACTCGGCTCCAACAGACATTCTGAGTAAATTCATATAATGGCTCTACTTTTTTCACGAGGAGGGATGTAACATATTTTCCCATTCCAGCATTTCATGTGCTTTGATATTTTACAACCTGTACTTTCTCATGTGTTTGTCCGTAAGTGACTAATGGCGACAACAATTTTTGAAACTGGTCCATCACTGAGAAAACGCTGCAGGTGGCAGCCGCTAAACGGACTGCAACGTAAACGCTCGGCGCAAATCACCGTCAATTTACGTCCAATAAAAGTTCTTGTTTTTGACGCTGAACGACTCAGATTGTTATGATAGTTGTCTGACAACATCATGAAAAGAACACTACAACCTTTTCCTTTAACCGTATGTCTGTTTGCCTGGCAAAATCTCGTTCTGATATGTCCTGACGCGTGCACTTTTTTAAATTATATTTTTAATTAACACTAAGCTTTGCTTTCTGTACTCAAACAACAAACTCTGACGAACCCGCTGTCCCGTTGCGCTCATTTCCACATTGTCTTCTGGCAAGAAGTCACAATAACAAACGGTGAAGCCAAACGTTTCCTCCGTTCTCACCATCATGTTGCCAGACGCATATAACTTATCTCACAGTATCTGATCTCGTCCGTGACAAAAACAAGCACTTTTAATAGATGTGAATGCAAAATTGCTCGATATGTTTATTGATTGATCCTGTTAGTTGACACCCACCTGCAGCGTACTCACTCAATACTGGACAACTTTGACATTGTTTTGTCCCATGAGTCACTCGGACACAAAGACAAAAAACAATAGAATTTAAAAGAAATACTGAAGTTACTCTTTGAAGATGTTGTCAAACGAGCATTGGCCTTGGATTGATTTAGTGTTTCATGGTTTAAATGGCCCGTGTGTGTTCAAATCTACATGCGATGTCAGTAAATGCTGCGTGAAGTTTTTGCCCGCCAGGAAGACTTAATGCATCAACTCATTATAAATTCTCCCTAAGCACTGCAGAATATTGGTCGACTATATGTTTTAATTTTCATCAAAGCAGAAGTGCAAATGGACTGTGGATCATCGCTTCACTGTGAAACCTCGCCAGCTTCAAATTAACGAGGAATATCAGTTGGAGCAGCTGTGGCGTGTATGGCCGTGTTTGTTTAGGATGTTGGCGTGTGTGTGTTATTTTTTTGTGGGAATGTGCGTGTTTGTGTGTCTGAAGTGCTGTGTGGGAGTGATCGGCTGGGACCTTTCAACACGGCTCTTATCAGAGAGACGCAACCCGCACAAACCGGCCCAACGAGACTCTGAAAGATGTGGCTACTCCGATTACCATCCGCTGCTCTTGTCCCATGTCTGCTTCTTAATGCGGCTTTACAGATTTTCAGCTAGCAATACAGTTTGCGCCTCAAACTAGACCAGAAGATCAGATTAAGAAATTGACAAGCAAAATTGTCTCATAATCAACCATGAGATTATCTGGATGAGATTTTAAGTAACTTCAGGCAGTGAACTCTTGAACTCAATTGAATTATTCTCATGTCAGCCAATGCATCATTACCTAGTCCCTCATTAGGTAGGAAGTTACAGCTTGATGTGTGTTTGTTTCATCTCTGGCTCTTCATTAATTAAGAAGAAATAAGCAACTCTTCTAAAGTACCACTAAAATAAACTCGTCTCATTTGTTGTCCTTTTTGTTTTCTACACCTCTCTATCTAGCTGTCTGTCTGTCTGTCTCTTTATATAGCTCTGTCTCTCTATTTCTATGTATCTCTATCTCTCTATTAGTATTCACACTATATTCAGTGTGAATGCACTATTTTCATGTGATCAACCTAAATCACACTTTGAAAAAAATAATTAATAAGAGGTGAAGAGGAATATGTTTCTGTGAGATGTGCTCATGTAACTAACCACAGGGGAGTATCTAATATTGGCAGTGTAGGCATTGCCAGAGCGTTGAGTGGATAATGCACAGCTGTGGCCAATCAAAAATATAACCACGTTTGTTTCTTTACACAGAAGATGACATGAACCAGGGAGAGGGGGAAAGGGGAATAAACACTTTTGCAGCTTGCAAGTAAAGTTTACATTGAGTGACAAAGCCCTCACGCAGCTTTATTATTATAACCCAAACCATCTTGTCAGTGTTTTTTGTACCTAAGTTCAACCAAACTGTGTATTTTGTAATTCTGGTGGGAAAAGATTCCCACCAGACCCAGAACTTGATGACTTTTGGCAATAGGAACTAAAAAGGTGACATTGCGACGAAGAAGATGTAAACCAACAAATAAAGATTGACTTTGTGCAAATCCTTCAGCAGGCCTTCAAATACTGTTTGTGCATGTTCAAAAAGGCTGCAGGCATCACAATCAGTTTGAATCACTCCGGCATCAGCCACAATGTGGGGGGTTTCTTAGTAGATACATTTGTGGAAATGACAGCTTGTTGATAAGGTTCATATTTAGGTCTGACTGTAATCTCGTCTGTTACAGCCCTCTTTCTTAAGCGCTCCTAAACATACTTGCTGTAATGATTGCTATAGAGAAGCTGAACACTCAGCACGTCCCGTAGGCTGATCCAAGCCTCTGACTGCTTCTCACTTGATCTCTATCTGCCGGCGCTTTGATCCGAGCATCCTGGGATCTTGTAATCCGCTCGTGTCAGGCAATAATAGTTGCTGTCAACTTTTAAGTCTTTCCTCAGATGAGTATTTTTAAATGTTTCCCTTAGATAACCTTTAGATGAGCGTTCTCATGGGATGCAGTCTGGATTTTGGAAAACAATCCTATTTGGCACCTTTTTTTGTGAAGGGCTCTCTGGATGGTGCCACTGATGGAAAATACTAACTGGAGGAGTAATGGTACACGATGAAGAGGATCTGGATGAACAAGGACCTTACAGTAGAATAGCAAATAAAAAAAGTCTAAATTCAACAGTGTTGAATGCTCTTCACCTCACCAACAGAACATTTCTCTGGCTGTCTTGTCAAATGTATCCTGACATACTGGCAGCTTAAAAATTGCACACACATTTGTCCAGATGGTTAATGCTTTTCAGCATGAATAAATGCAGTCTGACATTTTGGAACCAGGTATTTTTTGTGAAGATTTCGATTGTCCAGCAACAAGCATTTAGAAAATCCTAATTACTGTACTTATGAGTTAGCCTTTAGATTGTCACAACTCTGGGATTGGAAAGTGAGTCAATGAAAGGTTATTCAAAGGTGTGCGTGCGTGCGTGTCAAATCATAGTTGTTTTTTGTTGAATGTCGCTGTCCACCACTTTAGTCCATACTGAAATATGTCAACAGTAATTGAATGTAAATCAAATGTGCTATAGGAACATTCATAGTTCCAAGTGAATGAAACCCACTAAAATTTCCTTCATCTGTATGATGGAAAATGGATTTTACCCAACATCAGCTATGTAGTAACCAGGACTTGTGGTGGTTATTGTTATTATATGACCATGTTCACCCCTTGGTTTTGGTAGTGCTCAGACTTCTCCTTCAGTTCAGTTAATAGGTGTATTGCTTTGGTCTTTATGAATAATAGAAACACAAACCTTCTTCTTGTGCCATCATCAGGTAAAGAGAAAAAGGAAGCACTGTATAATAAGTACACACTATCTAGCATTAGTAAAGTATGAATAAACACTGAATTCATCATTTATAAAGCCACTATTTTATTCCAATATGAACACTCATTAGTATGCAATTCCTAAACAGTTATAAATGTTTAATTCTTGATTAATAAGCTTTGGTTTTCATACTTTTTAAATGATGGATTTCCCATTTGTAAATGAAGTATTTAGCACTTATAGATGCTTAATAAGATCATTTGTAAAGTGTAAGTAAATGATAGACAATGCTGCAATTCATGATGAATTCAGTTAGTTACTACTTGTTAAGTATTTTAATTCAACACACACATTTAATTAATAATGTAATTAATAAATATCAATTTCCACACCTCTGGCTCCCTTCCATCTTGACTGTACTTTTATTTAGTGATAATCAGCAAATGTTAGCATGCTGGCACACTGTCCTTATGTGTTTAACATGTTAAACACTGTTGCCGTAAAACACCGTTAGTCTTGTCATTTTGGGGGCGTTGGCATACAAGCTTGAACGATATCGGGGTCATGACACTCTGTTTTGTCCACTTTTTAAATTCGAACAAATTGTTTTTCTAAAGTAAATACAGTATAATACTAATTACTATCCAAATGATGAAACTGAAAATAACTTTTTGCATAATCATGTCTTTTACTTGGAAAAGGAAAGTAGGTTAATGGAGCACGCGCATGAGAAGTTTTTGCTTTGATAAAAAAGCAAATATTACTTTGTATTCGGCTCAATGGAGGTTCATTGTCTTGAGATCCTTGAGTTTACGCTGTTAATCAATTATGTCTTGTTCAATTGAAATGACACTGTCATAATGTCATGGCAGGTTATGCTATCAACTTACTCTAGTAACTGGAAAAACATTGAGTCTTTTCAAATTAGAAATTTACAAAATAGATGAATATTTATATTGGAATATATGATTGATCAACCAAGCTTTGCATTCCAGGACACACCATTTGACTTGGGCTGAGAAGAAATGAAAAGGCTTCAGGTGGATGATCAATACCACATGACATACATGACATAATCTTAGAAAACGTTTTGATTGTGGGTACAGACTTTGTGTCAGAAAATGTTCTGTGAAAGCTCGTCCAAGTCTCTCAAATTTCAAAGAAAATATATTTTGGTTTGCTCATATAACCTTCATTTAAATGAACACGACTCTTTCAAATGCAAGTAATGTGCATGACATTACCTGATGGAGACATGACAAAGAAATTGGCTGCAAATTTACATGGTAATTATAAGGTAGAAAATTGCTATCGTTTGATGCAGCCTGGGCCTCATTTCAACACGTTTCACTTCAACTCCTCTTCCACTTTTCACTTTGAGCTGCATGGAAAAAAAGGTGCTTTGAATCTGCGCTCTTGTCCACTCCATGTACTGTTAAAAGATTCTACCGAGGCTTTTCCTACACTCCCTCGCTTCTCTCTAAACTATAACAAATAATATATACAAATAACTGTCTATAATTTATGTCTCAGGCGCATGGAGTTTTATATAAAACGTGGCACATTAACATTGAGAGGACATTGTGTCACGAACACAGTTGCTGTTGGGCCTGAATGAATCTGTGGACCCAGCTGGACGTGAACAGATGTACATGTGGGATGCTGGGACTTTGGACCTGAGTGGCTTGCACTATTTCTACTCGGTCTGTTGCAATTTTTAGTTAAAATGCAGTTGGGCTTGTCTGTTCAGAGCTGTGTATACACTGTGTGACCTCGGGCAAAAAAAATGAAGAAAAAAAAAACAAAGCCAGAAAAAGAAAATCCCCCAGTTGTGGCTGTTTACCTGAATCACAAAGTTAGAATAGCTTTAATGAAAAATAGACCAGAAGACCAAAAGCAGTCCTAATCCACCTGAAGTACACAAAGCTCAAAGGCTGATTTCAAGGCCCGGGTAAATTCCCAGTGACTCTGATGAGCGAAACACCATCACATGTTTAAATGACCTTCCTGTGGACTTTAACTCCGGTTTGACCTGAACGATGCATGAATGTTTCATGACACTCAACAACTTTGTGATTGCTTCAGTGTGTCTTCTTCAGACATGCTCCAGTGAATGAAAAGACCAGAGGATGGATACATTTCATCTTGTATTCTGGGATTATAGTATATGTAGTGTAGCTATTCTGCTGGGATTACAAGCATGGGGAAATTGAATGTGCCACTAATTCTCTTTCCAGAGTTAAAAACCAATGTCAAAAAAGGATTTGCCAGCAGCAAAGAGTGAAAGAAATTTCAAATGATTCATGAACTCACGCCACGGTGGACATGCAGATTTTATTTACATCCATGTTAAAGGCTTTAAGTATAAAAGTAGTATTACAGCGTGTGTGCTACAAAACAACTGCAGCTTTGAATACTCTTTAATACACCATGTTTGATGTTTTGCCCCTCAAGCATGTCACTAATTCTCAGGCGCCAATTTCTCTCTTATCTGCTGTCTGTCATTTGCCACAACACATTAATGGCTCCGAGTCCCTCACAAGGCATCAAGGAAGAAAGCTTGCATGGAACAGACATTGTGTCGCATATCGCTGTGAAGGCTTCGTTTTGAGTTAGATTTTCACTCTTCATCTTCTCAGACTTCTTCAATCAAGAGGTGAGGGGAGTGAAGGGCGAGATCAAAGTACTTTACAGAAAACAAAGCTGTGCTGGATAACAACAGTTTTGTTCATCCTCTTCAGCGGCAGGCAACAAAACAAGTTAAAGCTCCATGTCTGCACCCTCAAAATGAACTGCCAAAGGCCATTCAAGTCGTGCGCTCCACTCCGAGGAGAAAGGTAATCTTCAGACCCATCAACCAATCATCAAAACGGAGAAACCTCCTCTTATCACCAGCAGTGGGGGGTTGGGTTCATAAATTGGTTTGACTGGCCAATTGCACAGAATCTGTCCGCAAACGGCTTAGTGAATCGATCTGGCACCAGCATTAGAGCGGGTCGACTGGGTCAGATTGCTGTCTGCATATCTACACTTCAAGAGCTGCGTCAGCATGCCGATCAGTAAGATGTGGCAACAGAGAGCTTCTGCCATCATGACGACGAGATGTTGTGATGGTAAAAACCTCTTCATCAAATACACTGAGGTAGCTATCCCTCTAATATATCTTGATTTGTAAGGCAATTATAAAAGGCAGGGTGCAAATAAACAGGATGTTTTAATTAATAGGATTGTTGGAGGAGCTTGGCATCAATGTGATGAAAGTAGCTTCATTTGATGAGCATATAATTTGCTGTACGTTCCTGTTCTTAACAGTTTTACAATTCATTTAGGGTATTTTAACAATAGCGCTCTCTCCTTATTACTAAGCAAAGTCACTTCAAGTCAACATTTTTGTTTGTCCCATTTTTAATACACACACTCCCACCCGACCGTTTTTTAGAGCCAAATTAAAAAATTAAAGAGCAACAATTTTCCCGTAAAGCCGAGTAGGTCTCTATTAGGTGCTACAATCATTAAAAAGCAAAATCTGCATGTTTATTTATTCAGTATTCCTTCAGTAGCTTGTGTTGCATTGTAGTCTCAATGCAAGTTTGTGTTTTGCTAATGTTGTCTCCAAAGGGTTTCACATAGAAATATAACCTTTTAGAAGCTCATATCTTCATCCAACCTCTCCGGGTAACAAGTATTGCATTCGGAAATGATAGCATGAGGGTTTATGGAGCAGAGCCGTAGAGTTGTCTGACCCTGGTCCGATACGCTAGCAGACAGATGGAGGGGAAGAGGAGGTGCAAGGTTGACTTATGACGTATGCACTCAATGTTTCTGTAAGTACAGCTTTCTCCTGTAGAGAGAATTACGAGGCGTCTGTAAACTTTTGTCCCGCTTTACGCTTTCCGCAAAACTCTGACGGTTCATGAGAGTTCATGCCTCCATGGAAAACATCATTTGATGACAAACTTTGCTCTTGGTGTTTTACTGTCGTGTAACTGCAGCAGCATTACACCAGTGTGATAGTGCAGTATCATAACCGAGAAAGGCGCTGCCAGACCTGTCAAAGTGGGAGAAAAGAGACGTCTGCTTTTGGCTGGACTGCAGCAAAGTGGAAGCCAGCCCTATAAATGCTTAAGTCTGTCACTGAATGACTGATCACGGTCACAGTGTTTCCTCTAGCAACTTTGCAACCACTGCAAAACAAAACATCCCGCGATCAGTCATTTGGAACATGCCGTTCAATGTGTTGCCAGCTGGCGTTTTTCAGCATGTTTATGAACGCCGTCTTGTACTGTGATTACGACGCCAGTGTTCTACTGGTGAAATATTAGAAAACAAAGAAGTTAGTTAAATGTATTTTTTAATATTTAATCAACCTTTTTTTTTTTTTACCTTTTATTAAATATAGAAGTTCAAAATTACATCTGTGGAACAAAATTTTAGTGCATTACAAAACACCTGAAAACAAGACACAAACAGGCTGCTCATAAAAGCAAATACTTTCTGATATGACTTTCAGATGGACTTCTCTGTTCCCTGGTGGTGCGGGTGGCCCTGTACATGGTTGAAACCCCTACATTATCTGTTCTTTATGATGCATGAATGCCACTCATCATTCTCTAAGGAATATTCTTGTTTTGAATCACAATATCACCCGGCGTTCTAGCCCCTCTTGGATAGCTATTCATTCTACCTTGTTATACCTTGTATAGCTGACCTTTTGATTTACCTGTGCTGATGGTGGAGGAAAAACACAGATTCAGTCTGTCGGGGATTAGCAGAGTGTCACTGGCAGAAATTGTAAAGACTTTAATGAATGTTTATAAGGACTGTGAAGCACAATGCTGCTGGCACAAAATCCTCCACAGATTCCTTCTGCCAAAATACTAAACGTGTGTGTGTGTGTATGTGTGTATGTGTGTATGTGTATGTGTATATATATATATATATATATATATATATATATATATATATATATATATATATATATATATATATATATATATATATATATATATATATTTGTGTGTTGTGGCTGTTTTACCTTACAGATCTTACAAAGATTTGTCTAATTCCTTGACAGTCATGCATTGTCTTCTTTTGACCCTATCAGGCAGGTCAAACGTGTGGACAGAGTCCCTGATGACGCTGACACACTAAGTGCTTTTAATTATTTAGGACCAGAGCAAGAGATCCGTGCCAACGCCATAGCTTATACAAGGTAGATCTGAGTCCTATTGTGGACATAATGCACATAAAAGATGCTCCCCTCCTCATGTTACAGCCTGATGGTCTTACACAAATCCTTTCTGACAGGGATCTCCAGGGTTTTGCATGGAGGAGTGCTGTGGTTTATCGCCTCAGGTTTACAGAGGCCAGATCATCTCCACATTAAGCTGCACTCGGTATGTCTGAGACATTTTGTAGTTTCCAGAGACTACGGAAAAGCACTGACTAAAGTCTGAGGACAAAATGGCATTAAAAATGATAAAGCGGCGACACAACAAATTATCCTTGCACCAGATGTCTGATGTTCCCCTCTCTAAAACGTAAATACGCTCATTGAGTTTTCAACCTAAATATGTCAAGCAAAACATCCGTAAGATCTGCTTATAATGCGAGTTTTGCATGTGATATATTGATGCAACATTTAAAAAGAGTGTGACTCTTATCTGAAGCATCTGAATGTTCAAATTCAACAAATAACATGATTATACAATCTTTGCAGGGCGACCTTCAGTATTGGCATGATACACTGTAGCTTTAATAATGTGATGGAACAAAAATTTGAAGTTTAACACAATCTGTGAATATGGAAATGTACTTAGCTTTAAAAGTTGAACTGCTGGACACAATATGCTCCTCCTTTTATTGTGTAGGTGACCGAAAGAAGAAAGCATAAAACTCTCTGAGATTTAAGGGGAGCACAGAGAAACGTTCTCGCCTCTGCAGATTAATTTGTAAACACCGGTAGGCACAGTGAAGGTCAAACATCCAAATGAAATGCCGATAAACACATTATTCCTTTTTGTTCTTTGAGTGTAGAGGGACTTAAAATACATATTGTGTGATTAAAAGGAATCCTGAGTTTTAGCTGCGGAAAGCATTGTGGATGTAATGTTGAATATAGTGCAGCACATGTAGATTATTAATGGAGACAGGGAAAGATGCTTCCTCCTCCCTGCCAGATGACACTAATGCAGCATGTTTGTCGGTGTCTGTCGTGGAGCGCAGCCTCTCGCCCTCTGAGTCTGTGCAGCAGCAGACGCAGACGCACAGCTGTGAGCCCGTCACACCTGGGTTTCACATCCACATCGCAGCTCCCTGAATGCATCAGAAGCAAATGGGAGAGAGCAAAGCAGCCTGGTTCTGACATCAACTCAGCGGTGCAGAATCACCAGAGAGGCTGAAAAAATAAAAGTCTGCTGGCGAGCAAAAATCGTGCAGATTACGAGAATAATCCGTTGAAATAAGTATTGGAAATCAGTGGTTTGCAAATCTTTTTAAATCTTGACCCTTTTTAAAGATAACAATTAGTTAGACTGTCACGATTTACAATCTCATTATGAACAGACACTTTCTTGTTTAATTGTCTCATTTGAAGACTCAGAAAGTCAAAAGTTTGGAATACTTTGGAGAAAACTTTGAGAACAAGATTATAAAAGAAGCTATTTTCCTTTCTTTTTTTAAACTATTGTATCTTGCTTATTTTCCCTTGTTAGAAATTGTTGTTAGTTATATTCTTGTTAAAATCCACCTATATGAAACGCTTTTGATTCAGACTATATGCATTTAAAAAAGAGTTAATTTACTACATATCCTTTTTTTAAAAACCACTTTCACTTCTTTCCTTTTAATCCATTTCAGCTCTCTATATAATTCAACTGCATCCTTTAACTTGAGCGTTGCTCAGCTTTGTAATTGAAAAAATGACGAAGAAAAGTATAAAAGAAATAGAATAAAATTGGAGACACAGACGGTCATTAAGGCATGTCTTCTGCTATAATAAAGGTTGTTTTATTGTTTAAAGCTTTACATTAATCATCTAAAAAACGGCATTCTCATCAGCTGCGAACACACTTGTAGTAATTGTTTTGTTCCTAATGATTTGGTGAACTGACTGCTTTTTAAAAATGTTCCTCGGTCATGTAAAATTTCAAGCGAAGATGCTGTTAAAGGGACTCGGGTATGACATGACAAATGGATTTTAAAAAGACCAAATCAGCACAACAAAGTGGGGAGAGTCAATTTACATGATGAATGGCTGAACATAGATGAGCCTTAAACAAAAGCCCCCAACATTTAGTGTGCCATTCCTGTTTCATACATCAAGAAGCGAGCTACAGTATAATGAGCATCCAGGTACAAAGCCACCATCTTGAGCCTGCGGTGAACAAGCCAGAGTGTGATTAATTGAGTTTGTCACTCCGCCTTGTTTCCCTCGTGCTCTGAAGAGTTGCTCTGAAGTGATGACAGTCTATCCATTAAAACCAGTTTTCTAAATGGGAATAGTTGCCTCAAAGAAGCATCTGTTTTGGTGTCACGTAATGGCAGCAATAATGAGTTTCTCCTTTTATAAGAAAGTTCTGTTGCTGGGGAGATGCAGAGAGTACCGCTTTTTAATCACTTAAGCTGAGCGTTAACGCCTGTGATGTGACTCCTACAGCACTTTGTGCCACAACGCTTTTAAGATCTTACATTCCCAGTGTGTAGTTGTATTATTAATGCATCTCTTTAGAGTGGAGCTCATCATCCTGCATGTTCATGCTAAACCCCTGGATTCACACTTATGATTTGATCCTTTTTTTCTGAACAGTTTAATGTTTAACAGTTTTGCAACAATAAGTGAATATTTGTATTGGTTTTAATTCAAAGATTACAACTTTCCAAACACTACACATACAGAGAAGCCTCACACATGCATTTTTTTTATTCTATCTTTAATATCTTTTCACTATTTCTGTGTATCCAAACACTGTTCAACCCACATTATTCACTAATTGTGTTATTTTTCAAAGATACAACATATATTGAAATATGGGAAAATAAAAATGTGTACTAACAAGCTGACAGAATTACAGTCTGTGATATTGTCAAACAAAAGATCCTCTTCACCACTTCAAATCCGCTGACAGAATGAAGGCGTTCATTACAGACGTTGGTTTATCAGTCGCACCATTGTTAGGATTATCATTGAAATGATGTTGTGTTCATCAGTGCTTCTGTGTTGTGCTCTGCCTTGCTAGATCTTAATCATCCAATTCATTCCACTTGAGTTTGCAGGCCTGATGTGTAATATCTTCATCATCTTAGTTTAGCTTGTTGGCATGCTACTGTGGCAATGTTGTGGCACTACACAGTCTGACTGTTGAGACAGTCATCAGTATCACATGCACTTACAATAGATGGACATTTTAAAGAAAGGTACTCGCCACTTAATCATTATTTAAAGATCGACATGTTATTCCTGACACTGTTTAGAGTAAAACATGATGTAGTGCTCTTCAAATATACGGTTCTCTATACGTGACCCTGAGAATGAAGCATGTGTAACAGTCTTTTGTCGGCGACCTCGGCATCACAAGCGAGTTCAACTGAAAGACCTCCAAAGATGTTGTCTTAATGGTTGTTCTCTTACCAAAAGGATCCATTCATCTATTGTTGTGTGATGTTACGAAAAGAATCATTAAGTTGAAGAAAATCTATGTGGAAAAGTCCTTATTTTTGTCTTGTTTTTAAGATGCATCCTATATTCACATTTGGTCTGAAAAAGACCAGAAGGAAGCCATTTTATCAACCTTAAGTTATAGAATTAAAAAGACCCCTGGAAACGTCATCAACTTAACTTTTCAAACGGTGAAACTTAAAGATGAATCATTCCTCTTGCGTAACTCCTAAAACTGACCCACACTGCAGAAGATAAACCAGTCAGGGTTGAATGTGAGCGCTGCTTTGCATTGCTCTGAGTGGCACAGGTGCCTTCTCACGGGAGAGAGGCACATTGGCTGAGGATACCAGCCGTCATTTAATCAGCCTCCCGGAGCATCTGCTCTCAGGTTATTTAAATGGATCATATAATGAGGTGAAGAGGACTCCTCTCTTCATGCCATCCATTCACAGCAGGTCACAAAAACAAGCCACACTGTATGTTTGGTGGACGCAGAATTCAGTTGGGATTCTTGGCTGAAGGTCGTGATCTCGACTGCGGCCAAGTGGTGGCTCGAAAATGGCGATTTACCAGATGGCAGCTTGAATAAATGAGAACCCGAATGAACTCGTGCAAAGACTTGCTTGTGGGAAGAAGTTTGCTGCTCCTCGGGTTACGCTGTTCTGCTTTGTCAGATTTCGAGTGATGATGGCATGAATGAGTGGGAGGACTTCTTGGCGGAGCGTACACTTGCTCTCCAGACAAATAATGTCCATCTCAAACGGAACAGGTGCTGTAAGTCAGTCATGATGAAGTTTTGCCTCCAGGGTTTCTCACAGCTGCTGGTACAGACATTGTTCAGTCTGCAGAAGACAGTAGATTGATAAATACTGTCAAAAAATATCACCGCACGAGAGGGACATGTTTTCCATTTTAATTTCCTTCCTACTTAAAAGGTAATTTGTGTTTTCAGTGCTGATAGCTGAAATTAAACAATTTCCCAGTGCTTGTGTTTAATATATTTAGGGTTAATTAAAATGGGTGACACAATCTCACACAGATGTGGGTTTCAAAGGTAACACTATGAGTACAGAACATGGTTTTTTTTCTATACAGCTACTTGAGGGGACTCGCCTCTCTCAGCTCTCTTTGGACAAAGATGAAGAGGCAGAACAAATGCTGGGTGTGCACTGAGCTCAGTCCTTCTGGCAATAATGAACTTTCACTGCAGGGATTTAACTGTATGACACTGAAACTTCTGGCTCTGAGATGGTAAAACAGACGCTCATGAAGTTAATACTGATATGCTGTCTCCTATGAAAGGCTTTTCTGTGCAGAAATCTGAAATTGTAACTACATATTTGATTTTAAAGCATTTATAATCTTAACAAAAAGTTACTTTTTTCTAAATAAAGGCACAACTAAGTTTGAAATAAAGGTTTGCAACATGGGAATACATGATGTCCACCTAACGGGCCTCAAACTTTGTGTCTTTGGGAAATGTGCCGTGTGATTTACGAGGTCCTTCACAACACTGTCCCGTCAGAGAATATCAATAAATATAGGTGTCAAGGGTAGAGCACATGATGAGAACAGATACATCACCAGTGAAAGCGTTGCAGTATATCCAATATTTCATCATGAGGGCATTGGATCTGGTTCTGTAACCAGAGAGAGAGAGAAAAACACACAATCTCATCACCCTGAATGTTCAGGAGAGCTAGATAATACACAGTAATTGTCTCTTTGACTGTGTGAAAATCTGCTTTAAAATTCCAATTCAAAGCAACTAAATCCTCTGAGTGGTCAAGTGTGCTTGTTTTCATGCACGTGTGCGTGTGCCTCTTCCGAAATTTGTAAAACAAGAGGTGGGGAGCGAGAGGGGGATCTATCTCAACCATTTTAGACATAATGGTCTCTCTTGACTGCTGGCTGGATCTCCCATCGATATAATTTGAACATGGTTGTTACTCCACCTCATTTGCTTTTTCAAAAGATATTAGTGCACCGCCTGAAAACATTTTCAGATCCTACACAGCACATTTGCTTCTGCCTGAACTTAAACTCTATTGAAAATGTTAAATGACAGCTGCATGGCATTTTCCATAAATGCATATTACTGGAATACATATATTACTTACTTCTGTCCATCCGGGAAGAGGGATCCTCTGTTGCTCGCCCTCAGGTTTCTTCCCTTTTTTCCCTGTAAAAAGGGGTTTTACTGTCTTTATTTGGGGGAGTTTTTCCTGAACCAATGTGAGGTCCCGAGACAGGGAATACATTTTGTATTTGTGATTTGTGGGCTATTTTGGGTATTTCCTTTCTCATCAAAGTAAAGCAATGCAATAATCATGACCCTTTTGGTTTATCCACATTATAAAGCAATGCTGTCCTGTAAATAGCATGGAACAAACCTCTTTCCTATGGCCTTAGGTTTATATGCACATTTGTGTTGTAATGAGTGAGACTATATATTATCAATGACAAATATTCCAAGTATTTGGAATAAGAATGACAATAAGTAAATTTCTTTTATGCCTCACTTTGCATGTAGATGCACAGCGAGCTAAAAACACTTCTGAAGACTGAATTTCACCTTTTGACATTTTTGCTGGAAACTATGAAGACAGTTTTGAATATAAAGCTCTACACAATGGATGACTTTGCTGACAAATAAGAAAAGGATGACGCTTTGTGATCCATGCCGCTGTCTCCACCAGCGGTGGACCTGCCACTTCCTATTGGCTGCATGCTCGCTGGCTTTCTTTGGACGAGCCCTGATCGCAGAAATCGATCAGAAAACGATTCTCCAACTACAATACAGCTCAAGGGTGGATAAAATAACTCTGTCGACATTTGCTTTAAGACAGATCTGACAAAATGGTGAATTTGACAACATCCCTTCTCCTCCAACTTTGCCGGCAGGAGTTGCTATAGCAACGGAATGTACACATGAAACGAACGGCTCGGAACGCCATCTGGACTCAAACAAACAAACAACACATGAAGTCATTACCACGTCACATAAATACACACAAACCTGGTTGCTCATGTTATATGCTCCATAAATTTGATACACGTCCGTAAATCTGATTAGTATCTGAAATTCCTTTTTAAACGAGGGAATAAATAATCCTTGAGAAGCTGTGTAGGGATTAGTGGGACGACAACAAGGAGGACGTTCAGCAACTGTACATGAAGAGCAAATGTTCCTCAGGTTTTAACATGAAGCTGAATGCAGTCGGCCAGTTTGAGTTTAACTCTGGAGGTTCCTGTCGGACACAGGAGTGCTCCACTGCTTGCATTCTTCCAGTGTGTTACTCCTGCAGCTCATGCTCCTGTTAACTTCTCCCCTCGCTGATTCAAACAACGATCCTTTCAACCATCAAATCCCAAATCACAGGTTAGTTTACTTAACTCAAACAACCTCCACTCACAGAGTCATCTGTCTCATTCGCTGACATTAGAGCGTGTGCACTGTTGGGGTCAGTGATAAACTGATATTACGAAGCACAAACAAGTTCAGGATGGCCTTTGTGGTTGGAGCGTTGCGGTATTATGGTAAATATCAATTTTAACAAGGTTTTTTTTACGACTCAGCATGTTTCAATGTTTGATTAACTGTATCACTCAAACCAGAAACAGTTTTTTCAAGCTTCTTCTTTAAAAGTAATGAACTCTAAAATGTAGGTTTGGCTATTTGCAAATGTGGCACCCTTGAATCTTATTCTGATTGCATGTTTATAATTATTAGCATTATTAACGTTTGTCACAAATTCAGTCTGGATATTTGCAGATTGTTTCAATCAAAGCATTTTGTTATGTTTTTCAAAGGAATTATGTTGCCTACAAAAAGTAAATTTACTAACACAAATTTATTTGACTAAATATACAATAAAAAGATTGGGTTGTATGAACCAGGATTTGGGTCAGGACTGGCAATTTCTGTTGGTGTAGAAAATATAAACTTTAAGTCAAGAAATTTCAAATCATCTCCCAGCATTAGCACCTCAAAGCAAATACAGTTAATAGTGTTTCATGATTTTGAATTTGCTTAATGATGGCCATTACCAAGCTGAACGCTTAACTCAAGGTCTGAAATAAATTACAAACCCTCACAGTGGTCAGTCCTTGAGACCGGACAAGCCACCTTCGGCCTGCGGGGAGACACTTCTCATTAACTGGCTTCAGCATTTCCACAAGACAAAGGCCACAAACCCTTCATATCTACAGAGACAATGCAGAGGTGGCAGTTTGCCTTGGCTCTTTTCTCCTTCAAAGAAGATTACATGAAAGAAAAATCACCCAGTGGACAAAGCTAATCTGCAGGTTGTGGGAGAAATGTTGAGCTGTGCAGAAAGTGTTTCAGTAGCAGTAAAAAAAAAAAAGCTTTTTAAAAAAGAACTTCCATTTCGTCTCACTTTTCTAGACGTTGTTAAGTCAAAGTTAAAAGACTGAATCTCAGAAAGGGTCATTGATTCATTTGTACTAAACTGTTTTAAAATGTTACCGGCTAAATCTTTGGCAGATTTGTCAGCTGCATTCACTACCTTCTTGAAACTGTCCTCTTTGAAGACATGGAGTGTTTGTTCCTATTTCCAGCACTTTATTATTGCCTGCATTGTGGCATCGATGCCATCTGACTGTACATAGAGATCTTCACTCTGTGCTGCTCTCGGCTGCTTGTTTCCCACTGCGTCTCCTCTCTCTGCCAGCTCCTTCATTTTGGCGTGGACCTTGCAAAACAAACCAGACTCAAGTCGCAGTGAGTAGACTCTCATATGCTGTTATTTGACAGCCCATGAGAATGTGCCAAATAAAATTATCTTTAGAGTATACTGCCAGCCTTAAGAAAAAAAAATCCTTAACTGATCACAAATCAGAAGGCAGTGACCCAAGTTTAAAGAACGCATACTGGAAATTAAACCTGTCTTACACCACGTGTTCTCACAAACAGACAGAGACTCTTTAAAGGTGAACGAAAGAAAGTAGAAGCTTGGTTGACAACTCGCACGAAGGGAGAGTGACACCATTATTTTCTCAGCTAACCATTACTCCACTATATCTTTAGATAATAGTTGTTTGCTGCTGTATCAATGTTCACAGTATAAAATACTGCTCCTTTTGAATCCCTTACAAAGGCGCTCTGGTCTGCCACAGCACCGCTCTGTGCTATCGAAGTTGTGAGGCATCCTGCTGGTGTTCATTACGGACACAACTTGACCATTTCTCTTCTGGCTTCTGTCTGTCTCTGCAGGCCCGGGAGCCCATCATGCAATTACCTACTAAAGGCCTGCAGTGGTCTGCGAACAACCAATAACTACAGTTCACTGACTGGGGCTCGCGTTATAGTTCTGACGCCAAGTTCTGCAGCAGGTTGACGAAGTGGGTGGGAGTCAGATGGTGGTGGGGGACTTCTTGTCCGGAGCACCAGATATCTTTTGATGCCGGAGGCAATGGTGGAGAAATCTGTAACGATACACGGCCCCTTTATTTAGAAAGCGCATAAAGGGGCCGTTAAATTCAAACCTTATAACGTTGTCTTTTATTTTTACAAAAAGTTTGTTCATCAAGTTATTGTAATTAAATTATCTTTTGATTACTCTCTCGAGCCCTGACGACACCTGTGAAGGAACAAGTATCGTCAAGCTTTCCGAATTTTTGAATCCAGGCGGTTGGAGAGTATCTGTTCTCGTGACATCTCTACAGTTATTAAGTGTGTTTCTTGTCTGAATGTTTACAGAGTTGGCTGCTATATGAAGACAGGGGTTCACTAACTTAGTTGACGTAGGTCAACTATCAAATTACAAAAATCAAGCACTTACTATATTATCTTAAAGAAAAGTGTCATTGACTGAACTACCGTGTAAGTCTATATGAAAAGTGTCTTGAGAGAACTTTAATGCTGTTTAAATAAACGTAATTAAAATGTTTATTTGTGCTACAGGTTATAATCACTTTCAGGTGAGATTGTGCAAGAAGCAGAGACATCTTGAGAGGCATTAGTTGTGTTATGCTCAAGAACCTTTCACGGTTGCGGTGATTGAAATTTTAAAATATATTAGGAATATGTATTTGAAATGGGAAACATAGTGGCTAAAAATGTACTTGAAAATCTGCAGGTCTGTTTGAAACCGTCAGACTATTTGATATTTGTATTCATTTCAGTCACAGATATAAACTGGACAAAGTTTCTAAGCTAAAGAACATTTGGTTTTCTTTTCTTTTTACTCACGGCATCCCTCAGACGCCTGTGTCCTCTCTATTTTTACCTTTAGAGAAATATGTGCTTTGTTTATTACAAAGTCACAGATGCACCAAAGATGGCCCAGAAAAGTAAACATCAACTCCAGCTGGAGTTTTGCTCACTGTTTCTTCTTTAAATCAGTTTTCAGCCACATGACGTCGACTGTGTGTCATGCAATGTTTAACAACAAGAGGCTTTTCAATTGAAGAAAACACAGTGTGAAAAGGTAGCATCTGTTCTGTTTCTCATATAAATTGAATCCAATGAGGAACATTTTGTTCATCACCTGCAGAGCCTGGCCTGTTTGGTACAAGTAAAATTATAGGATATTCCTATTCTACAGGCTTTAACGCACGGCTCAAATGAGACAGTCAGTGATTATAGGAATAACGATGGTGACGTTTTGTAGCACATTTATTTAATGAACATACATTTGGCAATTTTTTGCAAAAAGTTAATATTGTTTTTCAACATTGAATCAAAATTTTGGGAAGAAATGGTTGACTGAGACGGCTAGCTTGCCGACTGTCAGTCAATAGCAATCGATAAGTTTGCACAATTTATTAAGTTGTAGCACAGACTCGTGTCTCATTACTGCAAACAGTTCTTCTCTTTTGTGGAGCTTATTTACGAGACAGGAGATTAAATAAAAGTGAATAGAGCAACACAGCTAATAAGCTTAATTCATCATGATTTCTCTGTTTCCTCAAAGGTCGGCATGGTTAGGTTTGCTGTTGGTCAACGGTCGGAAGCTTTGTGTCAGAGTCCAACACAACAAAGTTGTTTTTTCCGCAAATAAATGGCAAGCTGAAAATATCCAGGCCTTAAACTGAATCACCAACTTGAAGAATCAAGGTAAGTACATGTAATTTTGCATTGCAATTGTGTTTCGTCTCGCTCAAAATTTTGCATTCCACTTTTATATCTGTACACATGAATTGGCAACAAATGGAGCAAACGTTGCCTCATACATTTCTTATTTCAGCGGTGAATTCATCCATGTTATTGTGTAAAAGCAATCATTCAGCTCAGTTGTGACATGTTGCAGTGCACGTCCAAAATTCAGCAAATGAAGTCACAACATAGGAATATAAATTGTCCAAGGCTATTATTATTTATTATAACTACATCCACAGGCGATGTTTCAACCCTGAGTTTAAAGCAGGGTGGCGACTGCTGCAAATCAAACACAAGGCTGTGGTTATTATTTCAATGGGATCACTGACAGGCGGTCCCTGAATGTTAACGGAGTCTGTGCTACAGATGATACAGACTGAACTGCTCCGGTCAGGTGTAACAAATGACATTCCCATATGGGTTTATAGAAGTCACATCGCAGATGTGCCTCGTGATTATAGTCCAGTTCATAGCACACACATTCATCACAGATGAATAGAGCTTAATTGAGACCGATTTGAAGAATTAAATGATAGATTTATTTATATTGTCTAGTATATGTAATGCACAGTAAAACACTGCTGTGAGCTGCAGATAACCAGTCAGGGATTAAATATAAAAGCCACATTTAAATAATAAATGTAGCTTAAAATTAACAGTGATTATTATTGAAAAATGTTTCCTGGACTTTAAAACACAGTATTCCTATACTATCCAGTAGAATATTCCTTTTGCACCAGATTTTTGTGAATTTTAATCCTGCCACAATACACACTCCATAGCGTTACACAGTATGTGTAAACAGAATTGGCAAAACTCACTTTCACTATTGTATCAAATTGATTAAATATGACGTTACACTGACAGTTGCTCAACTTCAGTATCCCCAAATTATATACAATGAAAAAATAACTATAGCATCGGGTCTAAAGGGAATTGTGTCGTTGCCAAAGATTCCTCTTAATTATAATTTCTTTTGCAAAACACGTTTTATCACCTTAAGGTTAAAGTGCTTCAGTTTCGACAGTAAACCACATGGTTTTAACGGTCGACATAGATTGTAGTTAAAATAAAACAATGAGGAAAAGAGAAATGAACTGCAGAAGTCACACAGTTGTTGACCAAACACTCCAGCGTATACCTACAAGGCTCTGACTTGATAACAAGATCGCGTTGCCTCTAGCGGTGTTCCTGTCGGATAAGCTATTATCCAAATAGTCAAGTAAAGCTTGCACATGTCCATGTTTGTAGGAAAAACTTCCCCTATCCCTAAGAACTTTGACTAATGTATGATTTGTAACAATCATCTCAAACTATTATAATCAGATTGAAAAAAATAAGTGAATACAAGTAATATATTTATACTTAAATGTGACACATTTATAAATGAAGTCCACTTGTTGTGCAACTGGCAACAACAATTCAGATGTCAATGTGAGTATGCTGGCTACTATCACTATAATGATGTTGTAGCAGCAACACAGAAAATAAATCAACGTGTTTTAATAACAAAAAAAGCTGACTAAAGGTTAAACAAATATAATGGCGTATGGCAGGCATTGCAGAATAATTGGATTGAGACAAGATGCAGTTTTCTTAAATGCATTGAATTAAAACTTCATCAGCTACAGGCAAGTTTGTTTGTATAGCACATTTCAACAACAAGGCGGTTCAAAGTGCCTCACATCAAACCATTAAAAGCATCAACACATGATGCACAAGATTTAAAAACAATTGAGAACATTCCTTTTAAAACATTAAAAAAATACAGTTGCAGTGCAGTTTAAGAATAAAAATGCCCACACAGCGTATGAAAAACAACATTTATTTATTTCCTCGCCTCTTAAGTCACACTGTTTCAGCGGCACTATCTAAACTGACCGTACACGAGGACCCAGCCTCTGCAGGACTCGAATCTCGTGGTCAGTTGCCAGAGGTCTCAACGTACCGACAGCCTTTATCAACAAAGCACATTCGGATTTCAACCCGGACTCCTATCGACTAACAGTCCACCTCCGGTAGCTCCCTCAAGCGTCCCTTTTATTTAAGCTCTTTATATAATGTTTACCTAGATCCCTACCTGTGGACACTTTCCCTATAAAGAAAACATAAACACAAACCCGTAAAACAACAAATCTCTCTCTGTGTTCTTATTTCCATCATGACAGTAATACAACAATTTAATTTCTTACACATCCTCTCCATCTCGTTCCAGCTTCCTCCTTCGCCCCGCCACTCCTAACATCTATTCTTATCTCTTCCTGCAGTTGTGTGTTTGTAAGGACAGGCATCTACTATTAATAATATTTTCAGAAGATCTCCCCGAGACCCTGGGGAGAGATAATGCCGTTGTATTCCTTAAACGCCTCTCACTGATTATTATCACTTGAATTACATGCGGTTTAATTAGCATGTAAGCTAGCAAAGCACACAGCACCGCAGGGAGGAAACGACAAAGCTGGTCTCTTTATCCTCCAGGTTTTTAAAACCCCTCGGTCTCTTTCTTCAAACATCCGTCCCAAATCCAAATAATCAGGTTCATGCTTCACTTTTTTTTTAATTTTCATGTTGTGCAGCAATGTGTGGTGAGGCTCCCCTGGTAATCCAGATGAGGTAAAACTTAAAAGGCCTCGCGCTGTGCCTTATTTAGAGCTCCACTCATGGAGAAACAGAAGACACCTCTTCCTTGAAGAAGGTAGACTACAAGGAATTCAGAAAGGGTCAAGGCATTTCAGGCCTAATTTAATATTTGTAGGAGAAAAGCATCTAGGTTTCACGCTTCGGGAAATATTGTTTAATGTTACTCTATAATTACAAGAAGTATGCTTATATTTTAAACCTGCAATACCTGAGTCATTTTTTGGGCCACTTGGACATATGCCACATTAATATATTGTCACCCTTTAAGTTAACACAACTAACGTGTTAGCAAACAAGGCCTTATTACACATCCAGAAGTTACAGAGCAACACTATCATTAATTCAAAATATTTTCTGGCAACTTGTTAGGTCAATATTCTCTTTGTTTAGCTCTGTTTCTGATCTCAACCGACTCCTGAGGGAAATATCTGACTCTTTAGCGGCTAAATGCTCCACTGTGTTCAGCAGCTAGTCTCTAACTGTGTCTGCCTGCTGTTTGCTGCTGAGCATAAAGTGTGCATAAAGTGTGCAGTGGGGGTTTTAGAGCTTATTCTCTAAAAACAGCCTCCTGCAGTGGTTGATAACAACGCCTATGAGTGCAAACCACAACACTAGAGTTGCAGATAAACAATGAGCAATAACTCGTTATGAAGCTCCGTAAATCCGTGAGGAGCTGCAGACTCGAGAGATAATTCTCTGCAGGTTCATCATTTTGTCACATTGCCAGTTGATATGTTATATTGTAGACATACTGATTATAGTTGCTAATCCTGCTGTACATTGCAGAAAGACACCATGATATCCATATGGATTATTATGTACACATGCTCTTCATGTCAGGTTGAGTTCATGAAGAATATATCGGAGAGAATCTGAGAGTTCATAATGGAAGTTGTTATACAAGTTGTGTACGATCCAGTCCCAGTATAAAACCCTGATCTGCCAGAATATTAGCTGCTCCAAAGGAGCGACTCAGCATCGTCTGCAGTCAGTCGTGAGACAAGCGGCAAGCACACAAAATTCCTTCCCTTAAATTAACTGTGAACTTTTACTGTCTGCTAAGTTTACACAGCGACGAGAGCGCACGTTAGGAGTACATCGCCAGGCTTCAAGCACCATTGATTTCACAAATTAAATTCACTGGGCAATGGCTTGGTACATTAAAACCAAGACACGTGAATGTGTACTGGGTTCGGGCTTTATATTTTCAGCTGGCCATTGTCATCTAAACAATTGATTGCCAATTAATTTGCTGCTTATGTTTAATCATTCAAAATTACCATTTCATCTTCAATTTATGATGCTAGCGCTAGTTTCATCTAGGGCACATGCACAGGACTCATTCAAGTACAGAAAGATACCTTCACACTCCGTCTTAAACTGCGCCGAATTAGGTTTGCAAGCATGATTGTGCTCTCTCTCTCTTTCTCTCTCTCTCTGCTCTCTCTTTCTCTCTCTCTCTCTCTCTGTCTCTCTGTCTCTCTCTCTCTCTCTGTCTCTCTCTCTGTCTCTCTCGCTCTCACACACTCACTCTCACACACACACACACACCGCAGCAGAACAACCGAGACAAAGCTGAGCTCAGGAAGCAATTGTCCTTTAGCCTGTAAAAATAAATTAGCTCATTCACGGTGGAAACATTCACAGTCTGAAGAGAGAAGCACTTCAGCGACCGAGCGTGTGCATCCTTCTTCTGTCAAGTCACACGGAGATGCTTCAGAAGAAAAATGGAATAACCACTAAGGTTTGACTCGTGACGTGGGCGCATCGGGCCACATTACCAACTCTGTCCTAAAAGGTCAGCCAGCGAGAATCAAAACTAACTATTTGCTGTTCTCGGATGAGTACTCAGCGAGGTAATTACGTGAGTTTTTCCCCCTCTATAAACTCAGCTTCTCTTTTGAGGGGTAAAATTGGCCGATGATAACTTACACCTTCAGATCCTTCAAACAGCTCTCTAAACCTCCTCCCTCACACATCTTACATCTAGTTATTTTCTAGCATACTTAAGACTGGCTCACTTTAACTTAAAATGCTCCGATATGTTTACAGAAGTTTCCATCTGCATCTTCAGGAGGTTCCTCGGTGGTTCTCTTTTAAACCAAGTACGCCGAGATAAATGATGTGATTACAAGTGGTTGTATATTTCAATACATGAATGTAACATTTGTGTTTTAATGATCAGTTGAGTTTATTCTGGAATAAAATGGAAAAATCCTCACTATAATCGGATAACTATACAGTTTTTTTTTTACAGTAAATATATCTGCACATTGTAACTCCAGCAAGATGCAGCATTTGTGAGTTCCCATTTAGTTTGAGTAAAGCCTTTTGTGTGTGTGTGTCTGTCTGTCTGTCTGTCTGTCTGTCTGTCTATCTATCTATCTATCTATCTATCTATCTATCTATCTATCTATCTATCTATATATATATATATATATATATATATATATATATATATATATATATATACCAGTATAAGCAGAATAAACAGAATATATTACATTTTGATACACAAAAACCGCTGTCTACATTGGTAATTTAAGATTACAGTGATCCGTGAGTGTTGAGTCAGTGTGAAGTCCTAATTATTAATTTTATTCTCAAATTACTTCCTCCTCTTTATGCGAGTGTCTGTACCTCAGCCAACTTTAGTGATGCTGCATCTCCATCGAGTTTATTAATTTGAAAACTTTGACCGTTAGCTGCTGCCCAGCCAACAGCTGTTCCTTCTGAAGGTGACATCTAACATGAACAACTCAGCTTGAAGAAACCCACTACAACACTACAATGTTCCTGTTTTGTATGCAAGTGTTCTTCAAGAAGACCAGCACACAGCAGTTTTAACCAAACCTGTGTTTGACAGCTGGGATTATCTTATTTTCTCATCTTCCATCCTCAGACTGTCAAGCTGTTCAGCGTCCCCCCGAGGAGACCTGTTATGCTCCACGTCACCGTCAGGGCAGATGAATTATTTGTCTCCTTCTTCCATTAGCGGGGTGGGGATAATGAGACATGGCAACCGAGAGTTCAACATGGTGGCAAAGACATCGGCTTGAATCAGGGGGGCTGTTAATCATCACAGAGCACATTTCCGACGCTGCTGTCATTTACTCCTGATTTGTATGGAGGGGAAGCCTATAAATGACTTTTAAATGCCTCTTTAGGTCCATTATAAGTAAGTGAAGCAAACTGCGTCATATTTTTCTTTGACCAGATCCATACCACTGCATGTTACTTTGTAAGATTTGTAGAGACGAGAAGTAATGCATATTCCACTTAAAATGACGTATTGTATCATCTGATGATGCAACATGCTGACTAATAATTAGAGCTGCACCACATTTTTTGTGTTGAGCAATGCAAATAAATTTAATCTCTGTTAACAATTGTCGATGGCTCCGTTACAAGCGGACAGTGGTTGCTCTGAGCAGCGTGGGAATGAATTACGTTATAATACGAGTCTAATTGAGATGTTCAGGTTGTTCTTCCATGACGTATTTCGGACACATTTTGAGCTTTCTCTCTTACCTCACGTTGAATGAGGTTTCCGGATCCGAATGGCAGCCGATCACTCTTGAATAATAGTCATACAAACCTAATTAAGGTTTGAATTCCTGACATGTTTCTGTTCACAGTTTACTGATTTTCCAGATGTGAAAACTATTTCTAAGGTATTTAATTTATCACACCATCTGTCAGAGTTAATAAATTATAATATGATGTGTTGATTTAGTCTCTTTTTTTGTCTTTTAATAACTCAACTTTTGATTTTTGCAACATTTTAACCAAAAACACTGTCGCTCAATTCTCTTTTTTTCACCATGTGTGTGTATACTGTCTGCCAGTTTACTTTAAATGTTTTACATCAAGCCAGCAGCAAACTTTCACATCCACGCTCTTGTCCAATAAATCTTTTAGCACCGTCCTTCAGTGGGTGTACTCAGCTAGGTGTGGGCACTGGGAATTGAATCGGCCTACTTCACATGCCATTAAGTGAAAAAGGTGAGAAACAAATCCACCTGCCTAGTTGTTTTTAACACACTATGCACTCCAGTAGGGACACAGTTTGGAAGGTAGAGGGCACATCTTGTGCAAATCAAGATTGATATTGCAGGGGTGTCTCCTCTGTTAGGCGTTGATTGCCAATGTATCTTGTGACAATCGAATGTAGCGGCCGTAAAGTTTTGAATTCCATGCACTAAACCTGCTTTGCATATAGTCTGCATCCTGTTTCTTTCTTGTACATTGTGTCCCCAACACAATGAGAGAGAAGAGAGAATTAAGGATTCTAGACATCTGCACCATGTCAGACTTTTGTTTCTCTATTTCCTGAGAAATAAATTATATTTAAATATTAAATATGCTTTTCACTTTCACATTACACTTACAATACACATGTTTAAAGTAATGTTATCTGTGCACTTTATTTTAATTGTATATTATATTGTACATGTAATTGTAAACTGAACAGGCTCATATTTCCTGCACTGTGTTTATTGTTTAATGCCCCAACCGCCATGACAAATTCCTCGTATGTGAAAAACACATAAGTAGCAGTAAATGGTTCTGATTCTGAAAGCATGGATTATTATTAAGGACATCATATTGGTTTTCCAGTTCCTTATTTATGATGGTTTGATTAAAGACTTCTCAACATTATTGCATTGTCACCATGCTGGAGCACTGAAGTGAAAAAGGGCGAATATAACTCCTTAAAGAAGAGAGAAGCCTCATCGTTGTGAGTCATCTAGGTTGGTTAAATTGCACTGGGATTGTTTTTGGATTCTGTACGAGGTCTCCAGTCACAATCCAATCTATCATGCAGTCTCATGTTATGCATTCAACAGTAGATCCTCGTCAGACGTGTCCCGACGCCAGATGACAGCTATTTGTTAATATGCAACATATTCAGTGTTTAGGATTCTACTCGTAGCATCAGTCACAATAATGAAGTCATGAAAAGTGTTTGGCACCACCCTGACTTCTTGTCACTTCACAAATCCATTAATACAATATAGTACTTCATTCTTAAACCGACCATGGTGCTTGTTTTCTTAATTTTATTAGATTTAAGCTACTTTTAACCTCAGATTCGGGTGTGTTTTTGCTTAACTCAAACACCAAATTATCACTGGACTGGAGCATTGGTCTTGGAGGTTTCTGCAAGGCCTCAGATGATGTCAAATGACAGCGCTTTGGTTCCAGAAGATTACTGAACTTCACTCTGTAAAGTTGGATTAACTGCATCACACCAGACGCAACCGTTGAACACTGCAGTAAGGTGAGCCGCTGAGTGCAGAAATATGTCTATATAGTCTTTGTTTCATGTTCATAAACTTTCAGGACCTTCTCCTAAAGAAGTGAAAACGGCAATCTTTGGGATTTATCTGAGAAATCATTGAGAAATCATCTCGGCAGGTCTAACATGAGGATAAACGGCGCATACTAATGTCAGAATTATTAGCTTATCTAAAACCAAGTACCTGGAATATTGCTTGTTAGGTGATTGTGTCTCATGTTAAGTGTAATATTTTCATTATTAGACAAATATAATTGCCACAGTCTTTGATTGGTCAGTGTATGTATCTTTCGGGACTTTCCCTGGCTCAGAGATCATCCTTACTGTCGCCCCACTCAACAAACCAAATTCATACGGCAGCTATATTTAAAACTTTAAACTCAGGAAAAAGTATTTTCTATATTCATATTCAAATTTCTTCCTCAAAAATGTGAAGATTTTTTTCATTTTTCATTTGTAGCCACAATGGCCCTAATACGCTGCTATAGTTGTTGGCAAAATTGACTTCATTTAACAAATGAGTTGTGCTGACATGTTTCTCTCTGGGTCTGCATCGTCTAAGAGTTAAATGGACCAATGCAGGCTCACATAGAGCAGCAGTATGTCAGCTCTGAAGTATCTCTTAGTTTCGGTACAATGTGCTCCATAGTTGGTAAACAGTGCCACTGCCTCATCCATCATTTCAATGTGAGTTGTACACAAAAAAATAAAGTTTGAAGATTATTCTGAGCATATGGTTTAATCAAATAAAAAAGGGTAATATTTTACAATCACTTTCTCTCTGTTTCTTGCAAATAAGCAATTTCATTTCAAAAACATTTTCACCCTATATTCTCCAAATAGTGGGATAAGAAGATAAATGTTTCATAAACTGAGTCCTGCAATACTGTTGGATAGTCTCCAGGCAGGCTAATGCATTCCTCTTTGCACAGAAATCACATTCATCTTGGATTTGTACAATGTTTCCAAGCGCTAAGCAGTCCGACTGAACAATATCCAGCATTAAATTTGGTAATTTTCTAGCATTTCACCAAAACATTAACATATTTTCACCCATCTCAGCCTTTAGGGAGGCAATTTTAATGTTTTTTTCCTTCTGTCTCTTTTTATATTTGTTTCTCGCTAACATATTCAAGTTGCAGTAATAAAACCAAAATATTTAGATACAATACTGTATTCATCTAGGACAACCAGCAGCATTTTGTAATTATTGGTGAAACCTTTAAACATGTCATCTAATATATATAGTATAGTAACTGCCCATTAAAGGTGTAGTCTTGTAGATTGTTTTCCTGGTTGATATGAATACTTGAACTAGACTAGTTTCACCACAGAGGAGACATTTGTATCTGGTTATTGTATTTTAATTTTTTTCCCAGACATAAATCTTAGATCCACGTTGTTCATTTTAGACTTTGAATAGTATAAACTTTTACTGTAAGCTGCAGCAAAAAAGAAAACTAAACATTATTCATATTACATTCTTATGTAATATACTGTGTACATGAAGGCTACAACAACAAATCATTTTAAAAGTCTGAGAAAATCGAGAACAAACACTGTCTCGCGTTATGACAATAACAACAGATCCACACACACCTCTTATCTCTCAAATCCAACCTTTTAAAGAAAGCATGTCGGAGGATGAATGACACACTCTCTGAGGGCTCATCCTTTCTGTTCTGTGTGACGATGGTGAACTATTGTGCCATCACATGAATACCTGCTGCAGCCTAAATAGCTGTGCCTCCATTCAATCCCCCCAAAAAATGGATGAATCTGCCCCTTTGGGGAGACATTCATTGTACAATAGAGAGGAAGCAATTTCACAAACACCCACCAGAAAATGACATTTGGATCTTCGGCAAATGACATTTACAATCAAAAGTCTTCAGGACAATTAGAAAGCACACGTTGGAGCTTTAAATGCCTCATTTTTGAATTGCAAGAGGTGGACGATGATCGACAGTTGAAGAGTCTGGAGCACAAAAAGGGCAATGGGAATTTTAGTCCGTGTTAATGGCGGATTAAATAATAGCCATACTGCGGTACGGCCTTGTTGAATACTCCATGGCAACAGAAATAAATTAGCTTCTGGTTTTTAAAGTTTAGTTTATCTGATAGATAAAATGTAGGATATTTTTGTAAAAATGTTGTAAAACTGGGGCAGTTAGTTGTAACATAACTGTTTCTGTAAAATTTGTCTGAAACTTCTATCCAGGTATACCCAAAGTAAATTGCAAGCTGTACCATTTGGAGTAAGTGCATGGTCTCACTCTCTTTTGAAAGGTAACACTCTGAAGCTTTTCCCCCTCAATAGACTGAATGTAAGTGCTGCTGACACTGACTTATATAAGTTTAAACACTCTAAAGTAAGGGTTTTTTTTTCCCGCCTGAACATTTTTTTGCAAATAGATGCCGGCAGATGAGTATAGCTGGGACTTGAACTGGAAAACACAATGGGACAATAGCCTGAAGCCTTATCTAGTCCAAGTAAAAAGCAGATGACAATATCACAGAAAATGTATATTTTACACAATTTTCTAATGAAATGCCTAGATGTTGTGCCATTTGGAGAATGCAAAGGAGCCAGAGTAGTGTGTGTGTGTGTGTGTGTGTGTGTGTGTGTGTGTGTGTGTGTGTGTGTGTGTGTGTGTGTGTGTGTGTGTGTGTGTGTGTGTGTGCGTGTGTGTGTGTGGAGTTGAAAATGCAAAGCTGAATTATTCTCAAAACATTGTGACATTTACCTCTCGGAATAATTTAAAAAGAGCACGCTCGCTCTTCTTTAATGTGAGTGAATGTTTGGAGGCTTTTTAAAGACAAAGCACTCTGCCAAGAATTGCTCTTTTGAAATTGCATCACGACTATTTCTTCCTTTTGTACTTTACCTTCATTAGTGAGCTTCAGAGGAGCTGTAGGTGGTTTCCGTTGCCTTTGGTCAGAGCTAGCGCTTTCCTATGTTTGTAATATGTTGTATATCTTGTAGCTTCACATTTACTGTGCTGGCAGGAGAGTGATATCAATCTTCTCTAAAGTGTATTTTCCAAAATGTCAAACTTTTAAAGTGTGTTAAATGAAGTCTGTTATTTCCTAAGACAAATCGTGGCCTTTGCAGGTCAAAACTATGGAGCCAAGGTAAGAGAGAGATCTTCCCAAAACTTGAGCATTTCCTAGATGTAAATAGTAAATTTATGAGAACATAAACTGGAATATTCTCTGAGATTATAAAGATAAAAAAAACTCTGAAATTCTTAAAAAAAATAGGTAAGAAATTAAGTTTAGTTTACTACTAACATGACGGTTGTGTGCGTATGTGAGTTTTACAGAATGCAAAGCTGAAATATTTCCTAACATTGTGATTTGTACTAAAAATATTTAAAAAAAACCTGTCTCTCGTTAACGTTAGTGTGTGCGTGGCTAAACAACATGTAATGTTTGGAGCACTGCTGACAAGAATTACTCCTTTAAAATAGCTTCAGCTTCATATTGTACTTCTATACTACACCTTCATCAAGTTCATCTTACATAAGCAAAGGAAACTCACGAAGACCACGTCTAACCACGTTGTCACCATGGTGAGAAATGTGAAGCCAGCCACTCTTTGAGTTTCAGGACAATGTCTCTTTTCTTGGATGTGGAAGAATGAAATGTGATCTTTCACTGCCACATGGGCACCAAAGACGCCCAGCGTGTGGCCACAACCTGTGAACCTCAGCCTCTGTTGAATGAGCGACTGGTTTGAAATTCAAGTCTTAGCTTAAAGTGCTGGGGAAGGATGCCCACCACCAAAACTCAAGAAAGCTGGACGTGCAATAGAATAGACATTTGCTACAAACTAGACCAAAAGAGATCGATTTGAGAGATTCTGTAAAGCTTTCTGCAGAAACCAGAACTGTAGAAATAATGATCACGGACTGAATAGAAATTAGCTGTCAAATGTTAACTAGTATGACTGAGGAGGTGTTTTGCTTGGTGTGAAACAATTCAAGTGACCTTCAAGTTGTAAAATATATATACATATAATAAATGAAATGTTGATTTTTGAATTGGAAATGTTTGTACTTGGAGTCTTTTCAAAACTGTCAAAAGGAGCGTAAGAAAGAGAATGCCAGGAGTGCATTAAACATTAAAATACTTTTCTTGTGACCTTCCCGTTTTGTTTTGTTGCCTCTGTGCCGCTGTGAGATTTATGCCTTTATCTGAAACGGCTCTACATGAATGATAAGCTAAACGCAGGCGAACACAACCTCTGCACCACAGAGAGGAAATGCCTGTCCGAGTGCTTTAGCTGAAAAATTGCACTTTACTGTGCCCTCTATCTGAAAGAAAAGAGACACCCAAACACATCCACTGAGACAAAAAAAAAGAAAAGAAAATCCCCTTTTGACCTTTTGGAAATGGCATCCGAGAGTAAATACTTGAATAAATGCCGGCACATGGCTTTCTGATGAATGCTACAATATGAGACGTTAGGTAATTTTATTTTCTCAGATCTCATGGGAGAGGGCTAAATGGATGTGTGCATAATGCACTTTGTCGCCTTTCAAACTGCTGACCTTGACAACGGTAATATAACCTCGCACATCCCTCTAAAACCTGGTGAAAGCGTGCCGCGCTCTTGGCTTTTGTCCTCTTTAACCATTTAATCATAGACGCCTTGTCAAAAGTCACACACGATGAGCAACGTTTCTGGTTTTGTACTTGAGGTTTTGACTGCATGCGACAGATAATGGTTTTGTAGGAAATAAAATGAGGACAAATCATTTCAAGAGGATGTGATTTACAGTCGACACGATATAATATCATATCAGGATGCTGGTCGTTCATCACTGAGCTCTAAAAAACAGACTGTTCAGCAGTATCCCAGTAAAAAAAGTTAAAGCTAGCCAACAGAATAAACACAGCATATCTACTTTATTAAATGTCTAACATGTAGACATCACAGACTTGGTATAAGCAGTAACGCTTTATCTTGTATTACATGCTGGTGGTTCATCTTCAGTCGAACCGCTTCACTAATTTCCTGGTGAAGACCAAGAGATGACCTCAGAGGTCACAGATCCTGTAAAGTGAAGAACCCCTGAAATGTGGCAGTAATTTCACTTTTTCATTTTGTGTAAAAGTCTATGTAACAAGACACAGTTGTTAAACCTAAAATAAGACTGTATTATGCTAATATTTTGCAGCTGTTTCAACGTGTTGTCAAGGCTGTCAGTGTTAGGATGAATCATGAAATATGTCATAAAAATCTCAACATAATTATATCTAAAATCAAGAAATGTTAAAACTGTCAATCATAAATGAAACATGAATGTAATATCTGCTCTGTAACGACGCTCCCATCGGCCTCGGCTTTACTGCACCCGTGTTTAATGTCGATTAGGTGGTTTTAGCACGCTGAACAAACGTGGTTCAAATGGTTATTATGAGCGTGTTGGCATGATGACGTTAGCGTTTAGGCCAAAGCAGCACTCGGCCTTGGGAGCCTCACACCATCACCACGGTGTCTACAACCATAATGGCACTAAATAAAAGAAAATGATAGAGTCTTTATCTTGTTTCATCCCATTCGCACGGATTCTATTACACTTGTCTTGTGTCAACATGAAGGTCAAAATACTGGGAAAAGGAATTGTAAAGCATTTTGGTTCCTTTTTAACCATACTGTATACTTTAGATTTGTCCCAATTTCTCATGAATACGTGTAGAGCTTGTATGTTTTACAGCTGATCATAATTAATAATGTTGTGCTCTACATCAATATAATCCACAAGGGAGTCTTAGCAGGTCCCGGTTCTTGGTCTTGTTTTTAGGTGATCATATGTATGTCTGGATCCAGCAAAATAAGCTTTTCATTATATAGGAGAACTGTCATATGACAGTAAAAATATCTTGAATCTTGAAACACACGTGGTGGTTCTCAGGAAGACAATTGTGTTTTCATTTTGGTCAAATCTTTAATGCCAAAGGGTGGTGGCTTTTGTGTCTTTGAGGTCAGTTCATCCGGATGTTTCCCCTCATCTGCACTGCCAAAGACGCAAAGCGCTCCGTTTCATGTTCGTCCCAACAGTTTCCAGCTAGTCATTTGGTGTCTCCATTGGACAATAACAGTACGGTGAAATCTTCCAGAAACTTGCTGCAGGTTTACTCTTGTGTTTTTCTGAGAATAATCTCATGACATTTTCCACTTCCACCACCGAAGAAAGTTTCCTGGGCCTCCTGCTGCGATGAGGCCCATTTTCTTCTTTGTCTTTTATCTTCCGCTGTGCCAGGGTATCCTTCTTCTTTTCTCTTATTGAAGATGAAATAGCTGTGATCAGGTGAATTTTGTTGTATTACTAAAGAGCCAACAGGCTGTTCCAGTGTTGAAATTGTTGCATGCAGCAGCACATCTGAACGAAAATCACAGCTTAAGCTGGAAGGTTATTTTATGTTTCCTTACTGCTCGCTCTACCAGAATACTGTGATACTTTGAAGAAGCCTTATGCACGTTAATCTTAAGATAATAGAGTATTGCTTTTGTGTGTACACTTCACGCTAGTAAAAGAGCTTTGCTTGAGCTCCCTGCACCTCTTTGTAAGGTGAGGAAATGAATAGCTGGGCGTGTTTAATGCAATTATATTGACTGTTAATTTTCTTTTAAAATATGAAAGATTAAATTTAAAGGAACCATCAATAATTAAAAGAAGCATTAGATGAACAACACACACAAACACACTGAGATCAAGAGACAAACGGAAAGCGCGAGGGACACAATTAACGACACAAAGAGGCAGCAGCTTTGAAGGAGAGGAAAACTAAAAGGCAGCAAACTGCAGGAATTGTTTGAGTGGGAAAGAAAAATGATTTGCCTTGATCATTTATAACATGCCAGCACACAGTAGGGCAATGAAAAAGTATGTTGCCTTTTCAATAAGACATTGTACCTCAGTTTTATCAGGTTTTAGTTGTACATTGCTAATTTCAGCTCAGAACATTCTCATCTATTAAATGGACAAAATGATCAGATGTTAATGAGGTTTTTGTGCACTTGTGTGTGTGTGTGTGTGTGTGTGTGTGTGTGTGTGTGTGTGTGTGTGTGTGTGTGTGTGTATGTGCCGCGTTATGTGATGGCATTGTTGTACACCAGCTAATAATATTGTTGCAGCGTGTATGTAAATGTAATATCAATATCTTATGTAGCTATTTAGTTTTTTATTGCGTAGCCTTTGAAAGCGTTCACTTGTTAAGCCCCTGTGTGTGTGATCACCTGAGCAGATGGAAGGTGGCGGTTTAGGTGAGGTGGAGAAGGGAAGATGCCCGTCTCTGTTGTCGTCTGTAGTCCCTGCACTGCTCGTCACGTCCTAATACAAGTTTATAATTATATAATAGAACTGTAACACTATGGTTACCTCCCTCCCTGCGGGTTTCTCGCAGCACGATAATGAAGTACACTCAACTAGCGTTTTTCAGCGTTTTTATTTAGCAGTTCTGAACCGACTGACCTGGCCGTGTGCTCTCCTGCCGCGCGTGTCTGTCCATCTGCTTCCTGCTCGGCACTTTCTGCCGCTCTGACAGAGCGTGCTTCCTGCTCTCCTTCTTCATCCGCTCCTGTGTTGCGACTAATGTTTTTAATCATAGATTGGTGACCGGTGAGTCTGGTGACGCCTCTTCCCGGCACCGTTCCCTGAACCCCCACTACGTCCTCTCTGCAGCTGACCAACCACGCCCGCCAGCACAAGAACAAATGACGTTGAAAATATGAACATTTATCTGTTGTGAAATGAACAAGCTGAACAGTTTTAAAACGTTGTAGTTTTGTGCAGAAATGTGCAAAATACTGTCGCGGGGATAGTTTATAATCTTGTTCCCGGAGACATTACGCAGGTAAAGTCGGCACGCTGGTCATGGCTCTAGCAAGAATGTACGTCCTGTATTACCTAATCTCCCACAATGACTATTTTAACAGACCCAGCATGGTGTAGGACATTTTTCTTTACAGAATTAAACAAACTACCAAATCCTGCTCTTCACACTTAAAGCAAAGGTTTTTAAATTTCTTTGTTTTTGAACTGAAAATCAGATGCTACATTAGATCAACTCTGGTGGACTCTTGCGTACCACTGGCTGCTGGTTTCCATCGTCTGAGTCTTCATACTAACTAAACCAAGCTCCGCAATAAACACACTGTATGAGTTATATCAATAATCTCCGAAAAATATTTGAATGAAAGCAAATTCACATATTTCCTTTTATTACATATCACTGATCAAACGCAAATAATAGTCCAGTGACTGGTTAAAACATGCTTTCAGCTATAACATGAACTTGTATGTGACAACTGTGTAACTGGAGTGTTTTCACTGCGGCTAAATGATTTCCACGCGGTCTCTGCAGGCTGAGAAACTTATTTCATCTCAAGCTGATGAAACTGTTTCATAGCTCCATTCAACATACTCAAAAAAAACAAAAATCCTCGTCCTTTTTTTAAAAAAAGTGGACATTTAAAGACATGAAAGTTTCACAGACCAGCAGCTCTATTGTTAATGCGTCTTTCACAGCATATTCGCTCTACAATGCATGTTGCTGCTTTGGTTATTTCATTGACTGGAGCTGACGGCAGTAAAAACCTATTGAGGAGTCGAGCCGCTGTCAGTCTTCATCAACTGCATCTTCCCAGTGAAGTCAATGATCTGAGAGAGTTTGCCCATGGACTATTGATGGGCATGTTGGTGCGTTAACGCGGAAGGTCTCAGGCGTGACAGGCTTATGTTTTTGTGAGAGTTTTCTACACGCACTTCCAAGATAATTTAAGAGGACAGATGGCTATGCTTATTAAGTAGCAGCTAGAGAGACAATTAGAGAGAGGAGTGAAGGCTACAAGCAGGAGCAACTGTAGTGAGTGCTGCACCTATTGGGAATCAATGACCCCCACGCAATGATTTCAACTTGTTGAAACAAACTGTATTGATTCTGACATCCAGCAGACTTCGTTGTTTTGATAACTTAAAGTTATTTTCTCCTTCAGAGATATTAAGACGCTTAAGGGGGAGTCATAAATCTGAGCTTCGAGACTTGTCGATTTGGCCATGAAATATCTGTCAAAAGCTGGACTACTTTTCAGTGCAGCTGGATTTTTTCTTTTTTGGGGTGAGGATCAAGTAAACATGGCCTGGAAAAGTCAGCACTTTCTGTCACCTCAAGGCCGCCACGCCTCGTACAGTACGAGCAGCTTCAGCAGAAAGTACTGCTGCGACAATGAGTGATATGTTGAAATACAATACATCAGCTCAAAGGAGGCGTTTTATGCTGTGGTGCCATTCAGTTACAATTACTGCTGCGTGCTTTGATTTAGTTCTTCCTGGAAAAAAAAGAGCGCGGCACCATTGATTTGCAACATATGTTAAACCGCTTTTTAAATATTTATTCACATTTACTTACAGAATAATTATGTGTTTTGACTGGAGACTCATTTCTTCATCACTCATCTTGCAAACACAGATACTACTATCAGACAGGCGTGAAGACCGCAGTACTATCATCAAGCCAGAGTCACTTTGTCTCCTGGATCCAATCTCATGAGAAGAGGAACAACACCCGCCAACAGCTCACAGCAAGTGAACAACTCACTCGCTTCAACAAGACTGTTTTTTCCCTTTTGGACGGTGGACTAGTGAGGGAATATTATGGAATTTGTTGAAAAGTTCGATCAAAGCCATTCGTCCCTAAACTCATTTGATTTATTATAAAGTCCCGCGGTATTTGTTGTAATGCAGGTTTTTAATTGTGAGCTGTATTTTAGCATTTTCCATGATTTACTTTTGCAACTCGTGCAGAGTTTCTCACAAAAACAACAACAATGTAGATGCTTGGCATATAAGCTCTCATTGATTCTGGTTAGTCTTCTCCCGCCTAATAACATTGTTGAGAACTTCTCTGTCGACACTTACAGTTGTTGGTGGATTCATTACTCACATGGAGCACATGAAGCGCTCTCATTAAGCACCAGATGGATTTTGTCTCGGAGGAAGGGAATAATTAAGTTGAATCAATACGAGAATTACAGAGGTGAAACTGGAAACTGCAGTACATTAGCTGTAAAGTATTCCCGCTGCAAAAAATCCTTATCTCAACGCTGTGACGACCCTGTAAGAAAATTGACTTCATCCTCTAAGAGGTATAATCTCAGATCTAACTCTGCACCTTAAATGGGGCAATTACAGCCATTTAACAAGCGAAAGCTGTCGTCTTCAATAAGAGCTGTGAAAATAATTGTCCCGACTCTATCTACTGCAAAAAACAGCTATAAAAATGTTCGGCAAATATTTAGAAAATGTAACTTTTCATTTAAAGCAGCATCATTTAATTAAGCTATATACGTCATTAAATCCAGGTTTTATATTGAGCTTTATTATAAGATTAAGAAAGGGAAAAGATTTATATGAATTATACATCTCCAGGAGTAAAACAAAGGAGTCAGTTTCTGGCGTTTGCCCGTCACTTCACTGACACAGAACAAAGAGACTGGAGAGGTTGGAAGAAAAAGACAAAGGTCTCAGACTGATTTGATCCCAGATGGGAGGATGAGGTCTCAGTCTTTTATAGGGCCTCAGTCTAAAAAAATAATATTTTCTTTTATCGAAGAGTTAAAGTTGTCTTTTTAAGTTCACGGTATAATTAATAGCTTCGACCACAGACTTTCAAAACCAAAAGGCTCTTATTATGCATCTCGCCTGTACCAGATGTGAAACAATCTAAAGTTTTTCCAAGTTTAATCATATAACTATAGATTTATTGAATATGTGAATTAAAGTGAAGGAGAAAATAACAATGAGAAAGGGTTCACGTGTCGCAATGAGAGAATTACAGCCCGACGCTGCAGCTCCCCTCAGCTTTACAAAGCTTTAAAGGGAATTTCAGCTCATTGATTAGCTGTCCAGCCTGCAACTTTTTGTTTTGGTTCACTCTCATTGCTCTCACAGTGTTGTTGTCAACAGCAGCAGGCAGCTGTTTTCAGTAAAAAGGCTCTAAGAACGCACAGCACGCCGCCTGCTTAGCGCCAAAGATACTTACCTCAGGACCTGGTCAACATTGGACAGAAACCCAACTCTAAATTCATGATCATGTTACTCTTTAACTGCTGGATGTGTACATTTGTGTTAATAAGCAACTCTTTGCTGAAAAGTTCATGTCAACTTAAAAAGTGATGCTTTATTAATGTTAGTTTGTGCATGATAAGTTTTGCAGGTTTATCTAACTTTTCGTTTTACAGTAAAGACACTACAATGGTAGCCGGGTAGTTGGAGCATCTCCAGTCTTGGCAACATGTTTTCCTGCATTTGTCTAATTGTAACCCTACTAGGCTTTGATAAAACTCAATTCTTATTCAACACAGTTATTGGTTGGTCACAGTAAAGTTCTTGACATGTCCATGATAACAGAACAATATTTAATTATGCGACGCCTGTTATGAATGTTATCGCTTTCTGTTTCACCACTTTGTTGTAGCATATCAAAATACATTATCAACACGCAAGCATGTGTCTGACTTTGTGTTAATGAGATTAAAACCTTTAAAAAGGAACTGTGTAACAACTCTTGCAGTAAATGTTTACTCAGAACTGGCAGAATAATTAATGTTGTTAGACTTGTTATTATGTTCCCGAGTTTGATGACAGGATACATCTGTTTCCGTATATTATAATATCTACTGGTAGGAACTGAATGTGTGCTCCGTCAGCCCCAATATGTTTGATCTGGCAGGGATGAGAACATAATGAGTTTAGTTTAGAGTTCAGACTTAGTTGTTTTTCTTCTGACATTTGACATTAACGATGAGATAAATGTTCCCTTTTTGGGTTGTTACCTTAAAGCTGTTAAAATTGCCCGTTCCATCAACCTGCTGCAAACTTTAAGCGTTAATCAGCCAACAGCTCTCGCAGTGGGATACTGGAGTACTGGAATGCCCGGAAAGTTAAAAAAGTGCCACAAGAGAAATAAAAAAATGACACTACAGCAGAAAACTTTGGCTCGCAGCCCTCGTTACAGCTGTCAGCCGTGACGTCTGTGCTGTGCAGTGAAAAGTTGAGGGCGTCCTCCTTGGCAAAGTAAAGGCGATGCTGATTGTGATTCAGCAGTCGCAAACACCCAAAATCCCTTTAGAGCCCCGCCAAGTGGATTCACTGTCAAGGTCCGGTGGTGACAACAAGACTAATTACTCCATAATGGGAATCATCCCTCTCTTTCAACTCGAGACAGGAGTCCTGGCTTGCTGAGAGCTGGCTGGGTGATTACAATGTGGCCTCATAAGGATCGGCCATACATACAGATTAACGGTGGTCCAAGCCGTAAAACCAGAGAGCTGGTTGTTACTGCGGCGAGTTCGCATGCGGGTCCATCAAAATGGCCCCTTGGACGATTTTGTCTAGAGTCTTGTGTGTCTGTGAAACTGTCACTTACATATGGTAATGCCGATTCAACAGACTTTAAATTGTCTGCAGCCTGAAAATGAGGTGAGAAAGTTTTGGAGAGAGCGTTCTCTCTTTGATGTGTTAATTAGCATGCGCTGTTGGTGAGACTGCATCTTTTGTCTCATCCCAAGAAACTTTCTGTTCTGCCACATATTTGTTTTTCACGTGGTTGCATTTCTAAATATACAAAAGACAATGTCAATGTGCGTTTATTGCCTTTTAGGCGACTTTTAAACAAGTGAAATGAATGTGTCAAAAGATATGTACGTCTTTGGACTATAATTGAGTTTAGTAGACTGGAACATTTATGCAAACATCTGTCAACTGGGTTTTAATGCAGGTGTTCCAACCTCATTAAGACCAGCAGATCAATAAAAAACAATTGCATTTTTGAATTTTCATTCTCTATAACCAATTAATTTGAGCCTGCATTTCCCCAGATAACCGAAACATCAAACAATACAACATGAATAAATGTACCTTTTTAAGATCCTTTTGAATTTCAGCTAAAAGAGGTGTCAGAATATATTTGAATTACTTCATATTTATTCAACAAAGAGAGAACCGGCTTCTCGTTTTTCCTGCGCTGGCCTCAGTCTCGCAGCAAAACACTTAAATCTTTCTCAAAAATCAATTTCTTCCTTCAATAGATTTCTCCTCGAGAGTTGTTCTCGCAGCACCTTTTTTTAAAGCTGTTTATGTATTGCTCGGCGTCGGCTGACAGCTGGCATGAAGTGAAGACTGACATTTGAGAGTAGATAGACAGCCTCCGTCCACGGTCGCGAGCACGAGAGACAAATGTGACGTGCAGCGAGGCAGAGAAACGGAGCCGGCCCGTGATTGATACAGGTGCCACCGCGAGAGGTCAGAGCCATGCCTCAAAAAACGGGGCCATCGATTCTCCTGCCCTTTAAACAAACAAAGGGACATCTCTGCTCCGAGCCTTCGTTGTGCTGTTACAGGCTCCGACTTCAGCCGGCCCCTCTGAAATAACTCACATCCTGCTGAATGTTCAGATGTGATCAAACGTAGTTGAATCACAACTACTTTTTGTGCCATGTCAGAATGTATGCATTGTCACTGCAGTGCTCTCCATGCAGCACTGAAACACAAGTTTGCCTCCCTTCGGGAGAAAGACAAGAATCTATTTTTAGTTTTAATGCCTTTCCTTTACCTCCATTTGCCTTGTTTCTTTTCCCTGACAGAACACTGTTGAGAGTTGCTGGGGCATCGCTGAACTCTATTTCCCTCCTGCAAAGGCAGCTGTTTAGAGGCCCTCATCAATAAAAGAGGACTGTGAGGAAACCAGCATGAAGAGCACAGCGGCCTTCCTCCCCTCCATCTCTCACAATAACACCAACTGCCCAATCTGAGGTGAGGGAAACCAGAGTAAACATACGAATAGGTTTTTTTTGTTGTTTTTTTTTAAGTCTCCATGTCCTATCAGTCTCTTGGTGGGCAAATAAAGTGAAATGAGGCCTATCATTTATCACATATGTCTGCTGCGGGTGTGATCCAAAAGAGGCCGCGTGTGGAGGGCCGGACACATGTTTGTGGAGTGATTATCTCTATAAACGCAGACAGAAACTGGGTCTGCGTGGAGCAGTTGGTGGGCTGCAATAAAGGTCAGGCGTTAAGAGCGCGAGCAAGAGTTCTGTCACTTCAAACACGCGGGTATCAATATGCACATGGGTCTGTTTTGCGTCTCCCTGCAGTTCAGTCTGCAATATGTTAGAGTCAGATAGTCTCGCAATCATTGTTTTTCTCCCATCGGCTGACCACTCCAAACAATCTCATTTTCAGAATGTGCCTTTGTTGTTGCCATTTTAAAGTATTTTTGATGAAGCGGGTTTGTTAATCATCAAAGCTATGTTTCTGTATGAAAGGCCAATTCAAAATCTATTAAATTATTTCATCCAGTTTGTGTTAAAAAGTATATTGTGAAACAGCCGTTCTCACGCTTGGCTGCGCTTTTTTATTTAATGTCTTCTTGTACATTTTTAATACAACAGGACTGATTTAAACTGAAAATGTCAGACGCAACATGTGTTTTTAGCCAGAGATATCGGATACTTCTTTATTGTACATACTGGTGGCTAGAAACGCTGCAAATCCTCACATTTGAGAAGCAAGAACCAACAAATGTTCTGTATTTGTACTCCTCTTGTAGATCCTTACACTTTCACACCATACCAAATATGCATGTGCACTGGTTTCATCAGAGAATGTTCGATGTAAGTTAATAAAACAGATTGTAGCATTTCATCCTTATCATCCAGCTCATCGCTGTGGAGTTTTCACTCTGGGCAGCAAACGCTAATTTCGTGTAATTCATTTTTACAGGACTGCATTGGAGCAATTTACGAAATAAACCCAGTGAGCCCTTTTGAGGAGATAAATTAGCATTATTTATCTCCATTAAAATTACAATCCAGTCCATGATTCATTATGCCTCTTGTTTAAAACTGTATACGAGGAATGCATTCAACAGGGTTATATGAATGTTACTATCACTTGTGGAATTTCTGTGATTTAGTGGAAGGAGTCTCAATGTTTTCCTCCCAGTAGGAAAGATTATTTACTTTTTATCACACATTTTTCACTGTGTTACATAATGCATTCCTGCATTTGTATGTAACTACTCTCTCTTACCACACTTTGAAACCAAAACAACTGGAAGGAACTGAACTCTATTTGAGTATGTTGTAGAAAATCGAGGCGATCTCTCAGCAGGATGTCCAGCGGAGTGATGTAAGACACGCAGTGTGTACAGTGAGTGGAAAGGTCATCAGTAAGAGACCCATAAATCGTTCTGACACTCAAACACTCGGGCACATGTTTCTAATCAGCTTGGGTTCAACAAATATTATGGTTGAAGAATTCAGCGTCACAGTAATTAGCCGTTATCAAAGACTACGTTTAGTGTGGGTGTGTGTGTGTGAGGGGGTGTGGGGGGTTTATGAGTTTAAAACCACTGAGAACTCCAGGCATGAAGAATAATTACCTCCATTCATGGTGAGTGGTTTAGGCAGGTGGAATGCCTTCCGCCTTTCTGCTCAAATTTATATTTTCTACAGGCTGATCCAATATTTCAGCAAAAAAAACACACAAAAAAACAGTTTGCAGCACACAACTCGAGCTCCTCCAGCTGGAGCTCAACTTTAACAAACTCTTAAGCCAACAAGAACAACAAGTCCAAAACCTTAACAAGTTAGTGTATTTGTATCTCTTCCTGCATACTGCGCGGCGAGCAATTATTCCACTACATATATCTCACTGAAGACTGTTTGGATACCCATTCTGCACCGGGGGATGAGCTTGGCAGCAGTGTGTTGACAGTCTGTTCCACAATGGACTCTCTCTTTTCAAATAACTCCAGCTTGTAATTTGCTCATACATCTTTGGGAACGGCTCACGCAGCCATAAAAAAAGCTTTAAATCCTTGAGCTGAAACAAGGATTCAGCGCTTAAGGATATTTTTGTTTTTTTGTGTTTTGTTTTTTTATTGTGAGATAGAGGAAATGAGGCTGTTTCAAAGGGAAACTGTACTTCCTGTGTGTGCCGGTCTCTGAGGTTAATTATTACAGTACAGACAGTAATTTGCTCTTTGTATTGGTACTTATCTCCCCTCACAGCTGGTGTGTTTTGCCGAGTGGACGGCCATTAATCACACCTTTCTCCTGCAGGAAGTTGGACTATCCATCACCTCTCTCTCTCCCTTCCTCTTGTGCTGCCTCTCCTGTCCCTCCAGACACTAAACCTTTTCATTTTACATGCCCAACTGCAACCTTGAATATAATTTCTGCATGTTCCTGCTGTTGTGGGTTGAGTGAATCATGTGCGAAAATTGGAGAGTTTTACAGGAGGTGGGTGTGATTGGTTGAAGTGTTTTGTCGGTCGCTCTGAAAGACCGAGGAAGGGAGCGCAATCATTTTACGTCCACTCGGCTGACACTGAAATACCTTTTCACAGGCTACACTATTAATCATTGAGCTGTTAAACTTTGCTTCACTCTGCTTGTCAGACTCCTCAAAGGCCCGTGATATAAAGCAGGACAGAAACAATGTTGAGTAGAGCCATGATATTATTGATTACCATGTTGGCCTGTATCATTTAGTTTGAGTTGCAATGTGTATTTATTGAGGCCACATGGCAGTTTTAGATACAGCTAAGATGTCACAAGACTTTGTAGCTGTCATTTATTGTAGATGAAAGTGTGTGTCTGTTCGTAGTCAAAAAACTACTAAATGAAGTAAATTATATATATTTTTTAAAGTAAACTCAGTATGCACAAAGTTTCATCACAATGCTGGCTTTAATAATTCATATTTATTATTACTAAGATTGATAGTATACTGTGTTTACTGTTGGCATACAAAAAAAGATAAAGACACATTTTGCACTGGAATTTATAGATATATATATATGTATAAGTACTTTTTTTGAGTGAGAGCACAGTATACTCAAAACCTGCTTCCACTTGATATTAAGTATTAATTTTGCACACATCTGTGTGTCATACTGTTCTAACTGCAAAAACACTGAAGTTATGGTCAATTAAATCACACACCCTCTCGAGGTGTTTCAAATTCAAAGTAAACAGGAAATAATTAGTTTAAGCAGTATTTCAACTCGAGAAGGTATCAAAGGGATGAGTATTACTTTACTGATGGAATTAGTGCAGGAGGAATTTACATCATCCTAAATGTATCAAGACAACAAGAAAACATGGAGGAGGAAGATTTGAGTTTCATCGACTCCCGTTTCAACAAACTGAAACGGGAGTCGACGAGAAAACAAGGAGCCTTACTAAATTAAATTATCAAAATATACTTATACAAGATGGGAAATAAAAAAATAAAGTCTTTTGTGTCTCATGGACATGGCTCTACGCCTGCACATGTATCTCTGGCCTTTTTACTTCTACAGACAGAATCTTGTTTTCATCTACTTCACACAGAATGCCACTGGCCTGTCCTCACTATCAGCTGCGCTTTGTTCCTCTTTGCTCTGCCACTCTATAGCAGATCTGTAAAACAGTGGGTGATCTGCCAGCTCGGTCCGGACCCTTCCAAGTCTTTTGTCTGGGATGCAGCACACAGGCAGACACTCACACATAGACGGTGAGACACACACACATACACACCAAGAATCCTCATTAGGTTTATGAGCTGTAACCCGACAGCATCATAAATAATCCAATCTCCTCAAAACAATGCAAAGGGGAGCCTCCTAGGTGTGAAGCTTCCTTGTTAAAAAAAAAAAAGAGATGCAAGAGCGAAAAAAATCTAAGCACATTTTGTGGACGTGGTATATGGAGAGCATTTCATGAACAGAGGTGGTAAACTAAGGGAGAGGCGTTCTGCTGCCTGACTCTGTTCTTGCCTCAAACCAAAATGCACTTATTCTATTTTTTTCGCGAGCAGAAGCATAAGGGCTCAAGCTGAGTAAAACAATGATTCAAGGTTGCGGGTGATAAATGAGCGCGTCTGCTCTGATAGCAGAAGGTCATGTGCATCAGCCCCCATTGTGCGTCTGCCATCTAGCACGCAGCAAGGGTGCACTGTTGGCATGCCACGACATCGCTTTTTTTCCCCTCAGCGATCGCCACGGGCCAATTTCATTGTTTTGTGCATCAAGCTCGAGGCACGCTAAGGATGGGCTCGGGACACAGGCAATTTAGCTTAACTTGTCCAACAGATGTTGGATTATTATATTTTTGAAGGCGTATAGCACGAAAGCAGGACTGAGTGTGTAGCTTAAGGAGAAAAGCTCGGTGGTGAAGAATCTCTGCTTCTGTTGCTGCAAAGATCAAACTAAATATTTTTGAACGAAGACACAAACTGATGAGAAACTGTTATGAACAGAGGCCACTGAAATTGGAGGTGTCACTGTTCAATATCGTTCTAGAGTTATGTCAATCATTTGCGTTCGAAATAAAGGTAAGAATGATTGCTCTAAAATAAATAAACATCCCTGTCTTTGCAAAATCTACATTTGTTGACTAAGACGAATGTGGCACACAGTACAGTTGCAAAAGATTTGTTAAAAAGCTGAACTGAAAAGTCAGTTTTCGCTTTACTTATTTTTCAACCAAAACAATATCCCCAAAAATATAAATGTGTTCTAGCTTGTCAAATGTGAAAATGTTATCCTTTATTTTGTCATAAAGCCAATAAAAACAGGTTTAACACTGTCCGTTGAATAAAACAAAGAATTTGAATACATCACTTTGAGCTTTCGGACTCCAGACTGCAGATGAATCAGTAATGAAAATTATGTAGTTGTGTTATTAATTTATACAAATAGTACCTCTATTTTCCACATCTATTATCTCGTCTTTATTTTTTATAAATACTTCAGCTTATTTATCTTGCGTACAGCTTTCTCCATTTGACAAGTGCTTTACCCCTTCCAGCTTTTATTCCACAAACAGGTCGGGAGAAGATCAATAATGTGTGTGGATCGGCTCTTATCTCAGTCCAAAGGAGGCCTTATCAGCCGCGCTTAAATGGTGTTTCATGAGAATTCCTTGAAACATAATCCTCCTGGAGACGGAAGACAAAAGAAAAATGGCCCACTATCAAAAATATTGAGTGTGGTGATGCAAATAAGTTTCACTTATCTGTTTGCTGCATATCACAGCAATAGAAGCTCAGAGGAAGAAAAAAAAACACTATCACTCGAGTAAAGAACTAAATGGTTTGTTGGCGCTGAGGAATATGTACTTGACTGGAAGGCAGCTGGAGCAACGTGATGATAAGCGCTGCGTTTTTTCTGTTGGAGTGCAGCCACTGCAGGTAGTGGAGTAATGTGGAAAAGCAGAGAAATGCTCATTTTATTGATGAAATTGGCAGCCAACAGCCAAAATCAATAGCGAGCGTCTAAGTTGCTTCCAATAAACAGAGACAAGTACCTGCGTTGAGCTTTTAGCAGCAAATGCAGCAATTACATTGCCCACATCAATGTCGAAACACTGTCGCTGTGTTGCATGTTGGAACAAATTACTGTATATCATTAAATTAACAAGTTTTCTTCTTTTTACACTTTTTCTTGGCACGCTTGTGCTCACCAATGTTGACGCCAGATCATAATTGTGTTCCCAACATTTTAACTGACTGAGTACAATGTCCAGGCTGTTGTGTGTTACTAGCCCTGTACAGTAAGTCCTCACAGGTTGAACAGCAGGTAACACTTTATTTTGCATGCTCGCATTTGAGACTTAAGCAGATTTTCCCCACACAAATGACTTGTTTGTGGTCAAATTATGACCATGATCAAACATGTCTAAATGTTTTCAACACATTTATGCATTTCATTTCAAACCCAAAGCATTGTATTAACAGTTATGAATACTTTCTAATATGTTGTGTGTAATACATCATCGTTAATGATTGCAGCAGTTTCATTGTCTGTTATCAATCATTTGTTCTCTGTACACCAGTTAAGGAAACAGGAGGATTCAGAGGAAAAGCAACTCTAGAATAGTTAATAATCATAGTAATGCGTGGAGGAATAGTTTGACATTTAGATGAGAACTTTGATATCACTCTTACTTCAGGACACCAAGCTGTCACAGCCGGTTAGTTAGCTTAGCACAAAGACTGGAAAGACTGGTTCTGCCCTAAAGCAACATAGTGCACCTACTGGCACCTCTAAAGCTCACTAATCAACACTTCATCAATTTAGTTTGATCCGTACAAAACCAGTACAAAAGTGTGAAAAGAACAATTTGCTGTAACAGAAATGATTGCCGGTCTTGTGTATTCACCGCTTGTTTCGCAACTGATCCCGGACTCCCTGCCAAATCTGCAAATTGCTGCTCTTACACATTTTGCACATGTAAAACAAAATAGATTAAACATTTTAATTAGGTTTTTTTCTGCTTTTGGCTAGCTGTCTTTGTGATTGGCTAAGCTAAGGCCTCCTGGCTCGGCTTCACACCTAGCAGACACGAAAGTGGCATCAATATTGTCATCTTGTATTTCTATTTAAATGTACAAGTTCTATAAGTACAACTACATCATAGCGCATTATTTAAAAATACAATGTATTAGTGTTTATTTACTTATTTATATGCTGTTGGATTGTTACCCTGCCAGGGGTAATGATGAAAAGTGTGAGAGCAATGTGACGATGTATAGTTAGTTAGTAGTTATCTAAAGCCACACAAGATCTGAATTATACTCTAAAAGGTGAATTCAGGTAAATGTTTTACTTTAACTTCCCACTGCATCTCTCTTGACTTCAGGCAACTCTTTGCCAGCGGTGTCTCGTGGTGAGGAAGCTTTGAAACAACCTCATTTGGGGTTAGTTCCACAACTCTTTGTCTTAATCTGAAAATCTCTCATTTATCTGATCACTCGTGTCTTGATCAGATATAATTTCATGCAGAACAGAGACTTTTGTCGGTATGCGTACGAGGCAAGTGTTTCTGCACACTTGTACTGTACATCAGTACTCACAGCAAATTTAGTTCTTTTTTAGATTATTGTTGTGATGTTTCTGCGTGATTAGAAAGTGTAATGATCCAGTGCAGAGTGACGGGGAGGTGGCTGAGGTGACGCAACACATTTAATGAGTCAGATTTAATTATCTATAAAACCACTCTGCTTCTCTTATCTCTCAAATTACAGATTAACAGCCACTGTAGCCAGGTCTGTCTTTGCTGAGCTTAAAAAAGCATTTTGTATTATTTATATCTCCATTACTGTCCAGACTGTTATGAAATATCTGTTAGGTTCATATCTAGTTTTTGTAGACGGAATATTATTTTTATTTGAAGTTTAAATTCATTTAAATTGATACGTTATGATCTGTAATCAGCTTTGGTTGGTTAGTTTGGGGAGCTGAAAGCTTGTGTCTTTTATAAGTAATTCCCTTTAAAGTAGAACTAGTTCAACCAATAACCGTAGTGGTAGTATTGGCAGTTCCTGTGGTAGTAGTACAGCAGTAATATACATATTTGTAGCCCAGAGCAACTGTTATAAGTAGTAGTAGTTAGTTACAATACATAAAATTAAAAGTAACTGCATTAGCAACTTCTATTCTATTCCTATTAGTTCTTGTAGAAGTAGTACAAGCAGGTGTAGTTGTTGCTGTGCACATCTCAATATAACCTTTTATTGGTAGTGGCTCAATGGCAGTGGGGACGCGGTGCTGTAGGTACAGAACAACAGTAGTCGTGGTTGTATCGCAGCAGCAGTTGAAGGAGCACACTTAGGTTGATGCTTTGAGTTGTGATTAATCGTTAGTGAGTTGATCCTTTATTATAACAAACTGTCTCTGAGATCAAGAGCTCTTTTTCAAGAGAAACCGGTGCTCAATAATAATAAAAAAAACATAATCATACACACACAATAACACACAATGTAAATACATTAGTTCCACAATAAATAAAACAGATCTCTGTCTCCAGAATAATTAGTGTTTCAGTTTTAATGTTAATTTGATCTTTTGATCTCAAACTGACTCTGCTGTCAGTGGATGTCTCCCTCTACTGTCAGAAAACTACCTTCCTCCTAGATTATTGAATTGAGTCCAAATAGCATTATTTGTGAAATCATCAAGCTCATGCCATCATATTTTTGTCTTTATTCTTGACTTTGAAAATGATACAGAACACAATGTTCAATACTTCTCCAACAACTTGTACAGAATAGATGAAACTTTTTTCCCAGACTTTACAAATTTTATTATTCCAGTTCAATAAAATATAACTATGTTCATATTGTCTTTGTTTCAAGTAGGGAACCATTTAAATGCTGCTGAAACAAACAAACATAACAACAGTAATGATTGATGTTGGATTACCAGCCGCAGTGACCTGAAGAATAAAGTGATTGTCCGACTGTGTTTTCATGTGAGCGCTAATCTGAGTACGCTGGCCCCCTCTTGAGGCTACATTACATATTGCACTGCAATTAATCCCAAACATCAAAGGTTCCACTTTTACAGATTACATAACTCCATAGTGTATCTCTTAGAATCCAGAAAAATGATAACAAGTTAAAACAAGCAGTGGTGATCAGCTGAGAGGCCGCGCTGCTGTTCTCTGTCATTATAGAAAGCCATTTAGGGAGAAAACCATTAAAAAAATACCAACTTGCACAGTTTTCTTAATTTCCCTTTTAAAGTGATTCAAGTTACTGGCCATTAACCCTCTCTCTCATATGTGTACATTTAATGTTGCAACTATTAAACAGTTCTCTAAACGTAAATAAACCACATCAAATGAGAAAATAATGCTCCCAAATAGGCTCAGACATAAAAAAAATAATTCATGAAGACACGTGAAAGCAGTTGGAAGACTTTCAGCTCAGTTTAACTGCATCATATAAATGTCTGCATACACGAGACAGGCTTCACTCCTATGCTCTCCTGGCTGCACTTATAATAAACCTTTTGTATATTCATCCTGTGCTTCTCGTCTATGACATTAAAGATCATTAAAAAAAACTATTTTAGTCATTTTTAACAATGTGCCTTCTAAAGTGTGTGCTATCCACAGTGACAGAAAGGATAAAGTGGAGTGAACAAATACTCATTTATTACAGGGGGACAAAGGACATGTTTCATATTCCTTGTGGTTTTATCTGCTTTAAATAGAATAGAATACAACTTACTTTTTGTTTATTGTGCAGCCGAGGCCGTAAAATCTGAGCCTCACCAGACGCAATAAAAACATCACATGACATCACAGTAAATCTCATACCATTACAACAATTATACAACAAGTAATACAACGTACCCACACTGCGCAGCATGCATTCATCACAGAAGGCTGCAGTTCAATCCAGTTTATTCATGCTTTTCTGTACTGTTAATGCACGAGTGTAACATAGTGTATTTACTTAAATATCTGCATTTCATGTATCTTTGCACGCCAGACTCAATAAGTCCACTTTGCAAAATGTGTACTTTGTGTCCATTTAGTTTCACAATACTGCAATAAAAAACAACAGTTTTAGTTGAAATGAGGCACGTCTACAATGTGCTTAATTTGACTTAAGTTCAGGATTTAAATGTTTCTCGCCTTTGTTCTGGTGTTCAAATAGATTTCAGCATATAAAATTAACTATCACGCCTAATTTTTTTATGAAAGTATATCTATTGTCAGTCTTGAATATGTTTCTGTTCTTTACAAATAAAGTATGAATACAGTGTTTATTAGTTGTACATGTTTTTTTATGGAGAACATCGGAGGTGCTGGGGAGAGAAGGGCCTGCTCCTCAGGTCTGATGTCAATTATATATTATCCATATTTTAATGTATTTGTTTATTTATTTCAATGTAGGACAAGATGATCTGGAGTAACTGTAGTAAGATGATTCAAAACGAAGGCAATGAGAATGTTTTATGGCTATTTCCTTCAGCAGATTTTGAGCTCTTGTCATCTTCTGTTTCTTGCATCGAAAATTAAAGTCCTTCACCATTTCTGCTTTTAACTGAAATCAGGCGTTTAAACCTTTAAGTACATTCAGTCTCCATGCCTACACAAATATTCTGTTTCATCACAAAATCCTTCAGCAATCACTTCAACTTGCTCCGCTAACGAAGCCTTTTGTAAAGAAATCACAGTTAGCAGGAGAGGCGTTCCACTTTGAAAAGATAACATTTGCCCCTCGAAAAAGTGAGGTCATTTGTAACTGCAGAGTCGATCTGCAACCAATCACAGCAAAGTTTAACGACATCCATTACCGTATTCATTCATCATGGCGCTCACTGAAGTGATCCATCAACACGCAGATCTGTTTGGCCCTCCATTGTTATTTCAGTTGATTACTAAATCAAAGCCTCCTTCAGTTGGCAGATCTCTTCTTCTGTGGTGCTGATGACGGATTCTTCTACAGCGCTCAAAAATGAAATCAGAGTGGGAGAGCAGGTTCATTTGTGGCGTTTTTCATGGCCAAGAATTACAGCAATGTTTTACCTAAATAGAAGCAGATTTACTCGAGGCATGTCACATGATAGCACTCTGGAGAAGTATGTAAACGCATAGAAAGTGGTCTTTAGTTTTTAAAGGAGTAGACTGACATCTTGGGAAATTGTTTATTTTTTTGGGAGTCGCTACCACTGTGTACGGTACATATGAGGCTGCTACGTTTAGCAGCAAATTAGCTTAGCACAAAGACTTGAATCAGCTCAAAGACAACTAAATCCACCTGCCCCTCTAAAGCTAATTAGTTAAACTAAGCTAACCATCTGCAACACAGTCTACATTGTAATACTATTGTGATCAATTTGATGGAAGGAAGGACGAACTATTTACGTGTCTTCACACAGAGCTGATGATGTTGGTGGAGAAACTAGCTCCTTATATGAGCAGTGATATAATTACCAAATGAAGAGGGGACCACTTTGTCTCTCCCTTCTTCTTCTGCGTGAAGGGTTACACAAGTTCAACACCAACACACAACACCTCTGGATTAGGAGCTCTCACTCTCGTATCTCCATCTGTTATCACTCCGCTGGTGAAGACATGTTGGTGTGTCAGCCTTCCCCAGCAGCACCACAGCTGTGTGTGGTATTCAGTGGGTGGTATTCACTCTTCAGCCCCAAAAATGTTATGGATCAACTCCTGTCCACAGATGTTACAATATAGTCAACCCTCCACCTCTTAACGTCTCTGCAGTATTCAGGTCCCAGCTCCTGAGGCTGTAAACATCTGCTCTCGCTGTTTCAGGTTACTTGAAATGCTCTTAATGCTAAATTAACTGCTCGGTGGTCCACCTCCTTTTCAAGGAATCCCCAGAGGAATCTGAAACACTTGGGACCGATCTTCAGCAATCCAAGCTGAGTCTCAAACAAAACCACGGACAAAACGTGCCTTCCAGAAAAATGTGGCAATTTCTCCCCAGATAGCTTTCTTGTAGTTGGTGTTGCCCGTGTTGGCACAGTTAACATTATCTCAGAGCTCCCACATTCCCTTTATTTATTGGTGGATTTAACAGAGGCGGTGCACATTCCTAAATATTTCTGTAAAGGTATCGTTTGTGAGGTGTTTTCATTTGTCATCCCTGGACAGATGTTATAAAGTACCTCTAAAGGTAAAGTTTGTAAAGGGGAGCGTTGTGTCTTCTTTTTTTTTTCACGTTACAGCTGGTTTAAGTTGCAACGCTGAAATCGAAAGTAAAAACACGGTTTGGGTTACGTCTGAGGCCGAACTCTGACCCGGACAGCCTACATCATCCAACCAGCAAAGCAGCCACTTTACAGGATCCATGACCTTGTTGTGGGCTTCAGAAAACAAAAAAGAAAACACTGTCTGGACAAGCATCAAAACTTCTCAAAGTACTCCTGTGACTTTGAGGTGAAACCTTTCCATTGACACCGCTCGGGGGGTTTGTGTAACTTTGTAAGATCGCATGCATTCTTAGCGTCTCCCTTTTATCTGTATGAGCCGAGCTGTAATGTAGGACCAGTAAATCACAGCTCGGTCTTTGTCTGTGTGTAGACAGAGCCGTCCACTGAGCCCACAGCCGCCATAGCTGCCTACTTAAAGACCTTATTTATGCTCCATGCCTCGCTGCACACTTTTCCCAACACGGCCCATTAATCTGAAGAAGAACTGGAAGAAGCCGGCTCATAGGGGCACATTATATCTCACAACACTTTATCATCGCTGGAATCTCTAAAGGAAAGTTCATAATCCTTTAAACATCATCCTTTATTTTTACTCATTGATTTCAGTCCCAAGGGCTGAAGGGACTCCTGCAATTATTTGTAGGTCATTTTCAAACTGCGTTAAAGCTGCGTCAGCTCCTAGTGAACAAAGGATGACGAACAAGCTTAGGCTTTTTGAACAAATAAGCACATAAAGAAAAATGCAGACAGTGGCCAGTTTGGGGAATTTATTGGTGAGAAGCAAAGTGTTCGCCCCTCTATTCCCACTCTGCTTTATTTATTTCCAGACGATTGTCTTTCTGCACCGTCTTTTACGGCTCCCCCAGCTTGTGTCTTTTATGGAGCCATAGGAAAATACACTACGTCTCCCTTAATCATCAGTCGGCCGGTGGCGAGGAGCCACTTCTCCTGTGTGGTCCTCGCTGCAGCGTTTGAAAAAAAACCTCCACCAACGCCGCTGGAAAACAGTCATCTCTCTGGCCGTCACGCTTGAGCGACGCTCCCTTCGTCACAGTGCTGTGGCACATCACATGTCTGGCTCTAAAGTTGGGAGTGCCGGACCCTTGTTGTGGAGGCGTCCTAAGGAGGAAGAGGAGGGGAGGGTGGAGGGGGAACGTGGGGTCAACGGGGTAACTGACATCTTCATCATATAGCTTCAATCAGGACACTTGACGTCTGAAGTGTTGGATTTCATAGATTTATTGGCTAAAACATATGCAGGTGTGTTTCAGGTGTCTTCACACTACAAGTGGAGTAGCTCCCGGACACATACCTCGCATGCGAAGCACACATTTGGAACATATTTGCATTTGCCGTGTCAAAGGGCCAACATTTATCAAACCGGCTACCGTAGAAAAGTCTGAAGGAGGCGTTGTTTGACTGAAACTGCAAAACTGCAGAATACAACTGCCTCCGCCTGCTCGAACAACCAGAACAAATCAGACCATTTTTTGGGAGCGTTAATACGGGCCCCGTATCCAGAACCACCATGCAGTGATGGATATGTGTTTTTTAGCAGCTGTGGCGTGTGTGAAGACTGAGAAGAGGCCGTCTCCTAATGGAAAGCCTTTATGATACCCATTTGGTCTCAATCATTTACTTTGTTTGGTACAAACAGTCTGAAAATATTTTTAAAAAATAGACATTACAAGTTTCCTAATGATGATGATGATGATGATGATGATGATGATGATTCAGTTGCTTATTTTGTCCAACCGATGATCCAAACCTAAATATATTTGGTTGAACAAAACAAAAGCCACTAATGGGAGCATCATGTGAGAGATGAGAGAAAGCTACAGGATCACCAAAATAATTAGGTTTCATCCTCTAAAAGCTAAAAGATATCTCTACAAAATGAACGTGTTTAAATATTCCAGTCTGGACTGACCTCCAGTCCTAGATTACATCCTTGGAGGACAGACAGTTTAAAAATGATCGATTATGATTCATTTTCTGTCAACTGTTTATCTTTATTAAGTCAAATGTCCATAGGTTCTAGTTTGGATGCATCTGTCTATAGCTGTATCTGACAATAGAAATATAACAACAGTTTCTATTTCACATCAAATCAAACTCATCAGGAGGAAATAATAGAAGAGAACTCCGAGAACAATCCCGAAGAAAAACGGTCATAAGAGACTTGCGGGTGCAGTAGGGGAGGACTCACTGACATCCATCAAACTCTCCGCTTTATGTCGGCGTGTGTGGCGTAGACCTGATCATGCAGAAAAGCAGTAAACGACGTGGAACTGATGCTACGCAGCAGCCAGAGAGCAGCTGAGTACATAAAAACCTTCCTGAAGATCTCCAAAACAAAGGCATTCCCCTCTGCGAGTGTTTAGTCTCTCCCTGCGCCAGCCCAAACGTATCTGTTCCCTCCCATCACTTGACCCAGAAGCAGGGGAGCTCATCTGTGGTGGCGGTGCGGTGCGGTTGGTTGAGCTGCAACGCTGAAGGTCAAGATCATGAATGAATGCACCTGATCGTGAAATATTGTACTTGCAGTAAAAGGGCTCATCTGGGTTTTTGCATGTTTTGGTTAATCTACTAGAAATCACAAAAACTATATTTGCTGAGCATTTTCCAAAGAATTTGAATGTGATTTATTCTACTTTCCATGCAGCCTTTGGCTTGTACTCATTTGTACTTATAAAGATACAATTTTAGATGAATGGATTCTGATGGGGAAGTATATGTGTACGTGATGTGACACTATGATCATTTTGTTTTGAATCATCTGATTTTATTTGTACTTTTATCCAGAACATTGTGACTGCTTTTGTTTTTGTTAAAGCAGAAATGACAGCAACCTTGTCAATGGGAAAGTCCCAAATTAACAACGTCCTCATGACAACGTGCAGCGACATTTTCCAAATCGGACAAAAAGACAATGAAGCCACTTTGAGTGTTGTACATTGACGTTGACTCCATGTTAAATGTCCCCAGTAGTGAGACTCTGACGTTATGTTGAAAACATGAAATGTGTTGCCAGGTTGGCCTTGAAACTTCTCAGCTCCCTGAACCTGAACGGCCTCCATCTTGCACAACACGATACTTGTTTACATCTGCTCCCATTGTTTATATGGCTTGTCACTTTGACCGGAGTCCTGTGGTGGGTTACATGTGTGTCTTTGTGCAACAAGAGGCATGCTTGTGAGTGTGCATTAATGTACAGAGTGCTTGTTTATGCAGGAAGTACACTATTGTGTTTACACACACACGGCATGCGTCCACTCAAGTCAAGTGTTGGCTTCCTTGAGTGCGTAAAGTGTATCTACATGTTGTACCTGTGTTTATGTGTGTGTGATAATACATGATGGAACGTTGAAATGTTTTTTGCCCAACAAAAACACTTTAAAGTGAGTGTGTCTTGTTGGTTGTGTGTACGCTATAGACTTGAGTTGCATGTCGGTCTCCATCTCTTTGTCTCTTCATTTCCTGTCATCCGTCCACTATTGACTATTAATAAAGGTGTAAAATGTCCAAAAAGATATTTTGAGTGAGAAAGTTGATGTGGCTGCTATGGAAACAATTTGAAAGTGGTTCGTCCTCGTAATGAACCGAGAGAACTGTTACCTAAATAATTCAGCTTCATGGAGCTTTATAGCGCGTTCAGCTCATTGTTTAGCCGTCCGAGGCCAGAACGTTCTCATTCTTCTTCGTCTCGCAGGCAGCAGTTTCCAGAGACAAAGCTCTGAAACTGGCATTACTTTACCTGCTCAGCACCAAACAGCAAACAGACACAGCTGGCTGGTGAACATGGTAGAGCGTTTCAGCAGCTAAAGGGCTCAATATTTTCCTCAGGAGTCGGTAGTACAACAGTGCTAACAGTGAATATTGGAAACACCGCTCCAATTGAAAGATGCTGCCGTCATTTCTCCTCCTCGTTTGTTTGGTTTGAATTGTGGTCAGTCGAGAGTCACGTGGACACTAATATATTCATATGTACAATCTGTAGACATCTTTTTCACTTTCCCATTGGATTGATGTTACTGTTGGTGAATCCAAGTCCACATTTGGGGTACAGATTGCAATTGTTATGCAATTGTTGACACAACATCCAATGAATCACAAGACAAAATTACTTGAGATTAGACTTGTGGATGCATAGTTGAAAGGGTCAAGCAGCATGTTGTCAACTCTTTCTCCCCCCCAACGCAAAACAGCTGAGTGTTGGAAATGTTTAACTTAATTCTGGATTTCAATTGGAAAATAAGATTTTTATCTTTTGTCTTTTGTGTGAAATCAAAGCCAACGAAACTTTGGCAAATGAGGCCTCTGGTCTGATTCCAGGACTCTCTGTCTCCATCTCTTGTCTCCATCTGTAATTTGGAGGCATTGTGCTGATGTGAAAAGGTAGTTGTTGCTTCTTGTCATCCAGCCTCCTCCCCCTCCTCCCATACATCCCCAAGCTTTTCCAGGAGGCTGTTTATGTGTTGAGTGCAGCACTCCGTGGAGCTTAGGGCCTAATGGAGTGTGAGAGAGGGGCCTGGGCTTCTTCAGCTTGTGTTCAGCTGTACAAACACGCTGCCACGCCGCTGCTGTCGCGCCCTCCTTCCCCGTCTCACCTTTATTTCTGTCTGTGTGTCACATCCCTGTCTGTTCTTTCAGTCCTTATCAGGTCCTCTTTTTTTCTGTCCCTCACTCAGGCAATATGTCACAGTAAGTAATGACGGGCAGAAGGAAATGACAAAAGTATGGCTGCAATTGTGTTATTTTTATTATTGTTTATACATTCGTGATTTGACCATTATAATGTTGTACGTATTGTTAGAGTTTTCTGAGTATTCATGTTGTTTTTGCAGTTTGTCTCCTCGACACACTAACACACACACTTACCTGGTCTGTACTCTACTGTTGATTTTTAAATGTTTACGAAACTCTCACCTTTTTTAAAGCAAAAGTTTTAGTTCAGTCTCATCACTCTCATTTCATCATTTTTTTTAGCCAAAGCAGAAAACTTTTTTTCAGCTAAAAGCTGAAGCTTTTTAACTGCGTGTTCTGCAGAAAAAAAGGCATCCGTTGGGAAAATGGGAACGTCATTTTCTTTAATTCAGTGATTACCGAGATCATCCTGTGAGATTTCAGGTTTTCAGTTGTGCGAAAGCTAATTTTTTGTCAATGACGAGCAGAGCATCCTGTCAAAGTAGTAGTAGAAGCAAGAAAGGTGTAGAGTAACACATCAATTTTAATGAATGAAAGTGAGAGTGAATGACCTCACAAGTGTTAATGTACCACTGTAAATTAGGAGTGTTTGTATAAATCCTGCCTTCGTCCATGTCCTACATTCTCTCCGGCTCTGCAGCATTAACGGACCATATCATGATTAATTGATGCATCATTATCCACCATCTATCGCCAAAGCCCTGCCGACACACACACACACACACACACACACACACACTGCTCTTCCCAGAAGTCTGTGCTCTGGAGTGAGCAGCGGCTCCGCTTAGTGGAAATCTCGAAGGTTGTGGCTCACCGTTCTCCAAAGTACAAGCACCTGAAAAAATAACCTAGCCTCCGGCGTCTTGTCCAAATGGAGGCACCGCAGAGTTAAATATAGATGTAATATCCCTCCCTTTCAGCTGAATCCAAACAAATTAAAGATGTCTTTCTTACAGGATGGTTACCACAAAGAGTGATCGTAAAAAGGCGGGGATATATTTGAGTGTCATGACAGCGACATTTGAAACAAAGTCCCGAAAGGGTCTTTTATAAGAGATTATTCCCATCATTAATTAGTTTGGGTACATTGAGAGCTGCTGCTGTGATTGGCAGTCTGAAAGCTGCTGGACAAGCAGAACAGGTTTCTTTTAAGCATTTGGTGTATAACAGAGGAAGCCGGGCTCACATGTGGCCAAACTGGGCAGAGGTGGCATGCTGGTGAGTTTAGGAAAATCCCACAGTGGCTCAATAAACGAACAGAAAACAGAAGCACATGGACAGATTTCTGAATAATCGGACCTTCTCTAAATACAGAGACATTTTGACGTGCAGTGTGGTTGTGTAAAAAGCTGGATCTGTGCAAGAAGCTGATTCATCCACAACAAACTACTGTAATGTTCCTTATAATTTAATGGAAAAGTTTGACATTTCGGGAATTACGTTCAGTTTGCTGACAAAATCAATACTACTTCCATGTCTGTTTGCTAAATATGAAGCTACAGCCAGTTAGCTCAGCAATTGTTTTATTATTCATGCTTTATTGTGGATTTTAGCAAGGACTGTAATGATTAAACAGTGTGGTGCGTGGGAGAATACAACCTGCAACTGATTACTTGTCTCAAATAAATACAAGAAATTCTTGACATTAACGAAACATTTTTTTTCTGTGAACTTTCAAGTTATCTAAACCTGTTATCTAGTATTTTTAAGTAAGTGCTATTACAGGTGTCTGAACAAAATGGAAAAGTTCACTGTACTCGAGAAGTTATTTTTTCTTAACTTTTTTGGTTTTTTTCCAGTGAAGTGAACAGTTAGCATAACTTCTGTCAGAAGGTCACAAATCCGCTCACCAGCTCCTCCTAAATTCACAAAATAACATGTTACAATGGTTTGTTAAAGGTGAAAATGTGAAATTGTCGACTTCAAGAAGTTTCTGCAGCACACAAGATAGTCCAACACATTAAAAGTGCAACGTTAATAACTGTTAAACTCTTTAAATGTTTGCTCCTGTTTCCAGTCTTAATGCTAAGCTAACTGCTAGCCTACACAGACATGCCAGTGGCAGCTAACGCTCAGCGCAAAATAGCAAATAAACCTTTTTCTCAAAATGTTGAATCCTTTAATAAAGTCCTTGGTATTGTGGAACTAAAGTTAACATGCCAAAAGTGCATATACAGAAAACTACAGTGAAACACCTGTTGCTTGACTTTTACTTGGTCAATCTTTTCTCCATATGTCGCTCCACCCGCAGTAAAAGGACTTCTGTAATAATTGCAGGACCAGTTCAGTGACCAAAGTGCACAGATTCTCCTCACTGACAGATTCACAGCTGCATAATGATGCATCGCAAAGAAAAACACGTTTGAAGTTCCATCAATCCTCCGTGTGTGCGTGCGTCATTTAGAGAATCCCCCATCCACAAATGTATTTCACTCCCAATCTAGCTCACAATGGAGCAGTTTCATGCTACTTGTCACATACTTTCCATTTTACATGTCCCGCCTGTCTCTCAAACTTCATTACATCCTCATCGACGTGTTTTGAAACAGCAACTGAAACAGCAGGAGCTAAGAGTAATGATTTGTGAAATTAAATTTGATTCAGCATATCACTGCTTTAACAGTTTTATGAACTCCTATAAACACTGTGTTCATAAATGAGTCGTAAAAACAGGCGGATTGTCACAGACTTGAATAGAAATAAATGTAATAAATTACATTCATGAGTGCAGCAAACAAGCTACATAAAATATTTTTGCTAAAAACCATGTATTTCTAAAATGTGTGACTTTGAATTTTTTAGGTTATAAAGTATTCCTTTGAGTGTCCTATTTGTTAACTAAAATAAAACATGTCAAAACATTGGATTTGTACAAAGCTGTCCTTGTAATCTTCTGAAAGGTTGGAGCATTTTAGAGCAACAAGGTTTTTGTAGGAAAGTCACAATAACCTAACATTTACTTTGAAAATGAGAAATGTTATGGGGTTTTTTTCTTGTTAAATAGTGCGCACAAATAGTGCTTCAAGAATTACAAATCAACCAAACTGATATGAGACAAAGTTGAAAAAATAGGATATACAAATAAATATCCATCTCAACTCCAAAGTGACACATTTCAGTGAAGAATTGCACCTTAGTTTATTCAAAAGTTCACACAGCTGTGAGCCCCGAAGTAATAGTGTAATGAAAAATTTAAAAAAAAGCCAAACAGTCGACGACATAATAAATAATAATAATCAAAATAAGATAACGTTTAAAGAATAAAGTGATGCTCGTGTCTATTCCACCTCTACAAGCTTCTCCTCTTTGCTCTTCGTCTTGTGAGACAAAGGCTGAACGTGTGAGTCGAGAGCCTGAAAGTTGAAGAATGTGTGAAACGCTTAACACATAATGTATAAAACTCCAAACAGGATGTCAGGGTCATCAGTGTCTCCAAGACCACAGGACCTCTGTCTAACAAAGCACCAGGAAGCCGCACTGTTGAAAACATCAGATCTGGAAACACGCATTTAGGAGAGTCTCTTTTTTTAAATTTTTTTTACTCAGTGAGTTTCGATACGAGGATGGATTAATTCACCGGCAATATTTATCCAACCGCACTGGTTTCAATCTGACTACTGCATGCTGAAGAAATATAGAAACGATTAATCAACAATTTTCACAGTCAGCATCAGATCCTAAACACATTTTCCAAAAAGAAGTCACTTGTTTCAGCTCCTCAAATGTCAATATGTTCTGGTTATCTTCATTTTAATTAATCAAAGCTTTTTTAGCAGTTGGTCAATCAATGTATGTGATTTCTAACAAGTGAACTTTAACTTCTTATGTTAATATAATTTGTATTACATATATACATTTTATTACATATACATTACTATATTTTATTTATATTACCCCACCATATGAATATAGACCTTAGTTAATCATTTTAAACATTGTCATTTCTCGTATAAAAGCACTGTTAACATACTAAACTGACTCTGCTGCTTTCAGTGATATCCGGCCACGGCCTCTTTTGTCATTAATTGCTGCATATAGTTTATATTTGTACTTTGTCTATACCTCTTACTGTATTTATTTGTCTTCTTATGCTACTGCAACAACTAAATTTATCTTCTGTGGACCAATAAAGGCTTAATCATTGATCAAATATAATGTTTTCTCCACGTCTTTAACGCTTCTGTGTGTGCTTTAATGTGCTCCTGATCAAGATCCTTGGCTGCAGCGGCGGATAATCGTCCACAGTGTAAAATGAAAAAGCCTCCAGGAGAGGGCACTCTGTCTCTGTTTATATTCCTGTGGGTTTAACAGAGCTCTCCTTCTCTCCTTCACCACCCGACAAGAGCCCCTCAGTGTGACAAGTTTACATAGACCATCTGCAGACCTCCCTACCGCCATAAAAACACTAATCACAAGGTCATAAAATGTGACTCCATAACGACACCCAGAATGCAGCGCCTAAAAACATTGGTCCAAGTGAAGCGGTGCGCCAGCGAGGGACTGCAGTTATGCATGAATGTACTTATTGATTTAGTTATTATTAATAGTTTTAAATGCAATAACTAGGTAACTTTTTCGAAAGCTCTGACCTTTAATACCTGCAGGTCAGGACTGGGTTGCAACAGCGATTCTGAAATACAATATTATTGTTTGTGGATAATTTATATAACATTGTAATCGTAAGTAACTACAAGCCTGTTTCAAACGTGTGGTTGCACAATCAAAACTTGCCGATAAAGACTAGTCATTTAAACATTTATAGCTACAAAACATCAGTGTTGCCATCATGTAAACATGAAGGAGCTGCAGCAACACAAGCTGAAAAATATACAAAAACGTCTTTTTTCCCATAGTATTCAGAATAAGAGGGAAATATCTAATGATACTTCTAATATGACCAACGTTAGAAAGGCGTTATGTTTAATATGTACCAAATTAGCCTGTTATGTAATTTGGGGAAATGTTTTCAATTTACATCGTTAAAGAACATCATTCTTATATTTACTCAGATATGACAAAAATATGCTAATACCGATTTATCATCTCACCTCAATATATAAACAGGCTAACATTAGCTTTGTCAGTTAGATAGACATGATCAATAAGAACTTTATTGATCTCAAAATGAGGACATTTCATTGGGTAGTGGGTGGGGCTTAATGCAACGCAACATTTATATCTGGCGTTTAGTGATTGTAAATATTTAGCAACAAAAGGTTTTCTAGATAAGTCATGTATGTGGCGCAACCCTTTTATTTTAACGGTGTAAGATTCTCCACTTGTAGAGATTTGAATAAAAAAAGTTGGTTCAACTGGCAAACCTTTATTTGATAACTTTGACTGAAAAGAAATGTGTTTACATGCAATTCTTCCCATTTGTTGTGAGTGCAGCATTGAAGATAGTTATGCTGCTCAGTAACAATAGGAAATGCTAAAACAATGTAACAGTAGCACAAGTATGGAAGAATCATAAAGATGACAAACTCAATCACAAATATCAGTAACACGATACACGCACAATATCTACCTAAAGTCTGCCAACATGACCAATTAAAGTTTCAGTGACAACATTTGTGTATCCTCAAATGTACTGACAATTCATTTAAATGTAATAATACAGAACCACAAGTGAAGAGAAGTAATTTAGTCTTCAAGCTGACTTAAATAGTTAGCTACCGTGTTTGCTAACATTAGCCACTGTAAGCTGACGCTCACAACATAAACGACTGAGGCTTTAGCTGAAAAACCACTGCGTGTGTTGAACTCAGCAATGTGGCCATTTATTGCTGATGAATACCTTTTTTTAATTGTAAGGGGAAGATTGTCCTCTCGTTTAAACAATACGTTAAATTTGTGAAACGAGCGCCACTGGAGTTTGAAGAAACATTTCTAAAGTGTGACCTCAACATCTGCCTGAATGAATGACCTCCTTCCTTCCTTCTCTCGATCTCCTAGAGAAGGAAAGCCACGGGAGAGCAGTTGACGGACAACCACCGCAGAGCCAAATCTTATTTCAACAACAAGCTGACACATTATGGGAAATTAAACACGGTGGGATGTTATCACGGTGGAATCACTTTATACCACCCACTTTGTTCCCATGCTCAGCGGGAGAAAGTCGGAGACAGAAAGAGGAGAGGCTCTGTGATGGATTGTTTGGACGCGAGGCCGCTTGGCTCATCGGCAGGCACCGAGACTCAGCGGGCCGGTGAACGGGCACTTGTCATCTGGAGTGCGAGGCAGCTGGGGTTATCCTCAGAGACACGGCGAGGTGAAGTGGGTGACCATGTTTGAGGTCCGCCCAGCTGTTATTGCCCCTAATATTCAACAGATGTCTGGGAGCGCGGCCCGCTAAGTCCTCGCACATGCCGGAGCAGAGAAATCAAAGCAAAGACCTCAGCAGCCGGCTGAGAACCACGACGCACACACAGCTGTTAGCGGGTGCACACACTCAAACGGCTCTGTGTGGATAAAATCACTGTCATTAACCATTTAGAGAAATAATAGAGGCAATTAAGATCAGTCTTGATTTTTGGAGGGAGAAGCAGTGGCACTCTGACTTTTACAAAACACAACTGTTTGTCTCGTCTTTACGTGTTTTTGGTGGAAAATGTTTATAAATAATGTCATTTTTAGTCTTCCAGTTCTGTTTCAACAGCATTTACAGAAATGTTGTTTTATCTCATTAGCAGGTTTGAGTGACTTCTTCCATGAAAACGAGTCACACCACAGCATACTAATCTTATCAACTCATCTCCAAAACATTCACTTTAAATATGTTTGTGGTGGCAGTGCCCGCTATGAAAATATTTGTTACACTTTGCCTGTTTATCGTCCGAAAAAATATCGCTCCTTTTCCTAATCATGTCAAGCCCCCTTCTCAGCGAGCGAAACTCTACGCTTTCAAACATGCGAGTGAAAAATTGAGTGAAATAAAAAGCACCACTGTGTTCAAACACATAATCCATGCAGAGGCTCTCGTTTTGAGAAAGTGGAGAGTTGCTTCGCTCCAAGTGGTCACAAGGGGGTTGAGCGTTTCGAGTCCCGGCTCACGCGGCTCGCTTACTTTGGAGAGCGCTTCAGGGAAGGCAACATTAGATATAATGAAACATTCACTGACCGGCTTTCCAGCCTCCTCTCTCGTTCGCTTCCATCGAGGATATTCTGACTGAAACCTTTCTACAAGTTGTTATAACAGTCCAGTTTAGACCATGCCAGAGCAACATGGCAAGATATGGGAAGAAAAACACTTGACTTGCTCACTTGTTTTCTTTATTTTTGTATTCCATGTAGAGGAGTGTTTGTCCAAGCGCTTTCAAAATGCATTTGTGACTGGGAGTAAGAGGAAAGCAGAGAAGAAAAATCCAGTAAATGGTCTTTGTTTCCTTGAAGTGTGTTGACACTCACCATGTATGCTGCAGTGGTGAGAAAAGTGCTCTTTATATATCTCTCCTGCTGCGATGGTAATTTGTCAGGTGTCGAGACTTTAAATGCCCTAAAGAAAATAACATCACACATGTTAAGTATAGATTGTAACTTTTTTTGGCACCACAAAGCAGAATAATGCGCCTTAAAGTTGATCAGGAAGGCAGTCCAGTGAGGGTTTCACGTTCAGTTTTGTGGCCTCTGAGTAGGTTAGCACTTGCCTCGACATAGTTTTGCCTGGAAAGGGGAAGTCTAGAATTTCATGATGCTGAATTACTGCAGGAGAAGAAGTTCACATGTGATGTTTTTCGCTTTTTCCCCCCTCCTCAATTAATGCTGGTTCCCTGGTTTCCGTTGTGGTGCTGCATGTGTCCAACGCTTGGCCATAGTGCCCGACCATGGAGACACTCCCAAGTATATAAATTCACTAATTCGCTCTGAGACACGTTGATTCGTACCCAAATATCCAGTCAACTGTGAAAAAGATAGACTCCACAAATCAAGCCCCGGCTCATAACGAGCATTTCTTGCCATCTAAAGAATATATTCATGATTTGGGGACCTTTTATGAGGAAGGTGATGGCAGATTGACACCAGATGTGTCATAAATTATCAGCAGGAGATGCCAAGCTAAACAGTCCAGCATAAATGTACAGTGACTCCAAATATACTGGTCGCTTCAAATTCAAATACTGCTCGTCTGTGCAAGTCTATTTCAAACTGCTGTGACGTCTCTAAATATTCGGACACAACCTAAACAACAAATACCGTGGTGATTACTCATTTGATCTCACCTCATTGTTTTTCATTTTACTGCTGCTTTGAAATGCTGGATTTGCTCTTTACTGTTATTATGGCATTGTTGTTGTTGTTGTTGTTGTGCTTTTGTTACAATAAAGTGAATCACACTTACATAATTGTTTCATATTGTCCTTCATAAGTTGTACTTATCGCAGCTTCTACTTTTAATTATTTTTTTCATCTTTATTCAACCAAATTTGTCAAATTAATGTGTAACTGATTTGGTAATCAGATTGAGAATTAGCTGCTTTTTCTTTTGTCTTTCATAGAAAACAAACTGCATTTGTGTTAGTTTTTGGACAGTCAGCACATTGATACCAGTGTTAATAATGATGTTTTTTCTTAAATTCATTAAAAAAAAAAAGTGTCTTTCATGTTTGAAAATTGCTCAAAACATCAACTACTGTTTTAAGTCAGCCCTAATCTTGCAAGGGCAATTCAGAGGGAGGGTCGACCTTTGGAGCAGGTCGATGTCATGAAGTAAACGCCCTCTAATCAACCTCTCGCCACAGCGTTCACTCTTCTTTACTTTCTGAGGAGGCACCGGCCAGCATTACAATCACAGCACAGCTTATTTGGCTGGCTAACATTGACATGATTCTGATTTTAATAAAACCTGCTGCACAAAGTAACAAATGATGAAGGTGAAATGTAGAGTGCCATACTGAGCTGACTGAGTGCGTACAGATCCGAGCTACTTGGGCCGACATATAAAGTAGGTTAACCGCTTCGAAGCGAGGCTGTTCATTTTGTGATGTACATATCTGAACTGCAGTCTCATAAGACCTGGTCACTCAATTTGAATAATCCCTCTGACTGACCCCGCGGCTCATGAACACAGTTTCTATGTGCAGCGGCACCAATGACGTCTCTCTGCAGGAATGTGTCCCCCTGCTTAGAGTGCCAGACACTGGGCAGTGTAAGTGAGTGTGAACGTAAATAAACCCCATTATGCCAGCCATCTCCTCGGCTCCTGTCACACACTCGAGGTAAACACAGAGCTTCCTGCAAAAATACTTCTGGTGCTCTTGCAATTAGATCAGCCACAACAGCTCTAAATCTTGCCGGCTCCGTAGAAAATGGTGACGAAAACAAAGATTTCCGTTCGCACAACGTCAAATATCCTACAGTGAAAAGGTCGGTTGATAACGTGTGTCTAATATTTGTATCAGAGCCACACTCAGAGTAGATGTAACCTGGGTGAGCACCTTGCAAAGAGGTGGGCCTGAACTAATGGGATGTGACAAACTGTTTCCACACAAGCACCAAGGTGTTCCCACCGACACGCATGCATGTTATTGACGTGACCCAGAGAGCCCCAGTGTGGAGCCGATTGGATTTCTGTGAGGCGGAAAAAACAAAATACCAGAAGTAACGTCTTTTCAAACTAACATTTATGTTTGCAACTCTGTCTCCTACAAATTACCTTTATATGCAACCAGTTTGCAACAGCAACTACATTTTGAAGAAATCGAAATGTAATTGAGAATTTCTTGATCTTTCATCAACCTAACGAGGGAATATTGTTAATAACCGTGTCTGGCAAGTCACAAAATCTTAAGACTGAACATATCAGTAAATATTTATTGATTTATATATTCCAATCATTTTCTGTACAACATCTGCTTGTAGTTACTAAAACTTGACTAAACTCTGGTTATGATTATTAAACTTTTGGATTTAGCATCTTTCTGAAGTCGGTCAAGTGCTCACGTTTTGCCCCAGGCCCCCCCTTGTGGGTTAATCCAGCTCTGCTCTTCAAACAACGGGTAAAATAAATTTGAAGCATATTAACATTTCTCAGTGACAGAGGTCAGCTCTGGCAATGTGCCGAACAATTAATACCGGGCAACATTTTCTAAGTGCGTCGTCCTCTAATGTGTGGACTAAATCCAATTAGCAGTCATTAGCACTGTGACATTTGTGGCCAAACACTCAAAGGAGGTTTTGACAATTAAGTACACGGTGAGAGTGCATGTACAAGTTTGCAGGCCGTCCACGAGATTCTTGTGGGAGCTGGTTATTCTATGAAGACAGCAGCTCTGACAGGACCACCTAGGTTGTCTGTTTATTGTTTGAGAAAGTGTTTTGGTGGACAGAAGCCGGGCACAGCTCTTAAAGATGTTGTAGGTAACCGATTGAGGCAGACCTGGAGGAAGAGAGGCAGGGGACAGTCAAAAAAAAAAGAGGGGTGTAAAGGTGTGTGAGCAAAGAAGAATGACTTTTTGGGGTTGGAGGGTTAGTGGCGTTTCAGGCCAAGAGGGCACATGGGAGCCGTGGCCTGAGGATGGATCCCAGCCGACCCCCTCCGAGGTGTCAATGTTATGACATGTGTACCGCTCCACTGTTTTCTCTCACAACAAGAGCACTTCATCTTCCAGGGTGGCCGGGCCTCATAAAAAAAGCTTGATTTACATGCTGGGGATCAGACCGTCCACCTTCTCCTCTTCCTGTTGCACTTACGCTTCACTTCCTGTGGGCCAGCGCTCGACCGTCAGGGGTGATAAATAACCGCAGAATGGAGTGGGGAAAAGTTGAATTCCCTCTCTGATGTACACCCAAAAGAGGAATGTCTTTTTGTTTCAGTGTTACACAGAGGGTTAGTGTAGGAGTTAATCAGCCCGTTTTACATTTGTCAGTTGTGCTTTTGTTATATTTACCATGACTGCTCCTCAGACGTAAATCACGATGACTACATAGTTACTTAAATGACGTCTCGTGCTAAAAACAGGCTTCCTTGATGTGGAATCACAGAGTTGAACGCTGCATGTGGAAAACATGATGCGTTTAATGAATATCATACGCCGTCTTCAGACTGAAGACGACTGCGGTTGTCAGCAGGGTTTTGGGCCATGATATTTATTGTCATGTGTAATGAGTCATCGGGATTTATTCGGACTTATGCTGCTCGCCACAATGTCTGAATGTTTAACATTTTTCAAAATATGTCCTACATTTGTCTTGATTGAAATCATGACTGCTCGACACAGAAGATTTGAATGTGACGTATTTTAGAAGATGTACTTGCTCCTTTCAAAAGTGACTGATATGAGAGTTTTCTGCTCTGCCACTCTTTTGGTTAATGTTTGCTTAAGTTTAAGCGATACAATCTACTTAGTCAGTAAAAAGATCCTCCTCACGGTTAAAAGAAACCAACCTTGACACTTGGTAGAACCACAGTCTCCAGCATTGTAGTCACGGGCTCTGTACGCCCCAACCTCGGCCCGATGTTTAGTGGCAACATATTAACGTCTCACTACTGAGAGAGGACCGTCTCTATTTGGTCAATTACAAGCAGAATGCTAGACTGCTCCTAAATGGACCTTGTGGTGACATTATTCAGTCAACTGATGTATCCGAGGTCAAGATTGAGCTTTGAAACTGAGACACAAAATCCTTAATGTGCTCAATGGTACAATTACATCACAACTGAAATACATTTGTGTCTCCTTATATGTCAAAAATGTGCTGTTACTTTACACTAAGGAGTCAGTTCACAGAGTCTGTCTTGGGACTATTTTCTTGCCCTTTTATGCCTCATGATCAACATCAAATACAAATTATTCATCACTGTCCTCATTAAATTCAGTTTGCATTCAGTCAAATGCAGTAAGATGTGGCAGGCTACAGATTTTGTTTTAACATTGAACAAAAAGTTTGTGTTTGGCAGATTATTTATTTTTTTGTAACAGTGTTTTGTGGCAGTACATTGTATACTGTTGAAAAGCCTGTTTATTTTAAACATTGCTAATTTGTAAGGAACATGCATTTGTGGGCTGAGCAGCAGAGCTGAGTATAAGGGTTGCGCCCATGAAAAATTTGCCAAATCTTCTCTTGCGAAGTCAAACAGCTTCTTCTGCTGTTACTATTGACTCTTGCTTGGTGGATTGGATGATTGAAATGTGTCTGTAACAAGGAAGAAACAAGTCATTTTGGCAATTTGACAATATATGTATTCAACAATCTGTCAGGAGCCTCAGTAGCATGTGGAAGAACCATCCACAGCCACAACAGCCTGGCGCCTCCTCCTCATCCGGGTCACCAGCCTGGTGGGGGACGGTCTTCGACTGCTCAAGCAGGATCTGTCTCAAGTCAGCCAACGTGGTTAAGTTGGTCACTTTAGCGTGAACAGCACACCCCAGCTGATCAACAAGTGTTCAATGGGTTGAGGTCAGGACTGCTGGAGGCCAGTCCAGTCCCTCTACTCTCAGACTCTGCAGGTAGTGTCTGATGGGGTCGCCCCCACAGAGCGTTGTCATCTTGGAGGAGGGAGTTTGGTCCCAGACTGGAGAAAAGGGATTGCTCCTGGTTGCAGCATCTCATCTTGATGTCTTTGCATTGAGATTGCCTTCAATAAAGGGGCACCTTTGGGGTACAGGAAGCTCAAAACAAGAGTCAATGGCAACATCAGAATCAACTGTTTGGCATTGGCAGAGAAAATTTGGCAAATTTGTCATGGGCTCTACCCTCATACCCGGCTGTGCTGCTCATCACACACATGTATGTTCCTTACGAATGGGGCACGGGTTGAAAGGGAAATAAACAGGCTTTCTAACGACATGCGATGTATTGCCTAGAAGCATACAATAAAGAACTAATCTATCAAACATAAATTTCTGAACTTTTTGTTCGACGATTAGATTCACATCAATCCCTAGCTTTATATGACCTTAAGAGGGAAAAATTGGATTTGTTGCATCCCGAACAAAAAGTGTCCCAATGAAAACTGTGTCATGGATCATCCAGAATAACGGAAAGATGTTAATGTCAGTTGTTTTTTTGTATTGCTCTGAGCACCAAACAAAGATGTTTTATTCAGCTCCATTACATTGGAGCAGACACAGGCAAACCAACCAAAACAGTCTGCACGACTCGAAACCACTGGAAGGTTTTAGGCCCCTTTAAAGTTCCTCGCTGACCGTCAGTTACATGCTTAGAACATTTTATAAAAATGATTCCATCCAACACGAGCCAAACCAGTGACGAGGTCGTTGACAAACGTGAATTGACAAATGATCACTCCCACTTTGTCCACACACCCCGAACCAATGTCTCATCGTTTCCTCTCCCTGAATCCGACCAGCTACCATTGTCTCCGACACTGTGAGCATTATTCACACGCAAAGTGTCCACCAGACATGAGGTCGTACATTTGATCAGCTATTGGTTCACAGGGCCTCTGGCGCCAGAGAAAGAAACACCCTCTCATCTTGTGGCACAAATAGGGAAACCCTTATGCTCTGTTGCCATTGCCAATATATCCCAACCATGATGATGTTCCCACACAAATATTTCATGTTGCACGCAGCATCCAAGACTAACAGCGTATGAATGGAAAAGAAAACCTGCGTTCTATCACGCTTAAAAGGCCGCCGGCTAAAAGGCAGTGAGAAAAAGTCTCCTCACCAAGAAGGGTGATGCTCCACCGGACACAACCACACGCTTAAACGGTTGAACTTCACCCACATGAGACGAGCTCTGCTCCCAAAGATAATTGAAGTGTTAATTTTAATAGCCATTTCCATTTTAATAATTAAAGCAAATATTGCCTCAAGTGGCTCTGGTAGCAGTTACACGACATCTACGAGTGTTTCTTAAATATGTGTAATATATTCACTGAAGCGTCTTATAAATGAGGTTTTCTTTGCTAAGTGTCTCGGGTCTATTTTTCTATGTCAAAGCACATGATTGACTGCTCAGAAAAAGAAAACATCTTAATGCGTGTGATGGTGAAGAGTTACGGTATTTGTTCCAATTTGCCAATAAAAAGAGCTTTTGAATGTGTCTTTAATCTTGTGAGCTCTGCGCAAATATGTAAATGCATAAGTGCATAATTAGAGAGTAAGAGAAACGAAAACAACTTCAAATAACAAATTGAATAATGTAAATGATTTCAGCTGCTGCGGCTACATTAATCAGCAGTTTATTACGACAGGAGAAGTAAACTTGTGTTTTTTTCTTATTTAAAATAAAAACATTAATGGAGTCCTCAAAAGGGAAGCTCACTTTGTCTAATATTGACATGCCATGTTTTACCATTACAGAGATAACTGATATGTAACTTGACATGTAATTAAATTATAAAACTGATATATAATTTGACATGTAATTAAATTAAATATTTACCGTGAGCACCAAGGGGCAGGTCACTTAATGAAGCAGAACCTTGTTCATAGCAAATCAATTTAACACCTAACTCGAATCAAACCTACAATATTTTAAGACCCATCACTTCTCATTATCTTTAAGTCTGATATCTCTAGATCTACGAGGAAATTCCAATTTGAAATCAAATCTGCCATTTAGCCGGTGGTTTGTAGAAAACTTGGCATGAGATGCAAGTTTATTTATACATCACATGTGTCGAGTCCAGCTCACAGCTGGGTGCATTTCTCTCCGTCAAAAGCTCCCTTTTCAGCCTTTTTCAGTTCATTTTCACGTCTACAGCGCGTTCACTGAGCAATGCCCATTGGAAGCAAACATTACTGTAAATGACCATCAGATCATGTTTGCGTTTCACGCAGAAACAGACACACTCAATGAGGTTCAAATTTGTCTTGTCAAAATATATGATTTGCCGATATTTCAAAACATAAACTGCAAATGTCAATATGTACTGTAACACAAACAGTGAAGTGACTACATGTAGCTGCTGGACAACGGCCCACTTTGAGAAAGTGGTTAAGCAGGAAAGGAGCTTTTCCAAGTTTTCATTTTCAAGTTCAACATCAAATTCTTGCAAAAACCAAGTTGCCCCGTGGCGATAATGAGATAACTTTCTTCTCAGGATTTAGCACCTTCAGCTCATGTAAACTGTAAAATGAACACAAAGTACACAAATCGAAAAGCTAATTTGACGTTTAAAATCTCACATTCTTAACAACTTTTTGAGACATTATTCAAACCAACCATGCAGTCACGTTCAATAAATGCTCGCAAGCGAACGCTCAAAATGACCTCATGGCTGTTGGCTTATTAGAGTGGAGCAGCGCGGGACTTCATCGTGAAGAATCATGGTTCCCCTCTCTGTTTTGACAGGGAGAGTTATGCCTCACAAGCACCAGATTCACCACCAAGCCTCATAAGCTTGTGGAGAGCATTTAGGGCGCCGCAGGGGCCTCTTGACCTGAGAGGAAGTCAGGAGTATAAAAGATGACAAATTGGTTTGTAACCAAACAAAGACATATGCAGAGACCCCAATGATGGAACATAACTAATTACACAAACACCAGTTGGCCAAGGTGAGAAACTGTCAGGAAATAATACGTTTTTGCTACTGTCTCTTAATATTGATGCCAACTTTTGGAGCTCAGCTGTTCCAATTACAGGAAATGTAAGAGCAGTGGCTCTCCCCACACCGGCCTATGATGAATGGAGCCCTATGTGGGGGAAAACCAGTATGCTCCTTTTTGGAGATGCAAAAAAATGACCAAAAGTCTTTTTATAAGGTAATAAATGAGAAGCGGGGTTGTATTCAGATTTGTGTCTTTTTTTTTGGTGCGAGGCAGTGAGAAGGGCTTGATTATGTGACGGTTCGCGGCGCGTGGAGAGAGCAATTGCATGCGGTAAAAGGAGTCAAGGTGGCTTGGGCGGTGTGGTTGGCAAAGGTGGCACTTCTGGTCCATCCCTTAACTCCTCACCACACTATTCAATTCATGAGGCCGAGGCTCTGAGAGCCCCCCTTGAGATGAATGAGCGTGTGCCTCCCTTCTCGTAATTAGAAGTTTCCCCCTCCCCGCTCCGCCACCAGCCCAGATACTTATTTCTCTGTCATCCATCATGGAGGTTGTTTCCCTACTTCTTTGCTCTCTTGACTCTGCTGCAGTTTTCCTCAAGTCGTACTTAACAAGTATGCCTTTATAGAATATGTAGCACTCTGACGCCGACCTCTCTTCAGCTGGTTGCAGTACAGTGGGCGTATTGAATGTAAACGGCGGCGTGCATGAAGATGTCTCCGGACACCTTCACGCAGACAAACAGAACAAACTCCAAGTGCAACATGTCACCTCAATTCTCCTTCACCCGGCACCCTCTCTGTTTCTTTAGAGCGAGGATAATAATGTCATTTCATCCCGATCACCTCGGTGGTCTTTGGGAAAGCTGCTGTCAGAGGATCCCCGGTGTGCGGCCGACCTCTTGGCCGAACCTTCCACTCATCTGCTGGAAGTGAACCAGGCCGAGCTGCCTCCTCCTGGTGAAACCTGAGCAGGTTGCTCTCTTTGATCTGAGGGCAGGCAGGAAGAAGTGCCTTGTGGTAAATTCATCACGATGGAGAAGCAGCTCGGTCACGCTGCTGCTGGTGTAGAGTTTGCTGATTCAAATGACGTTAAGCAAAACTGTTTAAGAATTAAATTATGATATTGTTTATTTTGACTTTCATAGATTTAACATCTTTCCTTTCTATGATTAAATACCACTACATCTGGCAATTATCTTTATTGATGTCGCTTAAATGTTTGTCTATAAAATGTCAGAAAATATCAGAAAATGTGCTCACTTTCTTAGAGGCCTTTTTTTTAAAAGTAGCAAAAATTCACAAGGCAAAACAAACGATTATTTTTTCCATTTGGCATAAAAACATGACGAAAAATCTATTGTTTTTTTCCCAAAATTGTTGCACAAGCTAAACAGAAGGCAGACTATTGTACAGCGGTAGAATGAGGTTAACTAACTTCATTTAAAAAGACACAATTAGGACTGACTTACTTATAAGATGACCTGGCTGAACAACTCACTTTTCTGAACCTCTGACTATTTGTAGGACTTTTATTTTGTTAAAAGTACAATGGGATCATGACGCACAGGAATAATGGCCAAAAGCACAAAAACAGGATCCAAGTCGTAACAGACGAGGAGTGAATGAGTCGCTTTCTTCACGGCAACACAGGAACTGATGTAACGTTGAATGTTGAAACTTGGCTTGAACATCTGGAGAAGCAGAGAGACATTTCATTCTATGAATCTTACATTAACTTTAATATAATATATTTCTGCTTTGACCACATTTTAAGACACTCGAGCACCCAAGGGTGCTAGTTTTTATGTTTTCATTTTATTACTCAATTTTAAATACAACCTTTACTGAGATGTTATTTTCTCTGTCATCCACTGGAAAGGGATTCTTGCACTGAGAGAGCCATTTGCATTAGATTAGTGAACGATGTAATTTATGAGGAAATAAAGAACACGATATTCAGTTGATTCAGGGGAGGCGGCTATCTCTGAGGGTGGAGGTGTGACTCAAGTCTTTCTTATGTCTACCTCAAATTTCTCCAAACCAATTTAATAATAACAAGAAAATCCCAAGCTGTCTTTTCAGACATCAAACACTGCTTGGTGTGGTGCTGCAAACTAGTTCATTTATTTTCTTGAAAGGCGGCATGAAACCCTTAATATTCCAAATGACCTGAAAAAATATCCAGTTAGCTGCAAAACTTTAAACTTTAATCGCTTTTAGTGTTTATGTACTAGGAACTATTTGTGTGTGTGTGTGTGTGTGTGTGTGTGTGTGTGTGTGTGTGTGTGTGTGTGTGTGTGAGAGGGAGAGAGGGAGAGAGAAGGAGAGAGAGACAGACAGACAGACAGACAGACAGACAGAAAGAGAGACAGAGAGAGAGAGAGAGCGTGTGTGCGCTTGTCTTAGTGCATGCATGTGTGGGTGTCTGTGCATGCATGTGTGTGTCTGTGCATGCATGTGTGTGTGTCTGTGCTTGCATGTGTGTGTCAGAGAGAGAGAGAGAGAGGTAGCAAAGGGTCTAGCAGGTCACAAAGGCGGCTTTGTAAAGGAAGTTAATGAGTGTTTTATGAAAGTCTCTCGATGCTCTGCAGCTCTGCAACACCTCTACAGCGCATCAGCTTAAGTGTGTATATGCTAGTGTACGTGTGTGTGTGTGTGTGTACAGTATGTGTGAGTGGGCTGTGTGAGTATTTTATAACTATTTATATCTTCTTTTAAGATGTGATTTATAATGTTTGTTCACTGTTTAAGTTTTTGTGGTTTTGGAGGGATGGTGGGTGGTGGGTTTTGGAGTTGATTTTCTTTCTCAATATATATGCGGAGGGTAAAATACGATGGAAAGTTTAACAACGCAGATTCAACCAAAGTGCACACAGTTCCTTTCATGCTGCACATCTCCTCTACTCCTGTGGTCAAGTACCTTGCAGTTATTAGAGCTTATTTGTTCAAGTGGTGAGGAAATATTAAATATCACTAGTTCTCTGCTGAGACTGGGCAATGATTATCAACAGATGTCTGCCAGTTTGGCGTGTGCGCATGTGTGTGTGTGTGTGTGTGTGTGTGTGTGTGTGTGTGTGTGTGTGTGTGCATATGGCACATTCAAGAGAGAGCATGAAAACGGAGAGGTTGTGTCATCATGAAGCTGATTGAAGGTTCCCACTACATCTGTACTTCTACGACCAGAGAAAGAGGAGGAATTAATGAGATGGAACGTTTGAGTGGCAGCCGTCAGAAGCCCCGGGTGACCAATAGTTAGCCGTCCAGTTTAGGATCAGTCTGAAGTTAATGGCTCAATTTTTTCCACTTTGGACATTATCTTAACCTTTTCCTGCGTACCTCGGAGGACTAATGTGAACCGTCTGTGAGGGTGACGTTGATTCTTCGCCTCCAGAAAGAACATTTCTGGACACAAAGAGATCGAATGATGTCCAACTGAACAAGTCATATAACATCAGATTTTTGAAAGTTGGCTCTTTTCAAAAAAATAAAAAGAAATTGCATTGGAATGTGATTAATAATGCTACTTGTTCACTTCTGTTTTCTTTTATATTATTGTAAGGCTGGTTAACTGTAAATGAGGTAACTGCATTACAATTACTTCAGGATTTTGGTACTTTAATAACTGTTTCAACAGTTGGACAACAGAGCTGTGACAACAAGTGTAACACTTTACATGTCTTCATCATTCTGCCAAGCTAAACAATGACTACTACACTACAGTGTGCACAGCGCTGTTCTTCACACACATAAACGCATCATTGAAATGAGATAATCTACAACACAGGTATAAAAAAAGATTTAAATGTTATGATTTCAAAAGTTGTGAAAGATAAATCTCATCTCAAAGTATCTATTAATAAAATTAAATCCAGTTAAACTGCTTCTCCAGATTACATCCAACGCTCCCGCTCTGCTCAGTCTGAGGTGGTGGTTGTTGGCTCGTCGGCACGGGGGGTCAAAGATCAGCAGGGCTCAGAGGAATGGGCGGTGAATGACAGGAAGATCCCCCACACCTTCTCCACACGTTCCACCCAAAACACTGACCTCTCTTGTCCCCCGTGGGTGCTCACCCACCGCAGGCATTAGCCACTTAAAAGAAACTCTATACCAGAAGAAGCACATAGCGCCATGTGCCAAATTACATTAAGAGGTGACACCAGCCCAAACATGTGTCGATCCCTCCGTCTCTCACTCTCCACCCTCCTCTTTTATCTCCTCGAGACCATTGGACTGTTTTGCATGCTAATCCTGGCTAACTCAATTAGCGGTTCAAAGATGGACAAATTGGCACCAGACACTCTGTCCTTTAGTGAAACAGATATAACAACATCACCGCAAGTGCAGAGAGCTGCAACCTGCCTGAAATCATCCAAAGAAGGGAACTGCTTTCGAATAAGGCATACTTTAAAGATCCCCTCCACTCAGAAGGACGTGGAGGGGATCTCTACTGAAGAGGAGATGTCTGTGCACATCCCTTAAATCTGACATTCAATCAAATCCTGAGAAAGCTAGATTTGGTAGGTAGCCAACTGCTGTCTAATAGTGGCACATTGACAGTCAGTACAGAGAGCAAGTTTTCATTTGCATACTGAAAGTTGTTTAATATATAGCTGGCAAACAAAACGGAGCATTAAGTGAGTATAAAAAATCTTTCCTCATGACGTGCATTAATGAAGAGGACAGAAAAACGACTCCTAATAAACGCTAGTGTTGCTTCACGTCTTCTGGATGTGAAAATAAGAAGCTGTTTGTTAATATCTGTCATGTGTACAGTTTGCTTTGCTGCTGCCCCGGTGGCCAGAAGCAACAATTAACTGAGGTTCTAGCGTTGTGGACAATGATCCATCCAGTTTGAAGTTGTAAAGGATAAAAATGTGATGTAATGTAATATTTTCTGGAAGGTAAATGGTCAAGCTGACAACAGATGTTTTATTAATCATTAATACAACAGCTTTACTTCACAGCAATGATAAGTATGTGCTTGTCATTGTTCTGAATGTTTGTCATAAAGTGTGTGCCGTCACCCCCAGTTGTACAATTCATTGCATCTTCCCTGTTCAATGAGCACAGAGAACAATTATCCGGGTTTGTTTGAGCATGCTGAACCTTTCACCTTCACCTGAGGAAGACAACTTTGTCATGTCTGTGTAGAGTGAACTAGTAATTCAGAATGAAATACAGGTGTGCTGGTAATTACAAATGTATCCACACGTTCTGCATAAAGAGGTACGATGGTTTTAATACAAAGCTCCAGACTCCTTTTCTCTCTCTTCCCTGTCAGTTTCACTTCCCCTCTGCTCATCTCTGAGCTCCTCCGCTGTTGCCTGTATGGATGCTGCACAAAGCATGCTGTGTTGAACTGCTGCCTGTCCTCTGAGAGCCAGCCTTGCTTTCTTAGCTGGAGAACATAAGTGTTGACCCCAAGACAGAACCCTTTCTCCCCTACTGTGAGTGACAGCCCTGCTTGAAATGTGGACATAGGACCTTGTTGCCCCCAATGGGAGGTAAGGGGCACGCTCCCTCACAACACTGCAGTCTGGGTGGGCTCAATCACGGAGGACATCTTCTACTGGTGGTACAGTACATGCAAACATCTCCAATGTGAATTAGTGTATTATGTTACGGGGAAAGCGTCTACCACTCAGCCTGCAGGTTTTTGTTTGTGAAAAAAAAACCCATCGTACTTTAATTTAAAATAAATTAGCCGTGCCAATTGAATTTCTTGTTTCTTTGCTCTGCAGATTAAACCCGGTTTGTTAAACAAGAACATTAAATAATCAAGTGTCGATTTTGGCTGTTGAAGAAGTGCTCTACACACAACTTGGCCAATCCATAACATTGTATGAAACTCAAACTGACTGGACGAATGTCTGCCTTTTAAAACAAGCTCACTCTCGGGCCAAAATCATTAGTGAAGTAATCCATCAGCCTAACCCTGACTCACTCGCCCAAACCACAATGTCAGCCGACACAGACGGAGCGTTTCACCTTTCAGAAGGTAACACAGACCGTATCTGTCATGAGGAGAGGATGAACTCGCAGATATCAGAAATGACTGACAATGGATGGAGTCTCATGAAAACAACGTCTAATAGCTTCAGATGTTCTCAGACAAAGACATGTGGTCCACAAAGATAACGCTGCACAAAGGAATGACAACATCTTGCAAAACTCTCAAACCGTTTCTCCGGCTTCTCTTCGGGTTGCGCGAGGAAACAGCGGTTACACTAAACTGGGTTTTCTTTGGCCTGAACAGAAGAGACCAACCACTTATTGCACCAGATGCCAGTCATGGCTCGCTGATGTTTTTAGTGAAATGTCAGTCTTCTTCATTCCCCCATTAGTGCACTGTATATATATATATATAAATGTGTGTATATGTGTGTATATATATATATGTGTGTATATGTGTGTGTGTATATATATATATACATATATATATATATATATATATATATATATATATATATATATATATATATATGTATATATATATGTATATATGTATGTGTATATATATATATGTATGTATGTGTGTATATGTATATATACATGTATATATATGTATATATATATATATATATATATATATATATATATATATATATATATATATATATATATATATATATATATATATATATGTGTGTGTGTGTGTTTGTGTGTGTGCTAAAAAATTAGCCACTTTGTTAGCCCTTGAACCTCACACGTCTAGTGAATGTATGTGATTCGTAGAAAACCAGCCAGCATGCTGCATTAACAGTCTGGCATGAAAAACATATTCATAAATTTAGTTTAATGGAGTCTTGATGAAACTATTGTTGGCTAAAACCATACTGTTAAACATTTAATGATGGAAATAAGTTGTTTTATAACCCAGCATCAACAAGTTGCTTACTGTAGGTATTTAAAGTGGGTGGAAAAACTGTGCTCTGCATCTTGCCAAGTATGAAGCTGTGTGGTGTACAAACAAATAAGCCCAAACAAGTCCAAATAAAGCAAAGTACTTTGGCTCCATTTATATAACTAGGCCTCTTACAGTGGGACTGGCTTCCTCTCTTTGACTTCCTTTGATGCGTCCAGCTCTGTGGTGCAGTCAGATCCCATCAGACAGGCAGACATAACGTGGATACAGTGCACCTGAGCTGCTGAATCCACCACAGAGAGCAAGTGGGGAGATGTTCTGGTATGCAGGAAAAACCAGCTCTATTTCAAGCCCTTGGAAATCGCAGAGAGGGTTTCCTTGTAATCCCATCCGTCATATTTACTCCAGCCCACCCCTTCTCCAAACAAGCGCTCTGGATCCGAACCAAACATTTTAATAATACATTTTTTTTAAAGGCTACACCGGGCTGATCAGAGCTCAGAGATCAGCAGAGGGCAAGTACTCCCTTAATAAATATGTGATGTTTCTCTCCAGATTTCGGTGCATTGCTTTGTTCAGAGCAGGAGGCCTGCCTCTGCGTCCTCTGGGTCCAGCCAGCTCGGCAGCCTGTCAGCCAGTCCGACTTTTAAATGTGCGCCTGCAGCAATGCGTTCAGTCAATGACCTCTTTATTTGTTAAAATAGATTATTTTAAATAAATTACAGAGCACTTTCACTGAATAAACAGAGACTTTGGGGCTGCGGCCTGCGTTACATACTTACCGCAGCCACAGAGATCCTAAATGACTAGTGAGCTGTGTAATCGCCTTTGATTTCACTGATAGGGCGTTGATTCTCCGGGTGAAAGAGATGGAGCCATTGAGGAATCTGAAAGGCAACACCGCTAAACGGGAGGGGGGGGGGGGGGGCAGAAAAAAAAAGATTCATGTGGGGAATATGAACTTATGGAGCTTCTAAGCCTGCCATGTCGACGGAGGAGACCATTAGAAGAACAGAGGGGAGCTTGAGGGAGTCCTGTCATTTCTTCTCCCCGCAGCCTGAGAGGTTTAACACTCCTTCAGCCTGGGTCAGTGCCACGCCAGAGACGCCACCCTGAGCGAAAGGGGAAAAAACTGACAGGAAAAGGCTCAGACCTCACTCCTTCTTCCCCTCTTAACCTTTCATTTCTTTTGTACTGACCAGTCAGTTAATCACATCGGGGGCTGCAGTCGCTCCGGATGGAGGGAGGTTTCTCCGCCGCCACGCCGACCACAGAAAGGCAGCATGAGGAGGAAAGTATTTTGTGTAATTCGAGGCCAGTCCCTTCATTTTCTAATTAGTTAATTTTCCTCCACGTCGCTGGTTTTCAGAAGTGTTATGCAAAAAGGTGAGAAATGCACACTCTGTTCTACGTCTGTGTGCAGTTAATTTAGTGTGGCAGGGCCTAGTTATGCCTGGATTACTGTTGCCCAGAAATAAATCTAGAATAATAAAATGACAGAGAAAGCAGAGAAACCATGAAGAAATTAGATTTGATTAACCTTATGAGTGCTAGTTTCAATTCTCACAGGTCTATTTATTTTTGAACATGTGGTTGACATTCCTTCAGCGGCACATTTCCCGGCACGTCTATTACATCTAATCTTTAAGTGGTTCCAACATTTTCTTTTTTTAAAGAACTGCATGTATGTGCGAATACGTCATACAGGCAATTTAGAAAATCGACTTTTGAAATAGTAATTTGGTCCTGACTGTTTTTATGCCTCTGTGGTGCACCGATTATAGAGTAAACTCAGCAGATTATTTCTTTCCACTACAAGCAATATATCAGCATGAGAGTTACAGTCTGCATTATTTACGTTTGCGAATAATTATTCATGATCCAGGCTGCAACTAATTGTCATTATTGATTAGTCTGGCTCTTAGTTTCTCTAATAATCGCTTCGTCAATCTAGAGCTCGAAAATTTTGAAACTTTTTTAAAATCGTTATTTCCTAGAGTCCAAAGTGACATATTCAAATAACTTGTTTTATCTGATTATGCAACAGTCCCAAAATTACATCACTTTGCTATAAGACAAAGTAAAGCATCGAATCCATTAAAACCTTCTGAACCCCAAAGGCTCCCAAAAATGGGTGCTGAGCCTCTTCATCGATCTCCCAGGCTCTACCAGTCCAAATACCGCCTCTGGTGTGACGCAGCAAAAGAAACAACACATCCTGGCCTTACAAGTCAAGATAAGTAAATGTTTGGTGTTTTTGACACTATTCCACAATTAATAATAGCATAAACCATAAATATGACTCAAAGGGACTCGAGAGTGATTTGGGAGAGCACCCTGATCTTTGAAAATATGACTTTTCATATCGATAGCATGAGCTAACAGGATAACCATACATTTACGAAACCCTCAGAGCCTACTGAATCCACCACTAATGCCAACCTTCAGCAGGATACGCACAACATTCACTCGTGACCCACAAGAGGTGTGGGTATTGTCTCTTGTCTACTTCTTTTGCTGTGTTCTGGGGAACAGCAAGGAGTCTTTGGGCTCCAGGTTGGGGGGTAACCTCAAGCCAACAACAGCATGCAGGTGTGCAACGGCTCAGGTCGTCAGGTGAAATAGGTCGTCACGACCCTCGGCCTCTGATGCTGAGGCACGAGCATTTCATCCTTGGGCACAAGGCCCACTTTAGCTCGGTCAAATTCGAAGCAGCCGTATTTGAAGGATGAAATAGTGTTTTACATCGCTGTGTGCGTGCCATTCATCCATTCATCCTTCCTGCAGGGTTGTGTGGAGGTGTGTCGACTCTCTCTCTCTCTCGCTCGTTGAGCTGAGGAGGAGGGGCCTACTTTAAATGATGTGTGTTTCTCACAGCAACCCACAAATGTAACGTATATCTTTTTTAAATTCCTCATGATGTAGCCAGAGCCAGCGAGCCACCTGAAGTAGCGGTCCAGTAAATGGTGCAGGGTGCACACGTAATGTAATTATTCATGTCACCTTGTACAGACATATAATGTAGCTGCCTATCGTCCAGGGATTTTGACTGACAGTAACCTTTTTGTGCATCTTGTAATAACCTAATTTTAACATTGTGGACATTTACACATCATGAAAGAGCTGAAGTTGAATGATCGTGCATCCTCTTTAACCCTGCGGGATGCGCTGAACTAATCAATTAATCAAGTTTAAGTTTTGGTTCCAATCAAACTGTACCTGCGATTATTATTTTTTTATTCCATCATTTTTTGTACCAAAATTGACCAGCGAGAAAGCTCACGGTAAAGAGATCCTGTTTATGTCCCAAAGCCAAATACTTTTTTTTGTTGAGTGTGCAGGTATGATTATGAATAATTACAGGGAAAACTTAATTCATAAGCCATTAAGTGTTATGAATAGCAATTTCTGTGACTCTTTCAGTGGCTCTTTAAGGCCACTCTGAATGCGGTGCACAGAGCCAGCTCAGTTCTCCCTCTTTCTGGCAGCTATAATTGAGCCTAATAGCTGCAGCACAGACATAGGGAACCTCTTTGACACCTAGACCAAATTTTCTAATGAAACGATCAAATAAGCATCATCCAGCCACCGCATATCAAAGCCGCCGGCAGCTGGCAGCATGTCATAGTCTGACATTTGGGTTTTTTAAGCGCTGCCAGGCCTGTTTCCCTCCATGTCCTCTGGCCTTGTATTAACACTAATAATAGGGAAAGGTCTACAAGTAGGAGAGATGTAGTGATGAATGGAGGAGACTTTTGCCAGCTGCTGAGGAGGAGACGTTGGCTGATTGCATCTGTACCGAAGTATGACAAGACGTGCGTGCGTGCGTGCGCGCGCCTGAGAATTTCAGAAATCCATCAGGATCCAGCGGTTCATAATGTGACACATCTTTTGTTGTCAGACATACGGTGTGTGTATAGAGCTGAAACAAATGTCATGTTGATCTGATCGTAACATTCAGTATCTTTGTGTTTTCTACTGTATCTCAATTTAAAGACGTCACTCGAGGCTTAAGGAACATTTTAACCAGATGTTCTGACTACTTTGTGATATTTATTGACCAAACACTTAATTGGTTAATCAATCAAATAAAGTGGATTAATACAGTATATTAAAGGTTTTGCTGCTCTGTTGTGGAACAATTGAAATCTATGACACAGGAATAACATCTATCAGAAAAAACTTGCGAGGCAGAAACATTAAATTACGTAATGTTGAGTGCATTCTTATCAATGTGCGCATGAAGGTTATGTAAAGTACAGCAGAGAAAGTTATTAAAGAGTTTCCACCAGAGTTTAGAGTTATATTATAAACTTAATCTAAGAGCTAAAACTTTTGTTGCGTTTTCTTATCCTCTGTGATACAAAACATATCTTTCAGTGTTCGAGTGCCAGTCAGAAAAAAATAAAACATCATCTTATTTAAGAATGCTATAGTTCCTTTAACATGTTATCTGACATTTTACATACAAAACAAAAAATGGATCAAGCGAGAAAAGAATCCAGTGAAAGAAAAATAATATACGTTTCTTTTCATGAAGGTTGTTGAATTCAGACCAAGTAAAGAAGTGAAAATGATTTCTCAAAACTCGCCGTCTTCCTCCGTTGGACATCGCAGCCCCGGCAGGAATAGTTGGAGCTTTCCAGGAGTCCCTCGTGGAGCTCAGGATGTCGTCGGGCCGCCGCCTGCTTATTTTTCATGCTTCTAATGGGACTGAGCACGTGCAGACCGGAGCCCACTTCTTTTCCCCCGCACTTGTTTGGTTACATTTGACTTTCTGCGAAGATAAGAACCAGATTTAAGTCTTGTAGCGTCGGGCGGCAACCGGGGTGAGAGTGGCTGAAAAACATCTTACGACGTCGTCTGCTCTATCTCTGCGAACTCGCCCCGATTATGTTACCTTTCAAGTGCTTTGTCGCAGGAGAGAGGCCGAGCCATTCTGGTTTGCTTCTCCTGTGGGCCGACCCAAACAGCCTCGGTGTTGTTTTAAGAGCCTTGTTTTAACGAGTCTGAGTGTGTGGAGAATGTTTCCAGTTAGACACACACTGTTTATTTATGGAATATTTTCTGACACCTACTTACATCATTATCATCCCGTCTCTTGTAAAGTCCCCAAGTGCTAGCTCTGAAGGTGCCTGCTTCTCGAACACCACACCTCTTCAATGTGCAGTCAGGACCGTCAAGCTAATTACAAAATGGAGAATTAGTCTCCTAAAACAAAAAGACATCCCACAATGGCTGCTTTTAAATCTATCAGTTCCGCTCAAACAAAACTGAAGTCATAAAGAAATGGCTCACACGATGGGGTGGCTACTTTTTCCTGTCCTGTATTGTCTTCTCGTGTTAAATGTTTTATTCATTCAGCACAAACTAAATCATTTTGCCGAATTAATTACATTTAGTTCCACCCCTCTGAAATACTTTTCCACAACCAAAATAATCTAAAGCTATTTAAAATTGCACACAGCCTGATATAATAGTGCATGATTTGACAGTTGCCTGTATTGTTGAGCAGAATGTATTCCAAGTGTAATTGATTAATTCAACATTGAGCATCTTGAATACATTACGAGGAGGATGTGTACTGAGAATATTTCCCCCGTTGTGACGGCAGTAGTAATGTCATGTATAGTCGTGTATCCTCGTGCAGGAGATCAATGTTTGGATCCTGTATTGTTTTCACAGCACATTGCTTCAGATGAACCAGTTGATGAATGAAAACAGTGTCTCACGTGAAGCTGCTAACTTGGTCCGTGTAGTCTTTGGTAGGTCTTCACGAGTAAAGATGCAGCTTGAGCGGGATGATGGATGGTCTGATGATACACATGTCCAGCACAAATCTATTGTTTGTACAAATATAAATATTAAACATTTTATCTTTCGCCTTCACAAGAATGAATGAATGCCACACAGCTTTGTGACTGCAATCAAATGTATCGGACTATCCTGTCTGATATATTTGTTTGGAAAAGACTCTCAAATAGTTAGTCTGCAATATATTCAAGGCTCTCAATGTCGAACTGCTCGATTCTTTTTCTCTTATTCACTTTGCAAACTCAAAATCAGTAGCCAATAAAGTCATATGGAGCAGTGGTTTCCTTAGGCCGCAGAAATCATGCTTTAAAAAATTGTTTACATTACTTTTTTCCCACATTTTGGAGCAATAGCAGCCAAATCAAATGTTTCCCATGATAGAAGAAATATTCAGATTGCTCATGGTGGACAACAAGTAATACCATCGTGTAAAATGATTGTATACAATGTGTATTTCAGTTTGCCATTCACTCATTTGCCCGTGTATTAGGACTGAAACAGTCCTGCAACTTCATGTAGGTTATAATGATCCACTGTTTGTTGATTCAACTGCAGTTCATTTTGTGGCGTCATGAGCGTAGAAACTGCTGTACAAGCATTCTGTTGCTTTATTCAGCCGGGTTGATCCACTCGTTTCCACTGAGACCTTAAAAACATACAATAAAACAGTCAAACACAGCAATCACCAGCATCTGATTTTGAGTAGTTCCCTAAAAACAGACAGACCTTAAAAGAGACAATTCCCTTTGCAAATGCAGCTGTTCACACCAAGCCGTCTCGCTTTGTGTGAAAGTATTTTCTGTACTCACAACATACGAATGAGCTTGTGTCCAACCAGCAGAACTCCCTCTGTCCACCTTTCATCAATCTCTTTATCGCTGTTATTTGTCTTGACTCGTGTTCCTGCAAAGCAGCGAGGATGGTTGTCTTATTCTTCTCTGTTTGGACAAGGCCTCCTCCCTAACACCCCCGGATTTGCCAAGGGCTCTCCACAATTTAGAAGTTCAAACAAATCTTTCGGGTAGGGATTTCTTTTCCAGCCGCTGCTCACTTTTATTGCCTTGAGGGTATCAGCTTGTCATTTTGGGGCACGAGACAGGTACGCGGACTCAAAAGGCCGGGAAATAAGTTGACAGAAGTCCTCTCTCTATTCTCCTTTTTTTCTTTTTTCCTCTCTTTTCTCTGTTCACCATCTGGCGCAGCTGCCAGTGGAGGACTCTGCTGTGACCCCGTTGTCAAGGACACAGATGGGAATTAGGAAAAGTGGACTTGTTTCAAACAATTATAGAAATTACTTTAATATCTTAAAACAAAAAGACGGAGAAATATATTTATTTGAGATGTTGACTGTCAGCTTGAATTTCCACTCCTGTGCGTGTGTGTGCGTGTGTGTGCGTGTGTCTGTGTGTGTGTGTGTGTGTGTGTGTGTGTGTGTGTGACAGATAAACTCCAGCATAGGATGATGTGGAGGCTGTGTCACCAGGTGTGTGTGTGTTGTATTGGACATAATCTTTCTGTTTGGTCCTCTACTCTTTATTTTAAATCTAGTCAACATAAGCACCTGCCTGATACGAAGGAGCGGGTTGTGACCTCGTGCCTCCAACCCTGAAATGGACACCAACTAATAGAGACCCGTCTGTTAAATTGTAATTGAATGTTACATGGCACTCTGAACTCAGAATGGTCTTTTTTTCCCGTAAGCGTGCAGGATTTAGGCAGACGCTCCAATGACAACTTAATTTCATCACTGAGGAGCAGCGCGGAGTGTTTTGGTTTGAGCCTCTCCCTCGAAATACGGCCCTTATTAATGATAATTGGTAAAAAGGTGACACATGTCTGACTCTTGTTTATCTTACATTTCAGATAATTTGAGGCGCACTTTTTTCTCGCAAGGACAAATTAAAATTGGAAAAACTGCTCAATGTCTTCTTTTTTCCTGCAAAAAATAACTGGTGCTCTGTCGTATTCACAGCCGGGTTTATTTCACTCTCAAGGCAGCTCACTTAGAAGACTTTGCTTTATTTAGCTTTTCTGCTAAATCGCAGCTAAAGTTCTTTCAAATGGTGCGTTTGTGTTAATTAGGATATATTGTAAGTTGTTCACAAAACCTAAATTATTTGGTGAGCATTGTATTCAGATCCTTTACAAAGATACGTTCTTAGTATTAACTACATATACTTTTATAGTACTCATTATGGAAAAATTCACAGTACACGATCAGAGTGATGTAACTTAAGTTGAAACAGTTAATTCATGTCGTCAAAGATCTGGTGCTCGCTATTGAATTTTGATTTAATACATTATTTTTTCCTTTTTTTATTATTTAAAAAAAAAATAGCAATACTAAAAATACTGACACAGGTAAAAGCCACAGTCTTTAAACCTGCAGGCTGCAGAATGATAAAAAAAAAAAAGTACCTCAACACTGAACAGATTTGATCTTTGATATATAGATTGATGGATTGATTTAAACTTAAAATAATTTATATTCTGTGTCATATACGTAATTGTTTGATTAAACAATTAGATTCATAAGAGAGTAGAGGCAATGTTATAAACTTTTATTATGAGAAATGTGGCATATGTTTAGAATTGAGTGTCCTTCATATGCATATTCTCTATAATATCATTTATTAGTCTAAATGTCCGCTGTAAACCTGATCAGGTAGATTTATTTAAAAAAGAGCATCCGTTTGCCTGAAGGTCATGAGTGTTAATGCTCTGATTGATTTACAATCTGATGCAGACTTCTGTTTGTTTAATGAGGCCGGAGGAGCTGTGTTTACAGAAGAGAGGCAGCAGAGGGAGTACAGCACTGTCTGTAGGGAACTCTGTGTGTGTGTGTGTGTGTGTGTGTGTGTGTGTGTGTGCGTGTGCGTGTGTGTGTGTGTGTGTGTGTGTGTGTGTGTGTGTGTGTGCGTGTGTGTGTGTGTGTGCGTGTGCGTGTGTGTGTGTGTGTGTATGTGTCAGGTTTGGCATTGCACACCCTTCTTAGTTGGTACCCTTTCTGACTAATCAAATACATATTCTCCCATCATCTTTTGCATTCTCATGAAACATCATTTCTGCTGTTGTCTGCACTGACGAGGAGAAAAAAGAAAATCTCTTTTAAGTCCAATAATACCTTCCTGAAGACGGCACAGACTGATTTCAAAGACAAAGTCACAAAAGCACTGAAGGGCCAACCTGGGATTGGACTTGTCTAATGTTACCAAAACGGCAAACAGTGAAAGGCCCCATAATTGATACGCAGGACCCCAGAGGGCACGACTCCTGTCAGATCAGCCACAGACAAGAACTGCCACGGCCACGCACGGCAGGGAATAACGGCTAATTAGCCCCGTTTAAACATTTCCTGGTTTGAAGAACTTAAAGAGCGCAGGCCACAATCACACGAACAATAGCCGCTCACTTAGTAAAGAGGTCGGATCAGACGGTTGGTAACGTTTACGAAAACGGATCAAAACTGAACCAGATGACATGCAGATCACCTGAGGCCGCTTGAGAGACATATAGTTTCAGCCGAATAAGAAAACTACTGCTCTGTTTTTGTTCCCTGCTTTTGTTTTACCCTGTGTAGATAATATGAGAGCTATGTCATGTGTGGAGATGTGATGATACATACGTATCCAGTATCAAGCAACCCAAGAAACTTCATGAAGAAACTACTTTATTTTTTTAAACAATCATTTCGTCTTTGAGACATCGGATAAATAGTTCCATCACAACTTGGTGATCTCATCCTATTGCTTTTTTTTTTGTCCGACCAACAATCAAAAACCTAAACATTTGCAGTTTTCTGTCACATGAGAGACAGGAAAGAAAGAGGAAAAAAAAGGATCTCCGACAGGAGGGTCATGCAACGGCTCGTGCATGTGTGCATGTGTGCATGTGTGCAGCCGTGAGCGAGTGTGTAGCTGAGCGTCTGTCCACAGTTCATTTTTCATTCTGCTGCAGCGAACTGCAGAATAATGTGAGTGTCCAGTTATGGCTGCATTGTCTCTGACCCTGTGTGGTTGCTGTAACTCACATACTCTCAAAACACCTTTTATTACTTGTTGGAAACTGCCACTGACTTCCTGTCGATCCTCTCTCACTACTCCTAACTGGCCTCTGGCCGGTAGGGGCCACTAGTGAAAACACAGCCGACCTCCAGCCGCTGCCAGAGAGGAAACACTGTTTGCATCGCCGCCACTCAGCCGCCGTCGCGTGGGGCAGACGGCTCGTGAGTTTAATTTAGTTTTTGGCAAGACTATATGAAATGTCTTATACAACGACTTTGAGGCATTTGCCTGCACATTGCTTCCTGTTTTGGGGTTTAAATTAAGTGTGTTTGACACTTTTAATTCAATCACGCGTTACATCAGCGGACGCTGTAAACACACCTGCCGCAGATCTGCACTCTGAGTTCACTTTCAACTTTCCTTTTTTATAGGATTCTTCGACGGTTTCTGCTGTTGCTTATCTCGTGGAGTTGTTCAAATAAAACCGTAATAAGAATGTCAATGAAAATTGGGCCTTTTGAGATTCACAAAGATGGTTTTGCAGATTCGGTTTTATAAACAACTGTTAAACATATTAAACAAAAATCACTGTGACCACTGCTTAGACTTGGTCCCTGAAAACTACATTTAATAAGTGTTTGTGTTTGGAAGTTGCTTTAGGTCTGATTTCAATTCCCATACGTCATTTCCCAAATAATATGAATATAAGAAGCAGCATGAAAGGAACAGGTGTGTCGTGTAGCTAAAGACTTAAAAATAATAAACCACATAAAAGTGTTTGCACACATTATTTGACCCAGGTGGAGCTGTCAGAAGTGTTTTAATAGGAGACTGGCCCGACTGGTTTGCTGAGTTGATGCGTGGCAATGTTTACTCAAGCTGTATTCATTTATTGATATTTAGATTTCTAACAAACACAACATTTTCTTTTTGAAGTTTTGAAGCCAGTTTAATCACTTTGTTGATGTCTGAGACTCTCGCTCACGCAGCCTCACAGCTCCAGTTGGACTGAGGTGTTGCTTTCTCACCTGTGTGTGTGTGTGTGTGTGTGAGTGTGTGTTTCCATGCTGTGCCCCACAGGACAATAGACATCATGAATAGGCATCAATAAGTAATAGCCAGCCGATTGCCAGCTCCACATAACGCTCCCCTCACTGGAGAGGACCCTCACCCGTCAGCCGTCTGTGACACATCATCATTAACGTTGTCTCTTCTTGTCTCCCAGCTTACAGACACACACAGCTCTAAAGCAAATAATCCTTTTCAACAGACTGATTCCCGCTTATCAGGGTCCCAGTACAGGCCGTTGTGCGACCAGTAACACGCTGTGGTAATCTGCATGCTAATTAAATTGGACCAAGACTGTTTGCTCAGATGATCGCGTGTCACTGACGCTGCAGATTAGTGCAGCCACTTTAACCGTTAAATGTAATTCCTTTGTGATTGAAACTCACACTGCTCGGAAAACAGCGTGCGCAGGGAAAACATGACTTTGTGACTTTGCTATGTACATTATACAGATGTGTGTGTATTTTTTAAGTGAAGTTAATGCACTACTTTTTCAGTTTAGAGACAGAAAATAAAGAAGACAAAGACGTGATTTTAGTCTGCAACATAGGTCCTTAAAACGACGAGGTTTCAGATTATTCTTTGTTTTTACTTATTGTGTCATTTTTGTGTAAAGTAATTACAAATACAAATGACAAAAAGGAGTATTATTGTCTAAATGCTCCAGAAGTATTAAACAAAGTACTATTTTTTTTAATAAACTGGTGAAACTGCTAACTCCTCGGCATCATCTTCAGAAAGACTTCAGAAGAATATTTAAGAATCTGAGAATTTGGGACCTGCTCATCTTAAATCTTGAAAAATTATTGAAATGATTGTTTAAAATTGTTGACACTTCCTTTTTCTTTCACTCGACTCATCATCTCAGCTCAGGTTCAGGACTATTATTTCTAAATAACGTCTTTCACCGTATCAGCTTGGTCTCCTCTGATCTCCATCCTGTTTGGGTGATCTTGTACTAAAGTCCGCTGCTTTGTGTTCCCACCTGGCCAGGTAAGCATTTAGCGAGCCCTCCATTGGCTTGTCTGCTCCACTTAACACCTGACATGCCCCTCCGTGCCGACCTTTGACCCCTGACCCCAGACTGACAACCCGGGAGACGTCTCTCGGATACTTTCCTTTCTCCGCTGCGCAGCTCTTTTCTTCTCCGCCCCTCTCTGAGTGCCGCAGAGTGAGACAAGGTGAAAGGTATCCAGGGTTTTTTTAAGAGAGGTGGGGGCCGCGCAGGTGTTCATGCCTCCACACCTCTCAAGTTCAAAAGCCATTGAGTCCTTAGCAACCAGGTAACAGTCAAACAATGTGTCACACACCCCCACCCTGAGGCGACAGCGTCTTCTGTTTTACCGTCAGAGCTCTGGGCTTTAAAGAGCCCGATCCGAACGCCTCGAATTCAGTCCGCCCTTACCCACTGACAATGAAAATATACATATTAACCCGACTGCATGTCTGACATCATCTGATGATATTCAATCACACCAAAGCCAGACACAAACATTCATGGGGCTAGAAAATAAAAACACAGCACAGACGGGCGTGTGCTTATCTAACAAAACACCCCCTGTATCATGTCTGGATCTGTCACCTTTTTTTTCTTCTCACCAACATGTCCGATATTCCCCAGCTCCTGCAAGTTTATGGGTTCAAAAGTGGGAGCCGGTCCAAGCATTACTAGTAACATTAGTGTCAGTAATTTAATGCGCAGGTGTGAATGGATTCTCAAACAAGCCAGGGAGGCCCCCGGGGAGGCCCCCGGGGAGGCCTCCGGCGAGGCCCACGCAGGACGGCCAGGGCCAGCGGCAGGTTTAAATAAATACGGTGCTGAGCAGACGTGTCGGCAGCTGAGGCCCGATACGGCCACCGCTGTTTGTGTTGTGGATTTGTGAGGTCGCTGAAGAGAACGCAGAGGAGCTCGAGCAGGTTTCCTGGGAGAAGAAGAGGAGGAGAACCTCCTGAGGAGAACAAGTGGCACCTGAAGAGCTCATGAATACTGATGTTTTTATGCCGACAGCCTTCATAAACTCACCTTTCACCCCACTGTGGGCTGCAATCGTTTTCCTTTTTATTGTTACATTTTTATCATTGTGACAATGTTCTTATTTATTGGTTCATCACATCAAATATCCAGAATCTTGCAAGCCATCAATCTATTATGTTCACTTGATTTATGACTTTCTGCCCTCATACAGGTAATGTTCATATGATGGTATGTCAGCTTCATTGTATTTAGGAACATTTTATATTCTCAGAAACTCAACCAGTTATTCATATCAATGTACTTTTAAAAAAAATGAGGATTAAAGAAGAAATGTGTTGAATATAGATGTTAAATTTAGAATTTAGATAAACATTTTACATCATCTAAAACACTTGAATTAAAGCATGAATCATAGAAAAATCTATCCATGTAGTGAAAAAACACACTCTCTGCCAGGTTGACATGTAGAATGTTTCTGTACACTGATAATGTGAAATACATAACCCAAAACTTAGTCCACATTCCCAAAATATTCAGTTTACTGAGAGGAAATCAATGGAATTAAAAATCTAAATAAATACACTTGAGAAAAAAATGACGGTTCATCATTTGTCAAACAGTTGCAACATAATTCTTTGCTAATTGACTAAACTGTCAGCTCAAGTTGAGGCTCATTAACTGTCAATAAATTAACTATTTAGCTGCTGTGTGTGAGCGACGACGAAACAAAGATAAGAAGATGAAGGGAAGCGGACGGATCCCTCTGCAGTGTGGACGGGAAGAGTGAAATCACAGACGCCGAGAGGAAAAGGAGTGCGTTCGCAGTGCGTTCGCAGTGCGTTCGCAGTGCGTTCGCAGTGCGTTCGCAGTGCGTCCTGGGAGTCGACGAGCCGGCCACCAGATGCCAGATGGGCCTGTTCGGGGATGGTTTATGGATTAAGAGCTGAGCAAAAAAGGGCAAAGAGAGGAGGATCGGTTTCAATGTTTCTTTCCGACCTGCCAAACTTCCCTCATGGACGTCCTGACAGTCATTAAAAAAAGCTTGAGCTGCTGATTCCTTCAGGCACGCTGCCAGAGCTGGTATGAAGAGAGTGCACCTCTAAGTCTGGCAGTAAATCCCACGGATTCACGCTGAGCCGCAGACAGACACCTGCAGGACACATGATACTGTATATTTCATTTTGGTCTTTGAGCTCAGGTACATCACCATCACTACGCATTAGCTCAGATTTAACTCAGAGGAAGACTTCATCGTTACTCTGTAATGTTTCTCCTCCTCAAAACCATCAAAGCATCAGAACTACGATGTACAACTTCTCATGTTCATCCGTTTTACAATTAAATAATGGAAAACAACTGTGTATAATGTGATACATTATATTTTGTGTCATTTACTCTATTCATAATTAAAGTGATTATTTAATCCAAACTCTAATTTGTCCATAAAAACACTTACAATCTATTGTAAGGGGGCTCATTTCATGACGATAGCTTCCTTAACTTATCTGTTTTCTCCTAAACGTGCGTCATTTCGTTCTGTCAGTCCTACTTTTGCGAAATTGCCTTTCAACAACCTCTGCAGAAAGGCTTGAAGTTGCTACATTGAGCTGTGAGCTGAGCTCGCAGCGGCGGAGAGTGATGGTGATATTGTTAGCACCGTGTCAGAGGTCAGGGGTCCCCGAGGTGGGTGGTGGTAGTTAAAAGGGAGCTGAGACAACACCACGGAGGTGCTGTAACAAATCTGGAATTAAATGGGTTTGGGTTGAAGACGAGACAAAAAAACAAATAAACAAAAATTAAGAGCTACCAAAAGACATCACCATTGAATTGTATGGCTCTAATCTGTTATTCAAAGTTCACAATCTATACAAAGATAATACATATATATATATATATATATATATATATATATATATATATATATATATATGTGTATATATATATATATATATATATATATATATATATATATATATATATATATATATATATGTAAATACCTAAAAAACATGAGACTTTAGGGACAATTCCAATCGACTGTCCCAAGTTAAGGGAGTTTATGAAAATGCCGTTGTGGAGGAGCTCCCATGATCGTGATGAGAAGGCAAAGCCACCTTTGTTACTCTGACTTCATTGTGTTTCTCTCTGCGGTGAAACTCTGAGTGTGAGTGCAGAAACCTATCCTGCGCTCTGTGTATAGCAGGCCAGGACAATAGCGGCGGTTTGGGTGTTTCCTGCATCACACACTCTGAGAGACCAACCTTTGGTTCATCGAGAGTCCCTCATCAAATATTAAATCCTCTGTCAGTCAGCAGCAGCGTCGAGCCTGGACGGGTAAACTCTTCACAGCTGGTGGGTTGCTGGTGTTGGATCCACTGCAGACTCTGTGGTGTTTGGTGAAGTCACAAGATGCTGCTGCAACGGTGTGAGAGTCTGTGCATATTTTACAGAGCATAGTGTTCTCCAGATATTGTGCCCCCCGCCAAGAAGATGTTGTTGCAAAGAAATACCATTATCCAGTCGACTTTTGTGGTAAATGCAACAGGAAATGAATGACTTGTAGTTTATACGTATGGTTGTAGTTCTTTGATGTCTTTGCTCATGTAGGTCCCTTTTGTTGATTTTTCATTGTAGATTTCTGCAGACTTCCGTATCTGTATGTTGTCTTAAGAATTAGTGCAATTTGCTGATGTAAAACTACAAAACGCATGAAACATTTTAATGATGCTGATCATGTGAGCAATGCGTCCTTAGCTGCTTCCTCTTCATGTATGGTCTCCGATAGAGGCATTCAATGCAGATAAAGTACAATAAAAAGTTAAATTCCTTCCTGCATTTACAACATTACTGGTTGATATTTGTTCCGGCCATTGCTTGGTTATTTTTTCATCTTCATCGTCCTTCAATGTGTGATTCAATATGTGATTGAATGTTTTTGACACTTTGTCTGTGATACTTGCCTCATTTGTATGTTTTTATTTGCTCTTTATTTCCTGCGTTGAGAAGGGATGTGTGACGTCATCGCGGTCGTACGGGAAACACTTTCACCATCATGGTGGAAACGGCCGATACAGAGTTCACAGAGACGGTAAATCAGTGCTCATCTGCCAGAGCAAACAAAATTAACTTGTTTTACTAGATTTCATTCACATTCCTCCCAGTGGGGATTAATTCCTTTCAGATTGCTCTCCTGTGAATGTGTTCCTGGTGAAGGAAGGCAGACGGTTGGATGGACACCTCCTCCTCCATCTCCCCTCCGCCCCGCTTCTTTGTGCCAGTTTTGGGATTAGTCACACGATACCACAGATATTAATGACTCCTGTTAAAATGAATATTACGTGTCATAAAATCCCCCGTTGCAAGATTTAATTTCCACACCCATGAACATAATGGTGGAAAATATAACTCCTGGTCCTGTCAGAAAGCCTGTAAGTGGTGTTGAGTCCCGTCAAGCGAACAAAAAGGAAGAAAACTTTTTTTTGCAGGGTCCATCGCGGCGATAATGTTTCAGCTGACATTCTCCCTCGATACACCTGAGACAGGTGACTTTTGCGGTAAGAGGATTATCTGTTATGGAGTTTGAAGAGGTCCCTATTGTCCGAGGCCAGGAATATGAATAAGCAAAGAGCTGGTGTCGCTGAAGGGGGAAGACGTTGGCAGTGAGCTGACACGAAGACGAGATTAGCTCATCAAAATATATGAATTAGTAACACGGGCGAGGACACTTTGGATCATACTCTGCAGCCACCTTTGACCATGAAACACAGCTATTGCGTGCCGTTGTGAATAAGTGATTGAGTTTCTAAACTCGACTGAATAATTCAGAAGATAATTGGCCCAGCTTAATTGGCGGTCGAGCATAAAAGATTCACGGTGCCGCTTAAGTGTAGCACATCAGGCGCCACTTATAATGATGACAGATGGCTGTTTGTGGGGTGTCAGATGGGAAGGCTTTGTCGTATTCACACTTCCCCTTGTGAGGAGACAGATCAGGTTTTTCCTCCCAGAGCGCTACATCGTTTCTCTTTTTCATTCGCCAACTGCGACTGCGGTGAATTATTGAGACACGGCGAGCTGATGAAGTGCCAACCAGCGGCCCTCTGCGGCCGCCCACGTCAGATGTTTTGTTTGTGTTTCTTTGAACTAAACCGGCCTCGTGAAGTACTTCACGGAAAATGTCTCGTGTTGCAGGAAACTGAGTGGAAGATTTTTACAGCAACATCTTCGGTCACACAAGATTTAATCAGCTCTATGATTTCATTGGTATTAGAGTGTGAGAAAAGTTTGAATTTCACGTACAAACATAGGTGAGGAGAAACTAAAAACACATCTTTTTCGAGTACACCTTGAGTTAGGAAGGTAGCACTGTAGTAGAGCTTTAGTAGTACTTAATGTCTCTTACTGAGAGCACTTTGTAGTTTGACTTCATTAAAGAAATTGTACTTTCTTAGTTCTTGTTGTTCTGAGTTTGTACTCACAGTTAAATGCACTTATTTTAAGTTGCTTTGGATATAAGCATCAGCTAAATGAAAAGTAATGTAATGTAAAAGGGTTTAATATTACTAGAAAGGCACTAGAATGGAGACCTCCACCAGGTCAATCCACGCCAAACTTTAATGGTTTCTTCTTTGGCTTATTGCTCCTCCAACCAGTTTCATGAAAATCATGCCAGTAGTCCTGCTGTAAAATATACAAATAAACCAATAAACTGAAGCAAGAACATAAATAAATAGGAAAGAGGTGACATGCTACAGCCTTTATTGCAGGTCATTTTTATTTAATTACAGACTTGATGTCCATTTTCAACAGTCTTTTATATTTCACCGGTCCATCAAGACAAGCGGGGCAGAGCGAGTTATGTGGTTGGCTCTCGCCCTCATCTGAATAAAGGGGACAACCAATCACATCACTGGCTCCTCCCTGCTTATTTTGACTGGCAGTGACGTCACGAGAAGTGGCAACGGGATTGTAGCTTCAGCAGGAGACTAATTATATATTTTCACATATTAAACTTCTCCAATTTTATGACAAAATTAGACTTGTTTGACCTACAAACATGGCACAATTAATGTATAAAATATTTGTTCCTCCCCAGATATATATTTTTTAAAATAAGGTCCCATATTTAATATTACGAGTGGCACAATTATACATAATGTTACATTTGACACAGAAGCCTGTGTACATTATGCCTATCTTAAGTTTCATATAATTGCAACAATAATCCTCTGTACCACAAAACTCCATAGACAAATTGCAGTATTTTACCTAAAGAAACAAGTTGAATCATGCTCCCCATAAATGTATTTATTTAACTAAACTTCTGCCCCTCAAATGACCAAACCCCTCCCAGAGAGCACCCACCAACGCACTTGTATTCATTAGCTCTCCATTAATGAAGCAGTTCTTCAACATGAGCGAGGCTGCGATTAATTTTGAGAAGAAAAAACATAATTTCTAATTCTTTCACAAGTGTATAATTACTAATGATACACTTAGCATTGAAAACACACGCAAAACGCTCGCTGATTTTCTTCTGAATCACGCATGAGAACTCTACATTGTAGGCGTTAGCCGTGTGTGTAAACACATCTAATGTCTTCCTGTGTTCAGCGTTTTCTTCATTTCCCGTCCCTAATTGCCTAATAATTTAAACACACTTAAGTTGGCTCATTAGCTGTGTATGAAGACCTAAAGGGAGGGAAACACCTGTTCATTTACTTAATGAACTCCAAAAAACTCTGCACTGTGTTCAGGGGCAAGAAAATAAACCGAGACATAACATAGTGGTCTCAAGACTTACAGACCTTTAATGAAACTCCAATAGTACAAAGTAAATATCAGCAGTTATGCTTTTGTTAATCTAAGTGTAGAGACAGGCTGGAGCTGCTTTCTGGGACTGTAAATCAAGTGTTTCCTCCCACTGGAAAAATAATGAAGGGATTCATGAGGCCGGGGGCAAATATAAGGAATAAAGTAAATATCCAAAAGAAACCATTTGGATTGTATTAATGATATTTCCGTGTGTGTGTGTGTGTGTGTGTGTGTGTGTGTGTGTGTGTGTGTGTGTGTGTGTGTGTGTGTGTTCACGCAAGCGAGTGAGACCCAGAGCCGGTGAGGAAAAATGACAATTTCTGCTAGTGGAGCAAAAACTGACAAATTGGAAGAAGTGCTAACTAGAGGCCTCAGTGCATGTGTTCTCTGCATTAATACATTTACAAACACAGGACTTCCTGTAAACAGTGATCACATCAGGTGGAGCTACTTTAATTGCTTACAGTAGTCCTCATGTGGCCACACACACTCGCTTGTTCCAGTGGGTCTTTGTTCTTTGTTGTGTATTACTCCATCCTCTAACGAAAAAACATCACATTGAAGCTACTGTTATCAATAGTTGTTTATTGGCAGAGGTTCCAAGGACTACTTACATGTGAAAGGATCGGTCGCTCGGGCCGTATCAGGATACCTTCATTGTCCTATGAGTATCTTTGTTGTGCACATGGTTTAATAGCATAATCAGAAGCACAATCAGTTTCATCACTGCCCCGCCCCCTTAAGGAGACTACTGGCAGGTGCTAAGTAAACATTGGACCTTTTTTTCCCGAGTCACATATCTGTTTAGCATTTTTTTCATAATGCTAAATGTGACTGTGAGCAGTGTAAATATATAACGCTCACAAAAGAAAATATAAAAACTTCATGGAAGATAAGCCAATGTGCTTTCATCCTTCCACACAACGGTCACAACATTTCTAAAGAGGTCGGAGGATTGAGCGGAGCGGTGACCACGCCCACTCAGGGGACATCGAGTCTATACTATTTCATACCGTTGGTGGAGCTTGTAATGTGTCATCTTTGTTATTGAGCAGCGTTGGTATGACAGAATGGTTTTCACACGGGACTTGCAGCTCCTGTCACCAGTGATCGATGTGGCGACTGGGCCTGCGCCATGCTCACCAGCACCCTTTGCTCAAACCTCTCTGTGCTGGAAACCCAAGACCACAGGCCACAAAGGGCTCTGTAAAGCATCTCACCCTTCCCTCTCAGGATAGTAATTAACCTGCCTCTCACCTCGCTGTCCAGCAGCGTCCTCGAAACAGCCTGGCAATCACCAGACACTTCACACAACAGCCTGCACACGGGAACTTGACCCTCACGGGTGCCTTTCTTTTTCTCGTGACACTTTTCTCCGCGGCACTTCTCTTCCCAAATTATGGCGGCCTGCCATGCCTCGCACACACGCAATGTCATCACATTCTGTAATGACTCCGTGTCTCGATTAAAAGCGCTTTGACAGGCCACTGTGAATTAGTAGCTTCTTGTAAGTGATTTCATATGTTATAATATGGGACAGAAAAAAATGCTCTTCATGTGCAGCTCAAGTGGTTGAAGTCCGTAAATCACAGGCTCCACTCTGTCCATAGGCCATTTTCAAAGTAAGAAAACATTAAAGACTTATTAACTTTTAGTGGACTTTCAATGCGGGTCAAGAAATGGAAACAGACTAAACAGCCAATAAAAGCATGAGCCCATCTTTGGCGTAAGTCATGACAAAAGCAGCCCTTAAATCAGATGTGAACAACTCTGCCTTGTTCTTAGAAACTCCACATCCAGCATGCGGGGCGAAGCTGTGGGGCAGTCCAGCACCTTTATTTCCATCAATAATTTCCTCTCCACGGCTGATGACCTTGGAGCCCCCAGAACCGGCTGGTTTTGATTAACAGTGCTGTGTACTATATTATAAGTGAGACCTGCAGGGTTTGTGACGCCGTGATGGATACTCTGAAAAAAATCACACCATCCAGGTTTTTCCACACTGCCCACATTGTGTTGGACAGAGAAAGGAATTCTAACGTCACCTCACATTATATCAATGCTTTCGTGCTTTTTTCCAGCATACAATTTTTGTTACTGGCAATCCAGTGAAAGAACATTGTCTGCTACCACTAAGAAATGACCCAGGCACTGTCTCAGCACATTTCTTTCAAACATTTCAAGAAAAATCCCTTGATTTAAACATTTCGGTGCTGCTCTGTATCGTGCCAGTCCCACATTTGACTACATATTGTTGTTGGCTGGACCAGCAGGGTGGTGTTGTGATTGGTGTCACGGTGCTTCAGCCACAGGGCCTGGGCTCAATTCCCCTTGACAGCCAAAATCCACCCTGCTGAGGTGCCCTTAAGCAAGATGTGGAATTCCCAGGGATGCAGCTCTGAAGAGGTGCAGTTCATTCATGCATCTGAAAGGTACCGCTCTGCTGAGGTATCCGGGTCTCCGACAACAAAACGCAGGCTTGTCTGGCATTAAAAAAAAGAATCTGGCTTAACAATCCCAGTAGTTTACCTGACTTAACTGTTTACTTAACAACCAGTGTGACCGAAGGTTAAGCGATTGCTGTTGTGACAACATAGTAATGGGACGAGACTGACGGTCCAGTCAATGTCGATGTTTCCTTGGGCAAGACACACAAGAGACCCAAATTACTCCGGTAGGATGTGCCGGCGGTGTATGAATGGGTGAATGACATGTAGTGTAAAAGTACTTTGAGCGGTCAAAAGACTAGAAAGGCGTACAAGTAGAAGTAGAACGAAGACTAGAAAGGCATATATAAGTACAAGTACAATGTTTAAGACCTTTTGTCATTTCTATAACTTTCTGAGCTGGACAATGCTGTCTGCGAGCTGTGAAGTTCAGCTTCTGATGAGCTGAAAAATATCTAAATCTCTAACTGGACTTCCTGGGTCGTAAGGAATTGTCTCATCAGTACCGGAAATAAAACAACGCTGCCGCCAAGGCACTTTTTTCAGGCGGACATCCCTGAGATCAGAGAGCAGACTAAAAGATAACGTCCTCTCCCAACAGACAAGCTCTGTTTTGTCCGGCATGTAGTCTGCTTCATCATATTTATGTTCCTACAAATATTTGCTTTATTCATCAAATATTGAGCAGAGATCGCATCACCTTCAGCTTTTGTTGATTTCCGTAGACACTCACATATAAATGAAATGATGATGTGATTAAATGTAGCGTTTCATTTATTGTTATTTTGCGCTTGTTGAAACATTTTCAAATCCCTTTGGATAACATGAGAAATGAATTGCCATCAATCCAGGAAATAAGTAATGTTTCTCGATTCCTGAAAAGTTGACATGGTGGAGGTTCACCGATCATATGCACCCTCTGTGAAGCATGTCATTTCCAAAAACACCTGGTGGAAAATGTATATTCCTGAGCCTTTTGTTCCTTGGAAAGAGACAGGATAGAGCGACCACAGATTTTTTTAACACATTTCAACAGAATTTTTCTTTTTGAGCAGTCGTCTCTGGAGAGAAATGAACACCTGAAGCAGTCACTCATGCATGTCAATAAACATGGACGTGTATAACTCCCCATCTTCACACACTATTGTTTCTCCACTGAGGCCACTGAGGCCTGACTCGCTTCTGAGGCTCCACAATAAATGAATTTTCCAGTCAAATATGGAGTGAAAGTTCCACTCTGTCGCACGTTAAATGGGACATAATTTGAGGTACAGATGAACATGGTATTAGCATACTTCCACAAATCCAGATGGGATATGCCCTCTGTAATTAGCAATAATGCTCAATTCATTTTGGCTTTGACCATTATTTTCTCCACAGAGCCACTAACTTAATCCCAGAGCCATACTTCTTCACCGCAGAAAATGCCGCAGTGGAACGTCTACGTCTATATTCACACTTTTCAGTGTCTCAAAGCGCTGCAGCATCTCCTAAGTAGTCTGTTGAAAAGGCTCAAAGTGTCATCTTTGGATAAATGCTATTTTCAGTGGGCTGTAATGAATAGCACTTAAAAATCTGAATGGCTATCGTATCAGGTTTTGTATCCAAAGTATTTTGGGGAACAATGAAGCAGGAATCATAAAGCAAAAGAGACAGTGGATCAGAGTTGAGTAATGTCTTTGTAATCGGTCCCCTGCTTATATTTTCAGTGTGTTATTAACTCTTTTATGTTTATTTATCTTCCAGCTGACGCTGAAGTAGTGACACCCAACTCTGGTCCCACCCAGTAACCGCCTTGTCGTTGAAAGATGGCACAGGCTGAAGTCAGGTGCTGTGAAGAGGGTAAGTGTTGTATCATTACTGTCATTCTTACATAATGATATCATTGTGTCTTCTTCTTACAGAGATCCTTTGTCAAACACATGATCTATACAGGCCTGCAAGTCAGAGGAGGGCTCCATTATCAGCTCTGAAAAGTTAATTCATCATCTGCTTCTGTATTACGATGTGTACACAACATAGCATGTCCGCCAGTGCCAAGATATCTGATCCAAGATTGAGCTCAGTTTGCAGATGTTGTTTAATCTCTCACAGAAAGAGAACAAGACACACAATTGGAACGTTTTCAGTGTATTAGATTACAAAACACTGTTAAGCCGCTCCTACCTTCAGTGGGTGTCCCCACTATAGCAAGCTAGCGCTGCTGCTAGCTCCCCGCTGCTGCTAGCTCCCCGCTGCTGCTGCTGCTGCTGCTGCTGCTGCTGTCCGCCTCCCCGCTGCCCAAGTCGAGCGTCGAGCCGGGGCTGGTCCCACTACATTTGGTTGTTGTCAGGGGGCTAGCGGAGAGCTAGCAGCAGCGCTAGCTGACTACAGCGGGGAGCTAGCGGGGACGCCCATCGAAGGTAGTAACGGCTTGTGACCCGACTTTTACGGTAACTCATTCAAAGAGGATCTTTGCAGGTAAAGTAGGTTAAGGTAGATAAACCACTGCAGGCAAAGAGGGAAAGTCATAACAACTGTGACACAAAAGGTCATATCAACACATAGAATAACTCACCAAAAATCTGTCAGTTGAGGAACAAATGCTCAGCACCCAAAGGCTTGAAAGTAGCTTTGAAAAAATGTCCACTGTAGTTCATGTTCAAAGCTCGGCCTGCAACAAAATATTATTTGTATTTTTATTAAATTAATAATATTCAAGTTGGCATCTTCCAATTCCTCTGTATTTATTAATTTCCATGAAGCAACTTTTTGGAACACACTGAACATTTGTCTGGACATTTCATATTTTATTGTTTTAACAAATTTTTTTTTACATGACATGGGTTACTGTTAAAATAAAAAGATAGATTTTCAGTGGACTATTCCTTTAACTCTCTTACCTTATAAATTAAAATCCAGCACAAAAATCTGGATGTTATCTTTGAAAACAAGCTTGAGTTGGAGGTAAAGTCAGACGTTCAATCGCCCTTTTGTAATATCTCAAATTAGATCCATTACATCCCGCTTAGACTGTAATTCGCTGTATTCCTTTCTTACTCAATAAACTCTCTTCAAACTTCTACTCACAAAATCCTTCACGTAACGCCTATTTTAGCATCTGGTTACCTGCACGCTTTAGAATTGATTTGGAGCCTGAGGTCTGTAAGTAATTCCTAGTTTAAGGCTAAAAAAACAGAGAAGCTTTTGTAGCTTTTTTAGCCTTTAGCATTTTTTCTTTCAAATCTCTCTTAAAAACCCTTTTTTTGATTGCTTTCTCTTGAATTGGTTATTCTTCACTTGTTACGTTGATATAACACAACATGTTGCTTTGTTATGGCTCTCTGTTGCTTTCCTCCCCTCCGCATCTAAAATCTGATACAAGAGCTTTTTCGTCATAACTGCTATTCATTACAACCCACTGAAAATAGCATTCATCCGTGCCCTCCGAAGAGAGAAAGACTTTTGAGTTTTCTGTTCCCGTGTCTCTTTTTCAGAATCTGTGCTTTTACTGGCAGGTCTTCTCACCAGACCAGCAGACTATAAATATGACCCCTCTGAATGCCCACATCCTCGCCCCTAAAATAAATCATGTGCCTTTCAGCTGGAGAAGACGCACGGCACCTACCAGGACAGTCCCGTCTTTCTACACAAGCTGCAGTCTGCAAATGTTCTCAGATCACAATCTATCAACACACACGCACACACACACAGAGACTCAGGGACACCCACAGACAACCGAGGAGAGCAATCCTCTGAAGTACCCTGGGAACGAAGCACTGCTGGCTCACCTCAGGGCTCTGGATAACTGGATGCCAGCTCTGGCCCTGCCTTTCCTTGCCTGTCACTCCTCTTGCCGCTGGCTGGCCAGAGAATAGGAGCCAGTGTGGGGACCAGGGGGACTGGAGCTCATCAGAGAGGTTGACTCAGTCCTGCCTGCACCCGCAACGCTGTGGGTCTGGCACTCTGCACAGGTGGAAAACGGAAGAGGGTGAGTGGGTAATCACGAGGGTGTTGGCCCCGTTCTGCCCACACACACACACACACACACACATACAAAAAGACACAAACCACAACTATGGGCCCTCTTACTAGCCTGTCGTGTGTGGTTTTCTGACACTGTCATCACAGACGTTCAATAATGAGAAACACAGACGCGGAGGAAGAGGAAAGAGAGACAAAAAGCAGGATGTGTGCCCACTGAAGAAATACAGGCTGCAAGCTCAGAGAAGAGGCAAAAACCTTCAGGGGGAAGAGGTGTTTTGATTTCATGGAGGAAGAAAAACTTATAAATATTACAAAGTATTGAGCAAATTTAATGTGTCAGTGTGGTTAACTAAATATGAACAAATACCTTGCACAGTGGGTCTGTTTACTTCTGCATCTTTGCAGTATGTGTACCCAAATGGAGAGTGAGCAAACACCAAAACCGACTAACACACAAACCGACTCCCATGGAGGAAACAGGTAGACAAATTCATTTTGACGCAAATCGCCCTTGACTTTTGCCAATCTGTCAAAAAGCCTCACCCTTCCCAGGCATTATCCGCACCGTGATATTCTTTCCTTCCGTCTTTAGAGGAACGTCAGTGTGATGAGCGTCTAAGCTGGAAACGGGCTGCAGTTGTTTTCTTTGCAAAAACACCTGTCTAAACAGCAGCAAAGCCAAGGGCAAGTCTCGCCTGTCAGCGTCGGTGACAGCTCTTGACAAAAATTCAGCAGAGACAATTCCTAAGACGTCCACTCAAGCGAAACAATGCACGTGTGCTGGAATGACCCCAGCTGGGCTGCCTCGCATCCTCTTTAGGTTTCAGTGTTGTTTGTAAGGAGCTCTGCAACAGACTGACATTTAACAACACCTGGACGAAGGTCAAATGTTAAATATTCCCATAAAGATACAGTCTTTGTTTTCTTTGTTTCTGTGGTTTCAAATGCACGTAATCCTTCCAAATGCACCGGCGGCTTCAGTGACATTGACTCTGCCACAAAAGAAAAAGACCTCTTCCAGTTGTGTGACAGCAACAAAAGGCTGGACTTATTCAAGTGATTAATTAATACAGTTTACAACCATTTTTAAAGCCGTTTGTATCATCTGTCCAGAGTGGATTTAGAGGCTGTTTCAGGGAAGATCTACTGAACAAAGACCAGGTGGCTCATTAGCTACCAGAGACCTGGGTTGGTCTCTATAGAGGGGATCTCTGGGGTGGTCAAGTTTCAGTCCTTATGCTTAAATTTCAACACACGCATCCTTAATCTGTAATGCCCTCATGAGTTATAGTCCAGTTCCCATCACCTGCTGCTCATATGAGCACCTCCGGGGCCTGTTTCTGTAGGTTTGTGTTAGCAGCATGGAGTGAAAAATGACAATGAAACCAAGACTTGAATGTGGTAACAAGCAGACAGAGACTAAGTAATGAGAAGGTACACCTTCATAAAGGTCATATTCCGGTAAAACTACACTACTCAAACTAATAGCATTTGCTAATTCAAAGCGTCTGCACCAAACACTTGAACACCACATCGTGCTATTTAAAACATGTTTTACATTGTTATACTGACCAAAGTCTTACTGACAGAAAAGCTGTTGGGACAATGTGGCTTAGAATGAATTATTAGTATTATATCTTGTTTCTCAGTGCTTCCCAGCTGTATGAACTTCCCTTATGATATAATTAATAAAATTAAGACCTGGACCCATATAAGCACCAGAAAATGGATGGATTAAAAATTCTTTTTTGCTCAAATGGACACTCGGTGTTATGAAAAAAGGTTCCTAGTTTCTGTGGCCAGCAGAAGTGCAGTGTTTGCTACAGATACAGGTCTGATGCTGAAACGGCTTCATGTGCACTAAATCTACTGTACAAACAAAATCATACTTATAGTTCAAAGGTATGTCTCCCGACAGCCCGCAGACAAAAACTGTAAATCTTTATAATTCACATTACAGCAGGCAAAAAATAAATGTATGGCCTTTTTGATATATTTATTTATAATATTTTCACAGCTATGTTTTGCTGTCAGACTGTCTGATGGGGAAGTGAAACAGTTATATCTCTGCTCTCTTCTGAACCAAAAGACTTTATTGACAAATAAATACATTTTACGTCACAGAACATGGGACTTGATGGAGGTATTCCCAAAACATCCAAACTATCCCTTTAAGACCTGCAAGTAATTAAGGTAATTTATAGAAATGAATACTTCCAAAAAAATATCACACACACAAATCAAGTATTTACAGATGCAGTGTTTTCTTGTTTTCCTTGTAGCATTTTTATTTAGAAACACAAACTCTGTGGCTGTTTAACATCAACTAAGCATTCTCTTTAACCTGTACATTCTTAATGTTTTGGAAAGCATACGTTTTGTTACATGATCAGAATTTACAGCATGTGTTCTCATCATTTCTAATCAATGAAAGCAGCTTTGAAATAGAGCTTTTATTGTACAAATACATATTTTACCGGATATTTCGGTAGGTTGATAACACATTAAATCATGCCAACATGTACTAGCATGTAGAAACTACTTTGACAAAACTGGTTAAACGCACAATATCTCAGTTGTCTAACAATAAACAAACTGCCCAACAGGCTAATAAAATACAGATCCTCGTCCTATGAACCGTTTCATGCATCACAGCCAGTCTTCAAACTTCTGTTCTATAACGGACAGCTGAATAAGGCTTTATGTAGAGAGCTCTAATTAAATGCTGTGCGTTTCAGCTCGACCCTCAGGTACTCCTGAGTCATATTCACCTGCCTTCATCAAACTTTAACAACTCAGCATCTGAACTGTCAAACACAATTATGTAAAGCTTAATTATTTGTAGTCTTTGTGGTATTTTGATAAACATCTAGACAAGTAAATACACTGTTTAATTATTTGTAGAATCTGAAGAATAAAGAATATAAAATGTAAATATTGATTTTAAGATTGTACAATGTCATTATATTTATGTAAAATAACAGTACACAGTTGACGTCACAGCACTTCTAGTGCAAGCCCCTAATTGGCAAATTGAAACAAGAGATTCTGTTCGCTACGTCATTTTCCTAACGCTCAGTCCCCTTCTGTTCAGCCGAGAAGCACCACGGACATAAAAGATCATTTGGATTCGGCTCCCTGTTTAACTTTAAGAACAAATCCACTTTGCAGTGGAAGCGACGGAGTTGGATTCAACAGGTGTAAATAGTGTTGTCTTTAGAAATATACTGCAACATATCTAATCATTAAAACAAATGTCTCTAACAGCATTGGCAGAGGAAAATATACTTATGTAAAAAAATATTTTCGATTACCGTTGTTCACCTTCAAACCACCAGCTTCATACTAAAACATGAATCAAGTCTTTTAAAATATTTTTTGAAGGTGAAGCTCAGAAATAAACTGATAGCTGCGTGTAAACTTAAAAAAAAAAGAAGAAGTGGAGTTCCTGTTTCCTTTCATGTAAACCACCCATGAAATCATTCCTGCTAAATATCCAAACTACATGCAAAGGAAACCACGCAGTCTGTTCTTCATCCCATCCATACAACTGACACACAGGAATACAGAGAACGCACTCTGAACACAATCCTGAAAGACGAATACTGACTGAAGGCAATTTTACATCTTTAAGGGCCGGAGAGGGGTCACTGCAGCACACACATGGAGCTGCGAGGGGGGTTGACTGTCCTGGCCACGGTGTCCTGACTGTAGTTTACGATGTCCGCCTTCACCACACGCTGAAAGGATGCAACGACAGATACAAACATTGAATTAAAAAGATGCAACAACAACACAAACAGATCAAACCATCCCAGTGCTCGACATTAAAAGAATATCACTGTTCAGTGAAGAAAAAAGCTCTTTAACGCCTCCCGAGGCTACAGATAAATTAAGTCCCCAATGTTTTAAAGCTCAACAAAGACTCCTGGAGAGTGGTGAAGTATACCATAGATGAGATTAGCTGTTTATTATCGTGAAAACAAGTCTGCCAAGTATTTGTTTTACTTCATAAACCAACAGTTCAGATAAATCGTTTACAGTACAAGCGATTAAACATATCACCCAAAACGCAAAACTATTACTGTAACATTTAATTTTCAACACAAATCCATGCAGTGATTTGAGACAGTGATCACAATATTTGTGCACCTCTGTTATCATCATAAAGGTGTTTGTCTCTACATTACTCACGATAACAAACACCATAGAGAAACACACATAACTTTGATTCCTGAGACAGTTTCAACTCGATGATGATGTAACAACAGAGGAGCAGGGATTAGGTTCTATTAGTCTGACGGGTTTAACGACTTCTACCTCGACTGTGATATTGTCTACAACTACAAACTGTATATGCTTCTAAGACCTAATCCAGATCTACTGAAATATATCTGCCTAACTGTGAAGACGTACTTCCAGCTATTGAACAGAACATATTTTGCTTCGCTGGTTGTTCTCTTCTCTAATTGGGCCTTCATCCTGTGGGTAGTCCACCAGCTCAGCCTTCACAATCATCTGAGCAGGTTCAACACGTCAGAGGAGAAAAGAAAAGAACACAAACAAGGACAAAGACATGGAGACGAGGATTAGAGTGAGAGGAATGAAGTCCAACGCCATGTAGTGAACACAATGAATAAGAGAGGATGAGGAGAAGGCAATGGAGTGAGAGAACTGAGCAAGAAATGTGAGGAACAGACAAAAAAACATGATGCATGACATGAATGTACACAGAAAGAAGCAGTGTAAATTGTGAAAAAAAATCATCTACAAACCAGAAATATGTTTGGGGATCTCAAAATCAAACTATGAAAGGAATATGAAAAGGAATAAACTTAGAGCGTAGCTCTGACAAACAATTATTCCCATATAATTTGTTATTTATTTTTAATTAATAATAATTAATGATTTCCAAAAGCCCAATGACCAACCATGTCGGTTTATGATACTTTTCTGTTGATCCACTGATCTTTTAATGGATTAATCGCATTGGCACTAAAGTAATTTGTTCCCATTAGATATTATGTAGCTTTCCTATTCCAAGCCATGAAGAAGCTGTATATCAGCAACGACTTTCCTTCCCTTTTAATCATCAGAAACTCCTCATTGGTAAAGTCTAATTTTATATTTACATAATGTATTGCTCTGGGTCTTTCAGGTACTTCATCCCATATATTTTCTGACCAATGTGTGATGTTTTTAACTATTTTGTGGAAATATCTACAACTGGCGGTTTACAGTGCAGCTGTTGAATTCTAGGGATACATAAAGTTGGGCCTTCAAGTTTAAACAATCTTACATTTGATCTTAAGGGTGCAACTGGCTGCTGGACTGCATTACCAGCGAATGACAGACCACATGGCTGAATAGCAGGCCCTGGTTGGCCGTCTGATTAACGAGCTGCCGAAGCCTGGTGTTGCAGTCAATGAGTGATCCGTGGCCTCGCTATCTGATCCAACAGACAGGGGACCATGACGGAGAGGGCTGCCAGGCAGATATAATACTGTCAGAGGTTGTGACCCTCATGTTCAGCTCTCTGATGCTGACAGCTGATAATGAGGCTTTGCGGGCCTCACGGCGAGACCCAGAGCCATGACCTGCTCTAAGTCTCATCTCCACATCCAGGACACAAACCCAGAGTCATTCCTTCACATCTCCAACGTTGTATTATATTTATATATTATATTAAACAGTGGAGTTTAAAATGGACCAAAGTGGAACCAAAACAATGAATTTCTTAGTCAATAAACTAAGACTGAAATATGATTATTTGTATAATGCCAAACATTCTTGTTTAAGCTTCAAAAATGGAGGATGTTGCTATATTTATTAGTTTTTTTTCTAATTTTGAACTGATTATCTTTGGGTTTTGGACCGTTGCTTCGGCATCTCCTTATACTCTGGGAATTTGTGATAAGCCCTTTTTTTTCTTTGTTTCCATTTACATTCAAACAACTAACTGATCAAATTTAATCAAATTGTTGTCAGATTACACAATACAGACCAAACCAGCAGACATTCAGTTTGCATTAAATGACTTAAAAAGGTTTGCAGTTTTTCTGATTTAAAGTCTATAATGCCCTGCTGTCCTAAAGTTTGATATTTATAAAAACATTCATTTTTTTCTGCAATTGAGTCTCTCACACAATCATGAAAATGAAATGCTACCGGCTAATCACTTGTCACACATATGTAGGTATTGTACGCCTGTACACTACAGTTGTACACTTTTTTCCCTTATGAGCTGTGGCCACGCATCAAGTTTATATCTATAAATACATTTGAATCTTCAGGACACTTGACACATGTCTGTCAAGTAATCTTTTCCCATGAAGAGGATATTGGTCCAGCCACTCACACAGCTTGATTAGCATGGATTAAAGCACTTTGCTTTATTGACAGAGCTATTAAGGGAGGGGAGGAAGAATAAACTAGACTGACAGCTCCATTAGTCGATGGTCATTTTCAGTTAGTCAGCGGCCGTGTTGGTGATGGGAGAGGGTCTTGAGAATTTGGTCAATCTGTCCCTTACATGCTCTCCCTTCTCTGGGGGTCCTGACCTCTCTGTAGCCCCCAGGCTCATCAACCACTAGCCAGCCAGTGTGGCTCCAACCAGTCATATCAGACCCAGGATTAATGTTTCTGTGGGAGGTGACCTTGTAAATCCTACAGCTGCCACCATTGGGCACATTGGTCTGGCTGGCAAGCTGAGACCATGTTTTAGCCCAAAACGGTGGGAGATAAACCAAATAAATCAGACAGACTAACCTCCTCACCCTTAAAACGGACTACCTTTAACCTCCGACTTCACGCGTTAATGTGGTCAATGTGGGTCTATTTACAGATGGCCAGTGTCAGTGGCAGGTAGATCATCACAGAAGGCAGACGTAACAAACTCGTGTTTACACAACAAATGGTCCTTTACAGTGTGAGGTGACCTCCGTTGACCTAACACACTCACAGTGACCTCCCTTAAGTTCAGGCATAACATAACACGTAACGTTAGGAGAGAAGAACTCTTAGAAATAAGCAGCTACTTTCACTCATTCGCCGATCAATTATGTATTAAAGAAAATAGTGATCTCTCGACAGTGGCGCGTTAAGTGAAAAGCAGAGAAACAAACGTACATGTTCGGTCCAAGTTAGCAGCAAAAGAAACATTTCAAATGTGGCTGATAATCCGCTGCATAGATGGTGGCATTTGAGAGAAAGACCTTGATGGCAACATGGCCTCACCTGGGACTGCTCCATTTCTGCTTTGTTTAGCTTTACACCAAGAATCTCAGCAGCCACTCTCTGGAAACAAAGGTACACCTGCAGAGAGAGAAAGCGAGACAAACAGGAGAAAGTAAGTGGTATTACAGTAACTCTGTACATCGCATTCTTATTCTGACTTATTGAATCAGCTGGTACTAACCGAGTCCCCCGTCTTGGCCGATACAAACTGACTGACGAGGCTGTTCTCTTGGCAGAAACGCTGGTGTTTGTCAGCCTTCACTGTCCTCATGTGCTCCATGTCGACTGCGGACGAAACACAGCGTGACATGTAAGAAAATATAGATTTATACGGTGGTTACACAGCACTCTCGCAGGGTTAACTGTCACGTATCTGAACATAAACAGAAAAGATAACTGTTTACACTTGAGTTAAGATGGAGGGGGATCTGCCTAGTGTAAAAGAATAGGCACGTGAAAACAAAGCATATTTCAATTGTTATGTTGCTTTCAAACGCAGCTGCTAGTTTTATTTTTTAATTTATGGAGGGGAGTAAATTCAGGGGGGTTGAGTTGTGGAAATGATCAATTCAGTAGCACCGAGCATCACCAGTCCCAGCTGGTACTAAAGCTTGATGTGACGCATTCCTCAGCGTAAGCCTCGTACCCCGAAGCCATGAACCTCTGTTTGACCCGAAACAGACCAACTAGCCCAGCTGTGGAGAAATGTTTAAGATACAATGCATGTATGACCGAAGTCTTCAGGCGACACTCACAGTGAGAGCACAGAGGGAGAAAAGAGTTTGACATATGAGTGTGGCGGCCTTTAAGGTGGGCACACAGGCCCAAGAACTGGGACTGTCACGTTCATGCTGATTTACTGTGAGCACACAATGACAGCGTCTTCCTTTTTAGCTATTGTGATGTGCATTCGACTCCTGTGCAGTGATACCGTGCGCTTTGCTTCTCTCCTTCCTCGCTATGGGGTCATGCTGGGGTCGATGAAGAAGGTCACCTGGGGGTCCCCCCGCTGAAAGCAATAGCTTCGGTCTTTATTTCTGGCTTTGTGCGGCAAGGCGGCCACGCCCGGTATCTGGTGCATACATGTCTATGGTAGCTGGAGGAGGTCAGGCTACTGTACGGTGTTGCATTTCTCTCGTCCCCCCCGAGTTTTGCTCTTTGTGTGAGGTTTCATTGAAGTTGTCAAGGATTTTCCCCGTTCTCATGCCCCTTAGTGTGCGTGTATGTGTGTGTGAGGGAGGGTGGGAGGGGGAGAGGGGTTGAAGCCAGAAGCAGAGAAAGAGAGAGACAGATAACACAGCATGGAAAAAATGTAAACAGTGCACTAATCCTGTATTATTAATATCTCAGTAAGTCGTATGACCCAAAAAAGTTAAGGGCCAACTCGCAGCGGTGAATAAAATACACTTGGAGCGAATCATTTTCAACTAAAACGAATATTACCATCACCATAAGCGACTTATAAACACAAACCTTTCTGGGCAAGGGAAGACACTTTTACCACTACTCAGTGTCCTGGGCAGACTGTCATGTCTCGGCCTGTACATAAACATAGCTGTCTCATAGGCGTCAGCAGGTTATTTATTTCAGTCATTAACAGCGGAGGTACCCTGCATGCTACTAGAAGTAAACACTGCTAATCCTTTGGATCCTGCACACTTGGGAAAGGTTATCAATCATGTGTCACAGTCAGATTAGTCAACATTAACATAGTGGCTCAGGAGCCGAGGAAGGCGTTACTGTAAGTTAAAAGTGTACAAGTGAGTGGCGTTTCTGTATCCTGCCCGTGGACGTGTGCATCAAGGGGAGCGGGATACAGAAGACTAGAAGAGGCAAAGTTTGTGAGGAAAACTTATTTTTGCTTACCCAGCAAAATGGAGGCGCAAACCCTGAAAAGAGGTTATTGTATGTTCAAGAATGCTAAAAAGCATTTGAAATTTAATTTTAAGCACTGAAAGCAGAAGAATTTTCAATTAAAGATTAAGACATTGAGTTGAAATGTTAACTGAAGTGTAAACAATGACAGCATTTTATTTTCTGTTAATTTATTTGATTTTACTTAAAGTTGCGCCACAGATAGTTTAAGTGTGTGCTGTTTAAATAACGGCGAGTCGCTATTGTAAGCAGTGTTGACAGTTGAGCTATCAGTTGAAGTATTTGAGCTGTTGGTTGAAGAGCATAAAAATTAAATGAAGAGTCAGTTGATGTTTAGCGGCTGCAGATTTTGTCCCTCGACACAAGCACATTATTTTTTATCCTCGTCTCGGAATTTGTAGATCTTCAGATTTCCTTTCCCTTCTAAACACGAGGATCTCAGAAAACATAAGCTACATTCCCACAGGGAAAACATTAAAGATCAGATGATAAGAAAGACCCAGAACATCTCTAAATGGACCTTGTGGTGAGATTCCTTTTGTCAACATATTCACATGTATGAGTGTACCAATATGCAGTCCTCAATTTTATGTAGCTCCTTTTAGTCACAAACTAATACTCTTGGTGGGCCCACATTCTCGCACAAAAGATTATTTTCCAGCATGTGGCATCTGTCTGTGTAAAAAGAACACAAGACTAATCCCCCGTTTTAGTGTTTTGCTCCATTTGTCTCCCTAATGTACCCATTTCTACTTATCAGGTCAAAACAATCTTCCTGCGATGATCTGGTTTCCCTCCGTTTCTGTCAAACTGTACATCAGCGTAACAATCCATAGGAAGTGACTGCAAAAATGAAATAAACTGTTTAGTCCTCTGAGCGCATAGAGAGATAGTGGAAGGGATCATCACTCGCCAAGAGCGATGGCCCTCCCTCCCTCTGGTCACCATCAGTGTTTATTTAAAAGGTCTGCCTGTCGTTGCGGGGAATTACAAGACAACAGTTGGAGATTAATATCTGGCAGATGAATTAGGCTTTTACCGTAAATAACAGGTTTGTTATTGTGGTGACCTATTACATAAATGAGAACAAAACCAAATGAGGAGAAAATATGGATGTTTCTTTCCACAAGTTAGTGTCTGTGGGGATGTCAGCTTAGCTCCTTCATGGAAAGAATCTGCTCACTGGCAAACCTGACTATCCTGAAACCAGACAGACTTGGATGGAGTCACTAAAAGCTTGAATGTTGTAACATGGTTGGACTTGGGGTGGATGGATCGGCCCAGAAACCAATCCTGTTGCTATATTACCTTCTCTGAACAAGTTACACATCCTCCCTTTTAATGGGAAAGTTCACACCAGAACCAAAAAGGTTACTGGTAGATTCACTCTATTGCCATTCTGATTGACGCAGTAACAGGCCAAATGTGGTCCATGTGAGAACTCAAGGATGGGGTTTTTTCTTTACATTTCACTTACATACACTGCAAAGGCAAAACAATAAGCTAATAGCTCTATGTTGGCTAACCATCTTGAAATCCTACACTACACTGTGTGATCCTCGGTGGGCTTTTTAAAACCACGCTGTGATAACAGAGACACCTACTTACTGTTCTACCAAGTCAGCTGCTGGGGACCAATTGGAACAGTTTACCCAGCGAGCAACAGCCACAGAGTAAGCTTGACATAACACAGTTAATTGCCGACAGCCTCATTTTAAACTAAACAGCAAGTGTGTGTGTGTGTGTGTGTGTGTGTGTGTGTGTGTGTGTGTGTGTGTGTGTGTGTGTGTGTGTGTGTGTGTGTGTGTGTGTGTGTGTGTGTGTGTGCGTGTGTGTGTGTGTGTGTGTGTGTGTTGTCAGAGACTTAGGGCTCTGAGGGGTCATATCACATTAAGTGAAAGTTACAGGGTTGTGCCTAATCAACCCCAGGGGAGAACCTATTGCTTCCAACATTACCTCACACTGTGTCTTTAAGACCCTGTTAAGAAGGGTTGCCTCAGCTTCCCCTCGATGACGATCATGAAACAATTTCGACTGCATAGTGAGGGCAGGAATTATCAAACCAGATCCAACTCCTAATGCAAACTATGGGCTTTGAATGGGACTTTATTTGTCACCTTCAAAGTCAAATAACATAAGAACCGTGTCTAAACATACGTGCTGAAGAGTTCTGGTTTACCGACATGAATTGTGCATCACCACAATGTCCACTTGCATCTCTGCAAACATACTCGAAAGTTCATCTGGCGATCATTATCTCTCTTGCAGATCACGAGGAATAATCTACTATCCATCCCTAATGGACATTTGTGCTTTCTGCAATACAGCAGTCTGCACATTTTGCAGAATTGTTATATATCTGGCTGTTTTCAAGACTATTTTATATTCCATGTCACAGTTTTTACTTGTCGTGTCTACTCTCAGATCATTCCAGTCATCACATTATCTGTTACCTGCATTTATTGTACGATCTTGGCCAAAGTCTTCCTCACAAAAGAACCTGAGCAAGAAGTTATTGCATTAATGTGTCTTGACAGCTGGATTATGAATACAACTATTCTGCCTTGACAGTGTATTTAAAAATGTTTGTATAATAATAGTTTATTTAGTTTGTTAACTCCTCCATTATTAGTGCACTGCTCCCCCTTAAGGCAACCAACTCTTTATCTGCATCAACACCACCCTTGCATTGCCCCTGAGCTGAAGGTGTATGCGTCCTCATGCCTGTGCTGGTAAAGCACAATATACAAACTAAAAACTGCACAATGACGCGTAAATCAAAACAATGCTCACAAGGTAACTTTGAGGTTCAAGTCACCCACATTGTAGTGAAGCATTCAGTGCAAAAACGCTGTGCAACACAACACAATTATGTGTACGGTGAGTAAATTGTCTCACAACCAACCTAAACTTGAAAACCTGAAAAAGAAATGCTAAAAAAAAGAATTGTTTTACATTTAAAAAAAAGCCAAAATTGCAAGAGTTTGAAAAAGCAGCTGAATAATTTCCCCCTAAAATCTGATAGCCAACTGGAAAGGTTAATTGCATGTGACATTTTATTTCCCCTTAAATGTTCTGTTACAAGATACGGGAAAACCTTTACTACATTAGAAAGTCAAAAAAAGCAAAATGAATCATTCTGGGTGATGTTTGATTAAATTAGACATTGATTTAACTTTCACAACAAGTGGCTAGTAAAAAGAAATGACAAGTGGAATTTATTTGGGGCATTTAAACCTTGGGTCCAACTGGTTTACATGACAAGCTCATAAAAACTGTTTGGAGATATGAAGGGCGTGATAAGTCTGTACGTATTAAACATGCACACCATAATGTAAATGTAAACAATAACTACTTTTCCCCCCCAAAAAAGTGCTGGCTGGTTCCCAGTTTCTTTTTATTGTCATAAAGTACCATAGTGTCACACGAAAAGTGGTGTTATTGTTACTCTTGAGACACTATGCAGTCATTGAGAACTCAAGTAACCTTTGCACATTTCGTTAGACCTGAACAGTGTCGATTTTTTAAATTAAAATAGGCAATGTTTATTTTCTGAAGACTGGAAGAAGTATCTGAGACCAAAAATTATTTTTAATACATTTGGTTCAAACAGATTGTGACAATTGAGGAAATCATAAAGGATTAAATTATAATTCCTGCAAAGGTACATTTCCATAATATATCGTCAAGTAGCCAATCCTATACTGCTATTAATGACGTTTCCATTATATAACTAGATCTATAAGAATCCATATCGTGGTGGAATAATTAGAGATGAATATCAGTATATTACTATATTTGAGCTAATAATATTATCATGACTTTTCTGGGTGAAGACAGACAGATGAAGTGCTGTTAGTAGCCTGGTGTTGTGGAGGTGAGCGGGGCCCGTGCAGGAGTCCTCGTGGGACTCCTGACAGAGACAGAACGCTCTTTGTGCTGCGGCGCCCCTGCCCCGGTGGCCTGAAACGGGCCGGGACCGTCGGGGGACTCGCTTTCCACTAGGTCAGAAGTGTTCTGTCGACAGCTCATTGATCACAGCTCATCTTGTCATTTGATCGTTCTTCATGAAACAACGTGCAGACTCTCACACACATGCATCCACACTTTAAAACATAATCAGATACTCCACAGCGGCTAGTAAAACAATGTGGTCTTCCTCTTCGGTCAGGGGATGTAAAACAGAGTGTGTCCAGCGGTAGCTCCACAGGCAAGGGAGAGAGCTGGAGTGCCGGGCTGTCACTGCTACAGTAAAACATGGGGCCGAGGGCCTCGCAGCACTGGGTTAACGGGCTCACAGGACTCGTGAAAAGCGAGCAAAAAGGCCCAGCTCAGAGCTGACCACACAAGACGCTGCCCTAGGTTTCACTGGCCATGTTCTCCGAGCTCTCCTGTCGCTGTTAAACTAAGTGGACTTTTATGGGCGAGCAATAATACATGCCTCTGTGAGCCGGCAGTATAACTATGAGCTATAATAATTATACGAAGCACGGGTGGGGGCTTCATAATTGTACACATCGCATCACTGTGTGTCTATTCATAATTATGAAGTCTTCCTCTGAGCAGTGATGCGTTGGACTGGCCTACATTTTCAACTTCCAGCCACAGCAGTGAACTGTGACATGGAAAGTGCTTTCTGCTCACGACTGCCTGAGCAAACATCAAACAAGTTAAAAACCTGTGGCAGGAGAGGGGTCCAAAGACGGTGATATAATATTCCACGAAAAAAAGTTGATTTAGCACAAAAAAAGAAGAGGGAAAACTGTTTTGATTTTTCAGATAGATTTACAAGATATGCCTGCAGATCCAGATCAATCGCTTATTTACCCAACCCTGTGTCAGCAAGGCCCCTTCCAGGAATTCCTCCATATCAATGTTGTGAAGCAGAGAAATAAAGTAAAGCTTGAGCGTGATGAGGGTTCCAGGCTGCACTCAGGTCAGGTGGCTAAGCTGTGCTGTGCAACTCAAATGGCCCGTGACTTGCCACACAAGAAGGTATGCAAAGACTGATCATCTACTGCATGTGCAACAATATTTGCTTTATGGATGGCTAAAATGAATGAGAACTTTCCATGTTTCGACAGGCATGAGAATCAAGAGAGATGAGTGCGGGGACCAGAGCTGGGTCAAAAAGTTTTTACAATTAAATTTTAGCATTTAGTTCATTTAGCAAGAAGCACAAGGTTGACACTCATTGCATTGCTGTGTGTGGGACAGACCACCTATCAGCCAGCTGAGTAGATTTAAACATTACTCTAAAAATTATTTCTTGATCACTGTTGGACAAACGTCTCAGCATCTACGTTTGATGATTTTACACCGACTTATCAGCCCTTAGAGTAATACAGCTGTAATTCTTCATTCATCCCTTCTCATCCTTGTAAGCTGAATCTCTATTTCCCATCTTTTCCAGACTCAGTGCGGTTACTGAGTAAATTTGATACACATGTCTGTTCTGACCCTTTACCTTTCATGAAATGTGAAGAGAAACAGGAAACACTGGATTTGGTGTAAACTGTAAACATTCCAGATCTTTACCGAAGCGTACACCATGCTTTACTGGGTATATATTGTATATATAATGTTTTACAGTGTCCAACCTGTGGTCGAGCTACCCACAGTGCAAAACAGACACTGCTGACGTGTTCATCCTTTCTATCTGGGGAGGGGTGAGGGTGCAGAGTAAGAGCACTGGGCTTTTGTCCCACCACATGTCTATTGTGGCTAAACCTTTCCCTTGGGGGCAATTAGGACCTTTTAGTTTGTTGTAAGAGGACCTAAGTACGAGTGGGTTGAGCCAGGAAAAACATTTTTGAGCTAAACCAAAAACAGAAGCGCATTGAGCTCCTCTGCACTCCTGGACTTCTGAGCATCTCTCTATTAAGAAATGTGCAGGCCTGCACTGAACAGACAGGAACTGTGGCAGCTTTACAGGGGCAGGGAGGTGACGGGGGTGAGAGAGCTGGGGAGGGGGAAGGCTTCAACTCCACCGAGGCCCTGCCAAGATGGCAAACAACTCAAGACCAACAATGTTGGTGGCAAGGACATGCTTCACGAGAATCGAGAGTTAGGGGAGATCCATGTTTTACTTTACCTTTCACGTGGCTGGATGGAAAACTGGGGAGAGTGAAGTGTGACGGGTAAAGGTATGTGGTGAGATCTGCCATAGCTTGCAGAAAGCAAACAAGCATGTTGTTTAACACAACAGTGACCTGGAGCCAATGAAAAGACATTACTGTAAGCAAAGGCAGCTACAGCAGAAGTGTTAGTCTACACATGTGAGAGATAAGCGTTAAGAGTAGGTCTAAGTGTGTGATTGAAAGAGTTAATGTTTGCACAAGGATGAAAATGAATGAGCAAGTGTGTTTGAGAGATGGCGCAAGATAGGGAGAAAGAAAGGGGGTGAATAAACAAAGCAGAAGAGAAAGGCAGGTAAGACATAAATGAGTGTACAAATACAAGAACAAATTCTCTTCATGCGGGAACCTTATCTCCATGCAGAAGGGAACGTTTCCCATTGCAGGCCTGAGTGGATCGGCAGTGAACAGTGTTAGAACCTCTAAGCAAAAAGTCATGAGTGATGAGGAGGGGTTAAGAGAACTGAACCCATTTAAGTCACCCAAATAAGGGCTGTACAATCCCATGATGGATGCTCTGGAGTTCCTGAGGGAGAGAGCGCTAGCAATGGGAAGGGTGATGGGTGGGGAGCGAGCAGGGGTCCTGCGATCCCCACTTAATAAAAACAAATTAGTTTGATAAACGACACAGACTTAATGTCCACAAAGAAATATGTGCACTAATATTGAGCAGTAACATAAGCCATGTTAAAATGCTGATGGTCCCATTCAATGATAATATCTGGACATTACAACACAAAAAGATGCAAAATATGGATCAAGACTGCTAAAAGTGCCATGTATTTTGTGTCAGACAATCTCTGATCTAAAAAGGTAAACAGTCCAAATGCAGCTGTTGTTAGGTAAAGAGCAAAATAATGTATTGTTTGGAGGCCTTTCAAAACACACGCCACTTATTGGTCTACTAAAAATGAAACACTTGAGTGGTGGAATAGATGACTGCGCAACAAGCCAACATTTCTCTTGAGAGGTTCCTGTGTACCATACGGTGTTACACCGGGCTGCGCTGCAATAAACAGTTATAGTATGTTTAGACAGACCAAGAGCTTAGCATTCTTCCATTACCCGTGTGTTCTCAGTAACTCCACAAGTGTGTCACTTTACACAAGTGCGTGTTTCTCTGCGAGTGTCTGTACGCGCGTGTGCATGCACTTGCACAAATAATTGTGTGCGTGTATGTGTACCCTCAATAAAACATTTCATTGGCTTCCTCTCTGAATTGTTACAAGTGGTGCCATTATTTAACACAAGGCTGTGGGCAGCGTGCAGAGGGCATGGGGGTGCTGCGTAGTGGCGCTTAACAAGCACACTTAACCCCAGCCGGCCATGCTAAGCCGAAGAAAGGAAAGGCTGTTCCCCGGCAGTGACATGGCACAGGAGGGCAGTCAGGCCAGGCTGAGGAGAGGAGGGGACAGCATCATTAATGAACCAGTCTGGTCCATATAGGCTCATTTACCGTACACTCGGTAAAGAAGACAGTGTTCAGATTAAACTAGAAGGCAGGCATCGGGTATAACTCAGGACATGTAAACTCAATGTATACGGTAGCACATGTACTGTTAATAAACCAAACAAAGTCACATTTGATTATAGCCTGCATGTTGACTTATGGTAAAAAAGAACACTTAAAATTTACAGGTTTTTTATTACAAGAGAAAAACTTTCAGCTGCTCTAAAGTAAGTACTACTGCACACATGACATCTACAGCCAGTTTTCACCTTAAGTTTATCTAACTGGAAACACTAAAAATCTCCCCTAAGACAAGCCCTCACAGAGACATAAATCTGTGTTTTTATAAGCTCCTTGTTATGTCTGTACTTCTATTTTGGTTGTCACAAACATGTTGCCTCACTCAGTCCAACATCATGGGAACCATTTAAGAGAACTCTAAACTCTGCTCCCGAAAGAATGCTGTGTATTCATGTTCAGCTTATTGTTTGTGTGTGCCAAGTATTCATTTTGGATAAAATGCGCCGGCACTTAAAAAGGTTAAAAGCTGGTCACCAAAAAAAAAAAAAGGATGAAGACACAGAAAAAGTAATACAAAAAATGTAGGTGTGGACATTTCAAGCTAGATAGCGAGACTAACTCCCTTCAAGCTCCCTGAAAAAAAAAAAGAGTCCATGCGAGGGTTCAGGGATTCATAAAGTCTCACAAGGTAATTGATTGCTCCTCGCGGGGCAATCTGTGTGGGATTTTGTTTTTCTTTTTTTCAGCCTGTAGGAACAGAAAAAACACACATGGGCCATTCTCAGCAATAGAGCCATTAGGGGGAGAATGACTGTGCGAGTGTGGGGGTGAGGAGCCTGACAGCGGGATGAACACTACTTAAATATTACAGTACACACACTCACCCATACACCCAAAACCTAGCCTAAATACAGAGGCGCCCACCGTTAAAGCCGGGGCATTAGGAGATGCAACGGACGTGAAGACAAGAGAATCTGCTCGAGACAGGCGAATTAAACCGTGAACTATGGTCCCCGTTGAGTAACATTAGCGAGGGCTTCCTGTGTGCAGGCACCACTCTGTTGACCGTTCATCATCGCCCGGGAAGGTGGACAGTCACCATTACACACACACACGCTGACGCCTCACTTTACAATAACACGGCGGCAGCCATGACTCCACATCTGTCAAGGGGATGTTTAAAAAGAGTCATCATTATTACTCTTTATTTTGGAGGTGGGTGGATGGGCGCAGGCTGATAGGAAGAGACCCGTCTGGTTAACGTCGAGTTCCTTTCCTTAACCAACGACTCGGGACAGGAGCGCAGGCTTGGGCTGGGGGGGGGACAAACGGGTACTGACTGGGAGGGGAAGGTGGGGTTCAGATAAGCGGTGCCCTAGGTCCATTGGCCCGGGGATCCTAAATCATCGTCAGTCACTCCCCAGAGTTCACAAACATCAGCATTCCCATCGCTCCAAAACCTCACCCTCTTATCAACTGTCTTATCACACCGATCAGTTATCTGGTGCTCTAACAAACACGTCTGCTACCTTCAAACACTCACTCCTCCACACACAAAAACGCAAAACAAAAAAATGGGTCAGGGTGAAACAAATCGAGAAGAAACAAAAATGAATATAAGAGAACTCCAAATTTAGAATTTTATAAAAGATTCACAACACAACTAAGTTTTTTCAAAGTTCTGTAATGCTTCTTTTGTGCTGAAAAACAAGGGGTGTGTTTGTGTGGTATTGTATGTGTTTCTCACTTTTATTCCCAATCAGAGAGACAACCGGCTGGATATCAGCTTCCTCGTTGGCCTTCTTCACCATGCTGAACCAATCCTCCAGATTCTCAAAGCTCTGGTAGTTGGTGATATCGTACACCAGGAGGACCCCCTGAATTTGGAAAAACATACAAGAATAACAGTCATCAGACGTTGATTTGAGCCGATACCCAGTCCATTTCCTGTATGTGAGTACACAGCTTTTCTCATATTCATTCATTTTGACTTAAATAATATTGCGAGAGCAAGGGAACAGTAGGTGGCACTGCATCTCTTCCTAGACTACTGGACGGATTCAAATACAAGGGGACACACATAATCTGAGGTAGGTCCAGTATTGTTGTTATGATCTAGGTAAGGACATTGGTGTATGTTGTTTGTACATTACCAGAACATAGTTTTGTAAGAATGCAGTGCAGAAGAGAGTTGAGGTTTGGTTATCTGCTGTCTGAGCTAATGAATGAAGGCTGACTGCCTAAAGACATTCTCCTTCACCCTATGTAATCCTCAACACTGTATTCACTGCAGAAACACGCGTTCAACAACACCAGACCCATGTTTGAGCAAACACTGAGGCCAGAGGGAGCTGTTTACATAGACATAAATTAATCAGAGAGTAAACAGAGATACAAGAGCTGTTGGCATAAATCAAGACAACAATCACACAGTTAAACTATCTGCTATCACTGCTCAAAATGTCTGGGGTTGGAAATTAAAAGTAAGCCACGGTAAATGTCTCTACTTATACTGCATGATGCAACACGACTGAAGGGGAGTCTGTTGCTTTATGTTCGGTGGACACGCACTGTCACAACACACAAGGTGTGTGACGACAGCTCAGGCCTCTGACAATTACTGCGAGTCGCTCCGAACAGCCATGATTGATTACAGGACGCACAGTGCTGAACAATAGGTGTGGAGGTTCCACACAGCGCTCACGAGAAACTCAGCAAAGTGTCGTAACGTGGTAGTGGGGTACGACATTTAGCTTGTGAAGAAAAGAGACAGTGAAAGGGAGTGCTGCTGACATAATTAATAAGCAGTGCTCAATATTTGGGGACAATTTAAAGCAAAAAACATTTTCTATTTTAAAGGCTAAAGTAGATTCACAAGACTGAAAATAATTTGAGACTTATGTCGATCTTCTCTAGACAACCATGATAGAAATATGCTTTCACCATATAGCTGGTATATAGTGGCACATTTCCAAAACAGGGTAATTTAAAGGACGGAGACATCCTGCAGGTGACAGATAGCACTCGTCTACAGCAACACGGCGGCCTGTGGACGCTGATGTTGCAGACACATGTAGAACCAGTATGCACCGACACAAATGTTTGCATAGAGCTCGGCAGTCTTTTTAATCAACGCATTGTTCAGTTTCCCATAAGACAAGCATCAATTGAAAGTAAATGGATCAGTTAGGAGATTATTTTTCCGACACTCCTTGATGTATGAGATGATTACAACTAAATACTTGGCATTACTTTGAAGAATTTCAGTTTAAATAAAAAATAAAAGCATGTTTAGGAAAGTAGTTTTTTAAATAGTTGTAGATCTTTGTTCAGTCTGACACAAAACATCTCACAGTAACTGATTTTTAAAGCTCTATCAACCTTCTATGCTCACTGTGAATAATGACTTATTGTGATTTAGCTGCAGAGGTAGTGGCCGGCTCTGAGTGAAGCTGCCCGTCGGGCCGGAAATAATAAGCCTGAGCAGAGTTACCAAGATGAGAAACTAATTACTCCTGTGCCCCCCCGTTTGTCACAATCATCTACAGCGGTCGATTTGTAAATTTACACATTTATTATCCTTTGTAATAATACTGGAGCCCAAGACAGTTTGGCTTTTTGCTTCATGTAGCAGGAATAAAGGCAGAAGAGATAGGATTGTGTGTGTGTGTGTGTGTGTGTGTGTGTGTGTGTGTGTGTGTGTGTGTGTGTGTGTGTGTGTGTGTGTCCTTACATGAGCTCCGTATACATATTTATCCAGCATTTTCCCGCCTAAGGTTTGTCCTCCGATGTCCCACACCTGCAGTGTCACGTTCAAGTTGCCTACAGAGGAGAGAAGAGAAAAACAGCTGACATTTAACTGCCAAGTAGGCATAGATGTTTCAGAATAAAGAGTCAAAATCATTTTGCCAAGTTTTTTGTAAACCTAATAATGTTGCAACTTGTGAGTTTCTTTTCTGGATATGTTTTCCCTTTTTAATCATGAACGTATTTGTTTTAACGAAGCTCATAATCCAGAAGAAATAACGAGTCAGCTGTAACAGGAGCCTGTATTTTGGGTGAGCAATTTCTACAGTAAAAGTACAAGTTGTTGATATACATAATGGAAACAATAAATCAGCAATTAATCTTTTATGCTAAGCGCTCTTGCCTGGCAGGTTACGCACACCTCAAATCCAAGAATATTCGGTCCAGATATTGAAGGGGATGAAAAGGTACGTCTACACTATAATTCAAACATTCTCAATACCATGGAAGAAAAAATTGTGACCTCTTTTTTAGCCTGGGAAGAGCTGCTTGCTTGTTGCCATATCCTGCCAAGTTGGGGAAGTGAGAAGAATTATGTGCTGTTAAAGAAAATAGCAATAATTAAACACAAAATGAGAGGAAAAGAAGACTCCTGTCCTTATGCCTATGGAAAGAAAAAGAAGGATTGAATAAGAGAGAGAGAGAGAGAGAGAGAGAGAGAGAGAGAGAGAGAGAGAGAGAGAGAGAGAGAGAGAGAGAGAGAGAGAGAGAGAGAGAGAGAGAGAGAGAGAGAACGCGCGACAGGCACAAAAACCAAATCCAAATAAATATTTTCTTCCTCTGGAAAATGAAAGGGATAGTTGAAAAAAAAGAGGAGAAGGGAGGACCAGACAGCGAGGAGTTTATGTTGGTGTGATGAGGGCTCGGCGCTGGGCTGGAGCGGCGATGGGGAGCAGAGCGTACACTGTGGACACGGCTGGGCGACTCAACCCCTTCATGAGTCCCCTTTTTAAAGCGAGGGAAGGAAACGCTGAGGTTCACAGTCACTACATCTAGACTATACAGTGTCAATGTAAAGCTACATTGAGGAGTGCAATGAATAACGCTCCCTTGGTGTTATAAAGAGCCATCCCCACCCATCCACCAGGCCGGGACACGAGCTTTATTTATGTTTCAAAGATTCACGCTGACTCAACAGATATGACATTTTTCTGCTTATACATTGCAAGAAGTAGAAACTGCGATAAAGAGCCCAATAGATGAAACTTAAACTATTAAGGTCATAAAAAGAGGAGTGAAAGGGGCCTACTAACAGTTTGAACAGTTTTTTTCTTTGTATGCCTGAAAGAGGCGCAGACAAAGCAGCGTCAGAAAGTTTGAGTAGAATTTATCAAGCAAACTTCACCTCCAGTCAATTCTCTTCACCGCCTGTACCTCATTGGTTTGGCAGAGACATCTGGAAGAGGTATTGTTATAAAAAGCACACACAGAGGAGGCTGTTGTGTGCCAGTCGGCCTCGCCTCACCTCTCCCCGCGTTGGAAAAATGTACATTAAGTTTGACAAGCTGGGCCTTCATGGTGAGAGGGGCCAACACTGGCTATAGGCTACTCTCCCCCCTGCTGCAAAAGACCCTTACAGCTCCATAGAGACCCGCAGAGCCGCACAACCTCTCCAATACAAGGCGGGGTGGGGGTCCTAACGAAGTTTGGGACCACCCAGCTCGCAGAGCCACCCTCCTCTTCATCAGCTCATCAACACCCAATTCCCCAGAAAATGGGCCATTTAACAACTCCGGTGTTGGACCCGGTGTTGTTGCTGCCCCAGTGATACAGACGTATGTACACACTATGTTTCAACAAAGGTTACAGTACAGTGATTATTTCAGGAAAGAAACTTACTGGAAAGAGAAGTCAGACGATTAACAGCATTTGTCCGAGTTCGCATTAAGAAGTTTTGAGCCCAGCCTGAGCTTATGGTTGGCTCTTTTCATACTGACTGCACCAGGGCATTTTTGGGGGTTTAGTTCTCCTAAGTCTCATAAGCTGAAACTGACACAAAATCAAAATAGAATCCTTCAGCCAACTCACAAATCAGCATAACTTTTACTTTTAGCACTTAATTTGCCCTCGCTTAATGTTGTTTTATTAGTAATGAAAGAATGGAGCCACTTTGCAGATTTCTGGAGCTTAGGCCTTGGCAGAGTTTTAGAAATGCCATTTAAAATGCAGAAAATCCCCATTTCACATGGTAGGAAGTAAAAATGGAGTGCTTTCGTCTAAATATAGCGTCAGTCAATAAACATATATTTTACAGATCTAAGGGGGATACAGAGTGTGGCTTTATTTCTGAGGGTTTAACATAAACAAACAAGAACATGAATGTTTTATGTGGTGCAGGACAAAGATCAGTTGAACTTGGGGATCAGCGATATGGATATAAAATGTTAATGTATTTACTCTGTACGGTGCCCACAGAATTATGAGCAAGGCTCACCCAGTTGGACATAATCTGTCCATTGGCCTTGTGGAGTCAGAAAAAAGTGTTCTGTTTGCTCTGGAGAGAAGAGCTTTCAGAGTGAATAAGCCTGAGAAGTGGCAGACACTCTACAATGAAAAGCTACCAGAAAAGACACATTCAGCTCCTGAGTTAACCTGAAGAACAAACTGTGCTTGCAAATGGTAGGACAAGAAAATATGAGCAGTGCCAGAAAATGTGTAAAATAAAAATATGAAAGAAAGTGATGGTGTAACAACAGGCCTCTGTGCTGAACTTTTAATTAATATTCTGAAACAATTTACAAACACACATCTTGAGGTCGAAATGAGATTATACGAGACAACAGTTAAGTCAGTCCAACTACAATCCTTCCAAATGCTTATTATATTATTATTATAATAATTGAATTAACAAGTCTGCTTTACCGTGCTTGTGCAACACGCGTGTCCGTGCTGAGACTCTAAACAAGCCGGTGCTCCCAAAAGATTATGAAGGTGTCTCACCTGGAAGGCTTATTCTCTTCAGAAAGAAATCCAGGCCGATGGTTTGTTTGTACTGCTTCCCAAAGGCCTCCTGTGCAAACCGGGTGGCGAGTGATGTCTGAAACGGAGAGACAAAGCGAGCGACACGGTGATCGAGTGCCAGAGCTCCTCCGCAGCGATCAACCGGACTGAAAATATGTCATTTAAAGCAGTTAAGTGTTTTTAAAAGAAAATGCTTTAAGGATAAAAGAAGTTCAGTGCATAATAAGCAATATTCACATACGCATGACATACAAACCAAGTCAAAATCACAGCATGGCTCAGGGCAAAAAGCAAGATGCTGCGAAACTCCGTCCAGAGAAAATATACAGTATATTAAAGAACTTCTTGAAAAAGTAATATTTCGGTGGTGAGCAGTAGTAGAAAAACTTTGATTTCATTTACACTGACTAAATGCCAAAGTAAGCTTTTTACCATATTCCATTTTATATTTCTAAAAATACAAGGGTATAACTTATCATATCACAACATATCCACAATAGAGTGGAGTCATAATTCTTCAGTGACCTGACGTCGGACCTACAGGTCGTTCATTTCATTATTGCAAATCCATTTTAAGCACCTTCAAGAAAGTTGTGAATGACTAAAAGGTACGCTGATGTAACTGTCTGCCTCCTCCCTGCCGGCTCACTACTCAGCAACGGTTGTGACAGTGAAAATCAACGGGAATTACAAAAACAGGTGTCGGAGTATGTCATGTCTACAGACTGCAGACCTAATAATTGCCACAAATTATAAAACCTCCATCACTGTCACTATTGTGTTTGAGGAAGGGGGAAAAAATAGCATGTTAGGGGCTCTCCTGAAATCCATGGGAATTCATAGTGCAGACTTGACATGCCAAGTTAAATTCATTTTGATGGATGAGGATAGGAAAAAAATGAAGTGCTGAATGTCTATTAGCTATCTTTAGAGCAGTGTGCTTACATAAACACAACAGAGAAGTGAAGCAATGTGATTCCCTGAGTGTTCATGTGGCAGCAAATGCATTTTAATGTGGTACTTGTCACTCACTGAGGGTTAGTGGATTTAAAAGTAAATTCTTTCTTTCAACCCACTCAGCTTTCACTTGAGTCTACGTCCTTATCTAGTTCCATTCAGGCTCAGAAGATTTAGGTTTGGGCAAATAATGTCTCAAATAAGACCGGACTTCTTTCAAATTACTCCAGGGAAGACACAATCGAGTATAAGTAGAAAAAGCCTTTTCAGGGTTCACCCCAATCTTCCTCAAGTAAATGTGAATCTCGTTTTCTTTATGACAGTCCTGATTCCTGATTGTGGATGCCGCCTTAATGTTTATTCAAGTTTGGATTTTGAAATGAAATATTTTAATTTAAACCTTTGAAATGTGTAATCGTATCCTTAGCCAGTGATGTTCTGGATTATTATTTAATTGGAGATAGGTTTTATTCAACTAAAAAATCACTAACCTACAGACCTTTTTTTATCTCAGCCTGCTGAGTATGCCACAGGATCAAGAGTGACTGAAAAATTACTAGAGGTGACTGACGCAACAAGGAGAAAATCGTCCATTTAAGTAGCCCAAACAATCACTGACAACACAGGAATAACAAGTTTGGACAGCAAAAATGTATTCCACATGCTGGCGTTGGCCTAGTCGGCCATTTGTCTTGGCATTCCAGTAGCTTGGCTCTCGTCCTTCAACGTAGTCCTTTTTTTCCAACCTACAATTCGAATTAACCAGCAAATGTGAAAGCTGGCGTAATCCTGACACTCCAACAGAGAACAGCACAGGGTCACCAATGATACCAATGCCGGGAAATGGGGGAAGTTTCCTGAAACAAGAAACTGGGAGAGTAGGGAAAAAAAGATGGCAAACTGACTATGTCCATGTGATGCAACTCAGCTGAGAGATGCAGTGCATTTTTGCAGCATTGCATCAAAACTGGCTCTTCATTCTGCTTAAACAGTCAAGACAGATGTAAATGTTGGTATTTTGAGGAAGGGTTTGACTGTAAATGCCATTCATATGAAGCAGAATGCCTTAATGTAGATGATCTGCGTTCTTTTTTAGAGAGCAAATATTCAGAAAAACTCAGTGGATCCTAACTCCGGTTAAAACACAGACCAGTGTGTGAATTAGGCCCAGCACCTTACGAGCCTGGCTCAATGAGAGACTCCGTATTTTAAAACATCGTGCCCAGGTTGACAAGCCTTCCCACATCTCCCTGTATTTCTGAATGGACAACCAACCACAAGCAAAAATACCACCAAAACTGCTGTCCAAGAAAAACTGATCCAATTGCAATTTGCTCAGCAAATTGACATTAATAAGGGGGGAAACGGCATTCAAGATGTCAGTCAGTGGTGCCTACTCAAAATGGGGGGCAGGGCTGCCGTTTTCTGCCCAAAACAGACAAGCAGGTAAGTCATTCAGACAGTGACGAGCTGACACCTGGCAGCAGTGGGAGGAGGGTTATTAATGTAGCGTATCTACTGGGAACTGAGTTGTGTGTGTTCTCTGCCCCCCCCCAAAAAAAGAAAATGTCTACTCTCCAGAATGAGAACATTCATTTTTCTCATTGGGTCTCACCATTACTGCTACATTCATTTTCTTTCTCCCAGAGGGAAAGTGAGATTAGTTACGAAAGGGGATGTGTAGCTGAAAAGCACTTGACGTCCCTGCCTGACATTCATACTGATTCATACGAGGATTCAAGATGCAGTGAAGAAGACACATAATCTGTGACTATGTTCAATAGCACACGCAACATGGATTAAAGACGGGGCAGACTTAATAGGTTTAGAACAACGGATTTGTGCCAGACTTAAACCCATAATGATGTCTTTGAAACAGAATCAAAACCACACGTGTCCATCAACTTTGTAAAACAGAAGTTTTTTTTAACAGAAGAAATCGAGAAAGAAAAGTGTGCATTTTAATTTTGCCTGGGAGCAGTTCTTGCACTGCATGACTTGTATGTCTAGTAACATCTAACATGTATCTTTACTTCAGCATGTAGTCATTATTTGATTAGATTTAATGCAAATTTCCCCTCTTTGGGACAAATAAAGGATTATCTTATCTTAATACTGGGTTACTTAAGTTGCTATGTTCAGTCCAAAATCATAATTTGAAAAGACATTCCTTCATATCCATTATTTAGTGTTTACATATTTTTTCTATTCAGTAATCTCACCTATTTGTAACCAATCCACAACCTGAGATCAGTAAGAATGGGCAACCTCAGAAAAACTAATTATGTTGTGTTTAATGCTAGTCTTTTTGATTAAACCATCACAACAATTCTGTATGGAGTTAAAAATAATATTGTTATCTAAAGATGTGCTAATATCATGAAAAAACTGTGTTACATTCTGTTATCTTACGGAAAGAAATAAAGTTAGACCATAAAACTTGTATAGTAGCAGGTTTGTGAGCCACTTTTAACATCTGTACTAAGTGAAATGCAACTTTCCAGCTGAAATCGTATGAACCTCCATCCACCTATGGACACATATGGACTTGTTGTTCTCATAATCTTTTTTCTCGAGTCTGGATGTCTCCTCCTGTAGGTTACACCTGAAATGAACTGTTGGATTACAAGCGGTCGACTACAAGGGTAGTCCTTCACACAATTAGTCCCATCAATGTTTTATGCACACTTAGAATAATATGTAATTGTTAACTGACCATTTTCACAAAAGGCTGTATCATTACTCTTCAATTTCTTACAATATGAGCTGACAAAAATACTGGCAGCTTGTCTTAGCCTGTCTTTTGTGCTATTATCAAGTGTTATATTATTCTATATAAGGTATCCAATGCTAATGAGTAACTGTTTAAGCAAAAGTACATTGCTGAGGCAGATGTTAAGTTGGAAACAATTCAGTAATTTATGTATGTTGAACTGTTGATAGTGATAAACTTCTAGTACTAAAAGGGACAATGTACTATCAAATGTATTTAACATTGCACATCAACAGTATTTAGATGCATCGACAATTATCTCAAGAGCACAAATAAACAAATTGACGTTGTCCTCTCGTAACATTTCACTAGATATCATTTGTGTGCACTTAATTCGTGACTTTCTAGTGAAGTCAGAGCATTAGCGTTAATGTTTGGCATTTCATTTTAACTCACATTGTAACGTTACATACAACGTATACTTCGTGTTGTTCAGGTTTGCATGTCTACAACATAAAGACTGTGGCGTAAGAAAGAACTCAAACTGTGATTTGATCATGTCGCATTATGTTTGTTATAGAGGCTGATTTATACTCGGGTTAGCCTCGGATGTTGTTAGCTTTAAGCTAGCTCTGCTACATTAGCGTCGGTCGCCATGGTGACCGGGGGAGACGAAGCAGCGTCAGGATGCGCGATGTAAACAGCAGTTGTGCTTCAATCGTCTGTTTAATTAATTCAGAACCTAAGAACGTGTGTGTCTGTGTGCGCGTGTGTGTACAGTACTCATTGTGCGACGGGCTCACCTTTCCACACGCACCGTCTCCAAGCACTACAATTTTAAGCTGCCTGTCCTGGCTGTCCTCCTCCGAGTCCGACATGACGCTCCGACTGTGTCAGAGCTGGAAAAAAACCCGAGACCACCAAAAAGAAAGAAAGAAAGTCACGGGTTGGCTAAATGTAGTTGTCTGGCTAATCACAAATGGATTAAATGAGCGTTGAGAGCAGTGGGCCAGCAACAGACGCCATTTTGACTCTAACGTAACGCCGCCGCTCTGCTCGGCTTGATCCACTCAGACGCGAACACGGCTCCCGAGTTCCCTTCCCGGTTTAAGCGAAAGGAAACGGGGACCGAATAACAATGCAGAGGTCACTCTCAAGTTTACAAATATTGTCAGTATCGCTGCGAAGCCCTTTAGCGCTAACGGGACAACGTTCAGAACCGGAAACCCATTTCACCGGCAGCGTGGTTGCGTCCTGTGTGTGACGCGTGGCTGTTGCCGTGGCAACAGAGGTCAGACTGTGAGTATAAAAACATTCGCAGCAAAAGAAATTGACTCCGATTGTTTTATTAAAGTAACTCTTTTCTAAAGTACTGCTCTTTCTACTGTTTTAAAGTACTGCTATTTCTACAGTTTTAAAGTATTTCTCTTCCTGCAGTTTTGAAGTACTTATCTTCCTTAAAGTGCTTCTTTTCCTACAGTACAAAGAGTATTTTAAAACTGTAGGAAGAGTAGTGAACTACTCTTCCTACAGTTTTAAAGTACTTATCTTCCTTAAAGTACTACTCTTCCTACAGTTTTAAAGTACTTCAATTGAAAGTTTTCATTTACATTGGATATTTCTATTGTAATAAGGAAATATAGTGGCTTACTTTCAACACTACTTTTTTGACAGCTGTTTTAACTTTGAATATTTACACAAAACCATTCATATTCAGCTTATTAAACACGATGCATTGCCATACAATGAGCTAACAAACAGTATAGGCTATATCAAGCATTTAAAAAAGCTCCACCTCGACCACACACAAAAATGTATACATGCACGTGCATGCATAAGTAAATCCATACAACAATATATATGTGGCCTATCCTGCTATTAGTCAGCGCCACTGTCACTTTAGAGTTGTCTGTATTTATTTCTCTCCTCACTTATACTTTATTTGATATTTTTTACAAATTGATACTTAAATAAATGAGATACTTTCACTGTACGTCTTACTTAAAATTTAAAATATATAAGTACCTCTTTCTCTATCACAAACTCTCTGAAAAAGGTTTTTAATTCAACATTATCTGAAGTTCTTGTTTACTTTAGGAGCAATACAGTGTTTCCATAAAAATAGATTTGTAGACATCAATCTAATCATGAGAATAGTATTATGATAATATATTTGTATTATGATTTATAATCGCTTCGATCAGTCTGGAAACATATTTTTGACTACAGTAGATATCTGCAATATAATATTTATAATATACTTCGAACAGCTCTGCATACTTGTCTTGCAGTAAAGCACACACCGGTACACTATCATGTCAAACTGAATCACAATTTTTGACAATTTAGGTTCACCTGAATAAAAATACAGATCTATAATCTGCCGCAACAAACACTTTATACCTTTCAGGTTTTCTTTTTGCCTTAAATAATTATAGGCTCTGCAGTGTTAAAGGTATTGTTATGACTGAGACATCCTAATTAGATATACAGATTTTATTTTTCCTCTGCTAACAGGTGAACAAAGTCCAGAAGAATATCTTAGCAGCTGGAGTGTAATCGATGACACACTGATGTATTTACCAAATAAAGTATGACTATTATGGCAAGTTAATTCCAGCCGTTGACAAAATAACAAGAAAGAACATTTAAGCACATTGATTTTCTGACATTTGTTTCTTGTTTTTGTCAATGATTCCTCTCAGTTTCAAGACACAACACTTGATAAAAATAAACAAAGTACAGTTTGAGAATCATAAGTCATGGAGTCTCTGTGATCTGTTGACAGAAACTTTAGTCTTAATTATTGATTCTCTTTACTTATATTTGGAGGTATTTGGATGTTTGGAGTTTGGATGATTAAACTTAATTTGCATTAAAATAAAATATCCTTTCAAAATACCAAAAGATCAAACTATGCAGGAAAATAAATGTAAAACAAAACAAACTATTCATGAAGAATTACACATTTGTGTCCTGACCTTAAACTCTATTGTCCTATTAAACTTTTTTTTTGTTTATTAAGAATTGACTCTTTTTCTCCACGGTGTGAGCTGCAGCTCAAGTGTGATGTCGATATATATTTAAATAAGATACAGTCACTGTGCACAAAACTATTTTCACCTTTTAAATCCACTCTGCCGTGAGATTATGTGTATTGGAAGTGTTGCTTCATCATTTAAAAATATGTGTGTGCATATGTTTTGTAATATGTCTGTAGAATCATGCGCTGCAGTTCTTTAAAAGCAAAGGTTGAATCGCGGTCCTCGTCTTTCACACTTGCTTTCCACCGCAGGGGGAAGGATGTCGCTGCCATGAGGGATGCAGAGGAATTTGCACCTGGGCCACTTTGAAGCAGGTGGCAGTGACTGTCAGGTCAGTGTACTCCAACCTGCTCATGAGGGTGTGATTGACAGCAAGCTTTGGGGGGGAATTAAGCCTAATTGTTTTTGAAAGATGTTGAAGGCAGAAAGATGAAGAAAGAGAGAGAGACATCTTTACTTCATTAAAGCATTTGATCCCTTTAGGGACAAAGAATATATGAAAACCACGTAAACACTAATTCATTCATTCACAATGACTGACGTGTTGAACCTTTTACATTGTAACAGTTTTATATATGAGGATCAACTGTTCCACTAAAATGTACAAAAACCGAAAAAAGAAGAAAAAAACATTTACGTATTTTGTGGTAAAATTATGAATATTTAGACAATGAAAACGTCAATATTGTTGAATTGAGATATTATTGATTTAAGCTACTTAAATTAAGAGATGTATTAACTGGTTGAATGATTAATTTGTGACTAACAAATAAATCCATTAAAAGACCTCGTGACGTTTCAGCTTCAGGAGCCCTTTTTTTTCTTGAATTGACCTTAAATAGAAAAAGAAACGTTTTCAGAAAAAGAAAATTCTGAAATAGTCAAAAAAAAATAAAAATAAAAAAAAGGCTCAGTCTACCAACTCATATTTGTGTAAATAAGATTTCACGTTTTGTCAAGTGCACGTTGTTCGCAGTGCAATGTGCTGGTTAACTCACAGGACTTTTGAATCCGGTCATTTTATTCTTCTTTTAACGTCCCCATCTCTCTCTGTGGCCGCTCTGCCACGAAAAGAAGCAACACGTCTCAAAAGAGGACTCCGGCTGTAAGCAGTGTCTGTTTAGGAGAACACAACTCGTAATGTCTCAGAAAGGCCAATTTCATCTGATCGATAACAACTTTTCAGATGTTCCACAAATTAAATGAATTATACTGCAGAGTATAAATGGAAAGAGCAGACTGGATCCTTAACTCCTCGGAGAATAGGTCTAGGCCGACATTTTATTTTAAAGACTTCGTGGCCGTATAATTTCAAAAGGAAAAGAAAAAAACAAAGAAATGGCGATGTGTTGGACGGCATTTCCGTGGGGAAAACCATGTCAGCAAATGCAATTCCACCGGGTTTTTTTTGTTCGAAATCACAATTCCCAAACTTTGGGAACTCCAGAAACGACCCAAAGAAAATTGTAAACTCATCCAGTGCTCCTTTTTGTTTAATATATTGGCCAAAATAAGTTACTTGTGCACAAACCTCCTGAAAGTGTGTAATTGATTTAGTGGTTGCAAAAAACCTTTTCTGTGAAAACTGCCTCACTGTGAAATACAGTCACATCCAAATGAATATATACAATAAATTTAAATATTCCCAGACACACATCAGTTCTGGAGAAAAAAAAAGAAGTAACGGGTAGACGCCATGGTGGGGTAAATGCACACCGATGGGGGTGTTTGCATTTCAACGACCGCAGGTTGAAAGGAAAAAACAGCCGCAATATGTCCCTCTGTATCAGATATCTCCACATGCAGGCACGAACAGAAGTCATGTGGGACGGGGTCCACTCCTCAGTGCCCCTCTCTGTCCCTTCGGAGCAGCCAATGAGCGGCATCATTGGCGCTGGAGGAAGCCTCGGGAGGCTATACCTGCATCAAGGAGATCTGATTTTAGGACATATGGCGCCATCCGTGGGTCTGACTGTTTTTACCATATAGGGTTAAAGAAGATGTGGCACTGATCAACCAAACACCCGACATGTACCCGGGTGTTGTGCGTAAAAGCGCAGCGCTGCCAGGGATACAGATGTTCCAGTTGTGTCCACATAACACACCTGTGTTGCACTTTTATTGTCCACTGCCAGCTTTAGAAGTGGCACTTGAGCCACCGGGATTCCTTGGACGTCTTTCTACTGTATTTCTGTATGCCATCACACATACAAGCTTTTTATATTCCCGCTAAACAGCACCCGGCCGTATAAATGTCTGGAAGGGATGTGGGTATAGTTTAAGGCCAAAGATGGATGCTGATGTGCGGCAGCTCCCCACTGACCCTGGCTTAACATCCACGCAGCTGGTGGAGGCAGAAACACACTCCCGTAATATTTCAATTCCATCATTATGCCTCAAAGTAGAAAAAAACAGCTCAAAGTATGTTCCTCTTTTGTTAAAACATATATTGTTTAGAATCTGCCAACTTTACATTCGTGACATGGGCCTCCTTAACCCCGGAATACTCCTCTCCTTGTGTTGACATGCAGCCCTAAAGGTAGCTGTCAGTTGGCCCTGTCCGGGAATCACAGAGCGATTCATCATTGTTTGACAGGTGTGTTTGGGAAGAAAGCCATGGTGGCCCAGATGACTCCTACAGGGCGCTACAGTGAGTGTACAGCACGAGCACTGTGGGAAAGTTGGTACACGCTTAAGTTTCGATCATAATAAAGATTTTACATTATGAGAAAATGCGCAGATAAAGCTCATAGCGATCATATTCACTGCACATGTGGCCTTATGCCCCCCAAACACACAAAAAGCATCCTAAATCAACCGCTAAAGAAAATGTGTATAAATAATTATTCATACGCCATTACATTCTTATAAGTCTGACATTATTCATTTAATTTAAACCTCCGGATATGGACTATGGTCAGAAAAGAGGAGCGCAAAACATCATGCTCGTTTCCATTACAAGAACGCAAGGCTTGTAAAAGGCTTATTATTGCAGATGAATCATTTTACGCTCTATAGTTGATGTATTTTAGTTTTTTTCCACACAGAATCAAACATAGTTTTTAATGCAGTGCATATTTAAATGGTAAATGCGCTAAGTGTCATAATTATTGTTCAGCTCTAACCTCTCACGCGTAATAAAAACCTTAAAATGAAATGTCATCCAAATGAAAGTAATGCCTGATATGTTTTAATGTTTTTATCGATCTAAAACAGTCATTTTACACAAATAGCACATGTACATTTCAATTAGAAGCAGGTCTGTTTTATAGCCCGCTTCCTGCCACGAGATCACTTTTAGGCCAATAACACAAGAGACGCCTCCTCTCATCCCGACACTGTGCATGCCCACACTATAATGCATTGTACATTGAAGTATGTAACGTATATTAGCTCAAAAGTGCTGAAATATCTTACCTTTACAAACACAGCAAGAAAAAAAACAACCTGTAACAGAGACAGTTTTATGAAAAGTCAAAGGAATAAGCCTATTTCCAATCACTGCAGAGGTAGGAAGGCGCATGTAAAATATAAACCAACATAAGGTGACATTTTCAGTCTGTTCAGGCCGCCGGTTTCCAAAGTGAGGTCCGGGGGGCGTCAGAGGTCCTTGAGGGGCTCCCGCGCAAAGAGAGAAATACTTCAACGTTATTACTGTCATTCCTCAGAGGTTAACATACTGACATTATAAAAGAAGGTCCATTCTCCCCGCTCACCAGCAGTAGGATTTGATAGCCTTAAGAAACATCTTCTTGAACCGGGTTCCTCGGGACAGACTCGCATTAAATAAACAAAGGAGTCGTTTGTAAGTATTTGAGGATGTGGAAACGGTTTTGGAAACCCATGGTCTGGCCTGGAGCAACACGATGAGGCAGATGAGCAGATTAGTCCTCTTGTCAGAAAATAAGTATAGTTAGTCTGAGCAAAATAATCAAACAAAATGAATAAATACAGTCACAGCGTTGTCACGGATTCCCCGCACATGCAGAGAGTGTCCATGCAGGGAGGCAGTACGCGTAAGGGTAATAGTAGGACGGCTGCAGGGAGAGCAGCGGGGGCCTCAGGATCTCTCCGGGGCTGTACTGTCTCTGGTCGTCCCGCACCAAAACCTTCACCGCCACCTTCTTGGCCGCTGGAGTCGACGCCATCAGATCGGCGGCCATCTGGCGGCGTTTCGTCTTGTACCGGCGGTTCTGGAACCAGATCTTGACCTGAGTCTCTGTGAGCTTCAGGGAGGCCGCCAGGTCCGCCCGCTCCGGCCCGGACAGGTACCGCTGGTGGTTGAAGCGACGCTCCAGCTCGAAGACCTGCGCGTGAGAGAAGGCGGCCCTGGAGCGCTTCTTCCGCTGTTTGGGCTGGTCCAGACTCTTCTCGTCCAGGGTGCTGGAGTCTGAGGAGGAGAGGGAGACACGCAGATGCAACTTGCAAGTTAATTCCTGGATTGGTTTGGAAATGCAGCAGGAATCACGCGTGCTGGTTGAAAATGAGATTGGTGCGCGTTTTGGGATCAAATCTGAATTCGTTTAAGTGTCCACACTTTTACAGAGGTTTCAATGTCCTGTTATTGCAACATCACAATGGATGTCGTGTTTTTACGAAATGAGTTGAAACTGTCCGATCAGGGTTTTCATTCAGGCCTAAACGTCACAACTCATGCCTTTATTCCAGACGCTGGAGTACAGTCCTTTGAAATAAGCTTAAATCCTTGTAGTTTTTAAACTTTTGTCCAACGTTAAATGGAGCATTACATGCGTTATGGGTCAAAGGATCCATTAATAAGCGTGCGTAAAACGAGAACAATTTGTGCGTAAAATGTGCAGGAGAGATGTCGTACTGTTTAATATCTCATGCACGCAGGCCTGCTATCCGTCAACAACACAACAGATTATGCACAACTGTACCAGCAATAAACTGCAGTATTGATCAGGCCTTTGGCTCTTGTTTCAGAGATAAAGTTGACTGAAATCAGGGAGCCACGCTTCTCTTTTTCATTTCTTTCTTACTTTGCGTATACACATGAGTCTTTCAGCCCTACTCACCCGTAGCATTATTGGGCTCACTGTCACTCTTTGCGTTCTCTGCAGCTGCAGACTCGTGGTCCGTCTCCTCCTGCAAACTTTCTTCCGGCACATCGGACGAAGGGTCTCCGTCTTTCTCCGACTTGCACACGGCCGGAGTCTTGCTGTCGTTGTCGTCGCTGAGTCCCGAGTCAGAGTCGTAGCTTTTCTGGTCCGTCGGCTCACAAGCCTCCACATCATCTCGCCGAGACCCGCCGTTCATCTCCCCAAATATTTTCCAGCACGTCGTCTTGGAGAAGCACATGTCCAAATCTGGCAAGTGTCGACTGTCGTCCTTTTTATTCAGGATGGCTTGTATTGAGAAAGGCATCAGCGAGTTGCCACGAACGGCCATTTTCAAAAGAGAAAAAGGCGAAGTTGTCTCGCTCTTCAAGTTGAGTAATTAACCGGAGTCAATGTCAGTTCATCCACATTTTAGGCTATTACCTCCGTGGAGCTCTGCTGTGACTTATATTTCCCCCCAGTGTAGTTTCCTGGTCGCATCCCAGCGGGAGAAGCTGTAAATAATAATAAAAAAAAAAAGTTTCTGCTACATCCGCAGGCTCGATGCTGCTCCTCCGCATAGCTCTGCCATCAGCCCGGGCTCGCTCCAGTCTCCGGCCCTTTTCACCCAACTTTTTTTTTTTACCATCCACCCTCACCTGTGACTGACAGGCACTCCTCGTCGCCTCCTATTGGCCCGGAGAGGAAGAAAGCCGCTTCACAATTGGCCACTGTAAACTACGTCATGCTGCTTTCAACCGGGTGGGGAAAAAGTGAAATACATGTTGGTCCAAGTGTTTCACAGCTGAACGGACCTGCAGGTGGCCGCCACACAAACATATTTCACCTGAAGGTTCCTTCAGATCAGGAGGGCAGACTGTATCTCCTCCTGGCTGATAACTAAACGTCCTGCACATTTTAATTCACGATTTAGGGTTAATTTGACTGAACGTTATGTGTTGATAACGTTGAAAGTTAACGTGTAGTCAGAAGAGGCAACGTCTCGTGCGCATAACACGTAATCAGCTGCAATACCACGCGAAAAGCACACGGGAATGCCGTGTCTCCCATTTTCCGTGTATCCCCTGAATGCAACATCGGGACAATATATTCGTAGGGTATTTAATTTTCTTTCAACTTAACCCTTCACTATCCAAACGGGTCTGCAGGGACTCGTGGGGGTTGTCTTTCTTCTTTGGTGACATGTCGCACTGAGCGACGTGTGTCCGGGTTCGAACACTTGACTCTTTCTTCGTCCTCGCTGTGCTCTTTCCTGTTGCTTCCTGGCGGCCTGCATCACGGATCGCCATGACCAGGTAGGCCTCCGCTGCTGCTTTTTTTTTTTTTTTTTTAAATATAAATACGAGTTCAAAAAGCAAACATTTCCTGCAACCTCCTGTTGCCTCGCGGGACGGTTTCATTGAACGAGGGCAAATAGTTCTGACACCAGGCGACAGGCTGCACGGATGAATCCGTTTGAACAGCAGTCAGCTTGTGCAACGTCACATAAACACACACTGTCATACAAGTGAAACACAGGTTTTCACTGACATGATCTCCTTCAACGTTGAGACTACTTGACGTCAATTAAATCGATTCGTACAGCTCGTTTGTTTCCAGTGACCCGGTGTTTCTCCTCTGCTTTCCATAGATGTCTGAACGTCATGGAAATGGCGCCCATCATGAAGTATTATCCATCTTTGTTGTGCGCCGTCTCGGGGATGTAAGTGTACAAACGTCTGTCGTGACCTCTCACAGCGTTTCAACCAATATCAATTGAAATGCTTCCTAAAACTCTATTATTTTTTTAAATAACGGTAACATGGTTTTGCTGCATGGCAAACCGCGCGTGCAGGGGCTATTTTATTAAAATGATATCAGGCCGCTATTTTATTCTGGCAAATTGACAATCTGTCTCCAGTCTGGAGGCTTTGATGGATTAATTCCTTCAGATTATATACACTTTTATGTTTTATTCCTTAGAATAGTGTTTTTTGGAATTGTGCACCTGCTATATATTAATTTAAGTAAACCATGTTTAATTAATAACCCCGAGCTTATCAAAATGTTAATGATGTAATGTATTAAATACGTAGGACGTGAAATTGATCAGGTCTAAAATAAATGAGTCATCCTGCTGGCTTTAGTGCTGCATCGATACAAGTTATGTTTAATAAAATAAGGCATTAAATAATACATTTACAACACCATTTAAGTATTATAATTCTAATAGGAGGCCTAATGATAATAATCATAGTAATAATTCTACCAATAATAATACTACTGCTAACCTGTTCCACTGTTGTTGTTTTAAATAAAACGTTAATAACAAAACAATAGAAAAATCGAAAACTAAAGAAAAATGGAAATATGAATATTGTTGTTTTGTCTCTGTTTGATTTACATCATTAGTCTTTTGAGACGTGTTGTATTTTCTGCACGTGACCCGTCTGAATAAACCAACACACTGAGCGCGTTACAGCTGACTATGAGACAAACGACTTGACTTTCAACATAAATTACTTTTAATGTGTGTGTATATGTCTGTATATGTCTGTATATGTCTGTATATATATATGTATATATATATATATATATATATATATATATATATATATATATATATATATATATATATATATATGTGTGTATATATATATGTATATATATATATATATATATATATATATATATATATATATATATATATATATATATATATATATATATATATATATATATATATATATAATCGATCTGAAGCTGTGTCACTATTCCCAGTCGCGTGAGGTCTCCACTTCATTCGGCGGCTGCTGGTAAAAGTTAGTAAAAAAAGGTGAATTAAATCATCGTGTGTTAATGTTAAACATTGACCCGTAGAATAAATGATGAATCATTTCTCTCCTCTGTTACTTTATTTCGAACATTTATTCCCCAAAAAACAAGTGGTGCACAAATGATAAAGCTTATAAAGATGTGTCGTCTTCAACTTCATAAGAATGATAAAGAAAATAGATTTTTTTTTTTTTTAAATGTCTGTAAGTCTCATAATTTGAAACCAGCTCCATGCTGCTGTCACCTTGTGCAACCCCGTTGCGTGCATACATTATACCATCTAGTGGCCACTGAAAATACCTCTTTTACTTGACTTTTTGACATCTTCCTTTGGGGTCAAAACACTGAACTTCACTCTGTGCAATATATTTTGCACTATTAATTATAATAGTAGATATTGGGACATTACATACTTTAGTTACGCCAAGAAAGACATCTGCTTTTATTTAAAAAAAAACATATTTTAATCAACTAAACACTGTCGGTTTAACTGCTCAGTGGAAATAAATGTAATGAAATGATGTGGCATTGTTTCAGGGCTGGATGTGACCTCCAGGATGAAGGCTTGGATCACCACAGTGAAAACACAACTAGGAAAAAGGAAAAGCACAAACCACTGACATGTCTGGATATTTTCACACACCCTGCCCTTTAGAAACTCATTCCTCCCAAGGCCAACACACAAGTGGTACATCAAATCGTTTTAAAATGCTCATGTCGAGGGGTTTTTCTTCTTCTTTCTCTCTGCGCATTACTGTTGTCTTTTATCCTAAAAACCAACCTCACTGACCCGCACACGGTCCGCTTTACCCTGAGAGAAAAAATGGAAAATAAATACATCTGTCTGCCAATTCTCCAACAAAGTGAGTCAGTGTGCGCCTATCAATGTGATGTCGAGCAGAGCTCCACGGGTTACTCTGTGTTTTGGTAACCACACTGCGAGGAAGAGTAATAAGCAGTAAGTAGCTGTAAGTGGCAGGAAATGTAAACAGCAGCTTGGTTTTCATTCAGACAACTGCAGGGGCATTTAAAACAGATACACCGCTGGTTTGATGGGATTCACACTTATAGTGCAGGGAAAGTGCTCATCTGAGTAAGTTTATTTACATATTTATTGATTTGAAGAAGCTACAAAAGCAACGGAAGAAACTATTGCTATTCTAACTAGCTCTAAAGAAAGTAACGTACAAGTAACTTTGTCATGTCCTAAGATTTACTTCTGTAATTAATGTAACATTTAGTGTTTCATGTCAGCAGGTTGTCTTTTTGAAGGGGATGACAGTAGTAAAAGCACATTCATTCATACATTCATGTGCAGTATAATGATCATTCATATAAGTCAAAGTACACAGTTACAATAGTACAAGTTGTGCATTCAAAATGCTTTGAGATGTTAAAACAAAACAGCAAAAGTACTCATGAATCAAAATGTCAGTGTAATATGACATTATTCAGTATTATTCCAGAACTTTTACAATATAATGTGAGCAGTACTTAAATAGTGAGGTGGAGCTACTTCATAATGATGCTTCATATTTTATAGCCTGATGTGGTTTTTAATATGTGTCTGTGGCAACATTAACTTTTAAACATATTAGTTGGTTATTTTATTGCAGTGATCTCGGCTTTAGTCTTGTAATTTTTTATTATGTTTTGAATACCAAATCATATCTGGCAAAGACTTAACAATATACAATAAATAAAGGAAAGATGCATAAAGCATAGCGCTGCAGCTAAGGATTATTTTCTTTTTTACATTTAAAACAAATGAATTCTCATTAAGTCTCTTTAGAAAATAGAAGAACAAATGGTCATTAAAAGATCCCAGAGCCCCAATGTAAGGTCCTCAAAGGTCTTGTTCTGTCTAAAGCTGCATACATTCAATTTACAATAACATGAAATGGGAAAAGGCAGAAAATCTTCATATTTCAGTAGCTGGAACCTGTGAATGTATCATATTTCTTCTTGAGGAATGACCTAAATAATACATTTATTTTTTAACATTCTTCTTTCTTGAGGAAAAATCAATTAATTGTTTCTTTACTAATATTGGGTGAACCAAAAAAAGAAAAAACAAGATGAAAAATACACTTACACTGGACTGCTGTCTATATAAACCTGTGTGTGTGTGTGTGTGTGTGTGTGTGTGTGTGTGTGTGTGTGTGTGTGTGTGTGTGTGTGTGTGTGTGTGTGTGTGTGTGTGTGTGTGTGTGTGTGTGTGTGTGTGTGTGTGTGTGTGTGTGTGTGTGTGTGTGTGTGTGTGTGTACACAGTCATGACGCTGAAACTGGTTTGCTGTTGATGAGCAAGACGTCGCCCTCTGGTGGCGAGGACGAGAAGCTGCCGTCATGGAAAGACGAGATGATCACTACATAATAGCCTTGCCGGGGGAAAAAAAAGCTATATTTTCTTCTCTTTTTCTGTGCCCAGACTCTTTGTCTGCGCCCCTCCAGTTTGACACCGGGGTGAAAATCCCACCACCTTTCCAGTAAAGAAATACACTTTAATGGCACATTAGACTATTACGTCTGCTCCTCCGCCCGCCGGCTCCTCTCTTTGCTGCCACTTCTTGTAACTGTAATCTGGCGTTTGAGAGAAGAAATCACGCCTGATGCAGTAACAGGCCGGTCGCCCGTGGTAACGTCTCTGTTTCCCCTCCTCTCTCCTGGGTGTGTTCATGACAGGTCTTGAATTCTTGCATGCTGGTATGGAGAAGGAGGCTCACAGCACGCCATGCACCCCCCCTTTCCTCTTCGGTGAGAATAGCTGCCAAATTGTGTTCAGATGGAGCAATACATGAGGGCACTGCCAAGAGTCATTTGCAGTAAATGCTCCCAAAATGCCCTGTAGATTTCTCACCAAATATCAGATCCACCATGATAGCACCCTTAATCAACCTCAAGATTGGAAAGTGGAAGGAACCAGGAGGGAGAGGGGCTACTGCCAGCTTTAAGTATGCTTTTAGTCGCCCAAGTTACAATTGAACCCTCCCTCCTAAAGAAAAATTACCCTCGCATGCGATGGAGCACTAAATGGAAGAGCCCTTGGGACAGAACACTTAATACAGTAAATTGAAGCAAGAGACGAGCGGGGAGAAGTTCCTGCGCCTCTTGGAAGCTATTCAAAACATCTCAGCAAGGGCTGCATTACTGCAGACACAAGAGCAGAAGTGTGTGTGTGTGTGTGGGGGGGGGGGGGGGGGGGGGGGGGTAGCCCGCTGTTACAGTCCAATTAATGTGTGTAGATAGCGCAGGCGTGATTTATAGTTTATCTTTGGGCTCTGCCGTGCTGACAGACGAGCTTCCAGACGCCTCTGGCACGCAACAGATAATGCATGCAGCTCAAGCGCATCGTGAAAGGCGTCTCAGGTCCTGGAGAGGCTTTGGCTGCCCGCTCAGGTCTCTGTGACCGGCTCCTTTTCTCCTCCACTCACGCCTAAATGAAGACGTCCTTCAAGAAGCAGCGGCCTGCTTTCAGGGGGTTTTACGTCACATGTGCCAATACCACTTTTTGAACGTAGGAGTTGATGTGGTTATGACAACTTCAAGCATCATTTAGGAGTTGAGACATCAGGGGCCTTTGCTCTCCGTGTCACCGACGGCGGCTGCAGCAGTCCAGCTCTGCGTTTTGGATATTTGCAGATAACAGATTTACCTTCCTGACAGGTGTTTACGGTTTAGAGTACGGCATTAGGGCTGTCATCTATCAGCCCATGGATTCTTTTGGTACTGTAGCTTTGATCACGTGTTACTCAAACAGAAGTAAATGGTGCTTTTATTGCGGCTGTTTTCAGCTGCAGACTAATACACATTTTGTGCTGCGTGAATATATTTAAAGCAGCAGCTTCAGTTGTAAAAAGGTTATGTGGCTTACATCTCGTGCACTAATCAGAGCTTAGCAAAGTTTGAATCAATCTGGAGAAAGTTTGTCAATCAAATCTTATTAAAAACCCACAAATATTTAGTTTAATAAATGACAAACTAATCTAATAATCACATTTAAGATGCTAAAAACAGTAAAACAAATGTTAGTTTTGCTTTCAGAAAAAACAATGATTACCAAAACAGACTCTAATGACTTTTCTGTCTATTGACTAATAGTAGCAGCTTTACACTTTGTCAAATCATATCTAAGGATGTTTTTCTCAAAACTCTAAAATTGCTTTTTAATTACAACTATTGCATGTTGTAAGAAATACTTATCACATATGTAGATATGAAATGTAATTTGCATCATAAAGTTAAGAATCAAGGTTAAGATTATTCTTTTAATTCTATATTGGGCAAGACCAGACATAAGATGCTTGTTTGACTTCCTACAACAGTGACACGCTGCGACGACTTGATTTGACTCCAACGTGTTGGGAAGCAAACGTGTATGATAGAAGTGATCCAGCACTCTTGCGTGTGCTCGTCGCAGCCTCAGCCGCCGTCAGTCGATCCAAATCTCAACTCGACTGCAGAACTATTTCAACTGCGAAAAAGGAGAGAAAGAAAAAAAGACGAAGCCATCACCCCTTTCCTGCTGCCTGTCGCTGGCTATTTCTAGGACTCTCGCATGAAACACTTCTGACGTTAAACACCTGTTAACTTTTATGTCTTGAGAGAGGAGCGGCTGAATGGGGGAGCATTATGTTCGGCGCTGGCCAAATCCCCAGTAGAGGAAAGACCACTCCCAGTGCAGAGCGGCAGCAGCAGCAGGACTGAGCCCCCTGATCCCTGCAGCCGGCGAGGATCCCCTCCGCAGTTACCTCGATTCCCTTTGACAGCTGTGTGAAACCGCCATCTCTCCACAGGCTCTCTGCTGGATACACTGCAGCGCGGCCCACCGGCAGAAAGTGAGGAGAAGTGAGGAGGTTTGAGGCCGCTTATGTTGCTGGTGTCTTGTATCATAGTCCTCGTTTTTTCCTTTTCTTCTTCTTCTTCTCGTTCACATGGAGATGCTGAAGTGAGGGCGGTGCAGTGTGTCCTGCCAGAATCCACATGACCTGCACCACCCATTGGAAAGAGACCCACACTGTACTGCGAATCCAATAATATAACGCACACCACTCAGCATATTAATTTTACGCTGATACTAATACTTAAGTACTTTTTACGAGAGTAAAAATGTTAATGCGGGACTTCTACGTGTATACGTTACTTATTAATACACTGGCTTGTAGATCTCCATCAATACTAAGTTTACAACAACATTATCTTAATCTTTTCAAAATAGTTTTGACTAAAGACAACATACCCTCTGGTATGGAACCACATACAAATAATGCCCAATACAGGGTTTCATCTTAACCATTAGTCAGTGAGTTAAAGGTTGAATCTTTTCTTTAATTCTCATTTTTTAGTAGAATTCTCCTGTATCATATTATTTATGGATAATTATATTGTAAATATGTAGCCCTTTTCTGAATGGAGATTGAGCCTTTTCACTTGTTGATGGATTGACATTAAAACATCAGACTTACTAAAGGACGTTGTGACCAGTTGGTTGTAATGTGAAGAACTGCAAACAACAATTATTGTCGTTATCAATTAATACGTCGAGGGTTTTCTCAACGTCTTAATGTGTCTATGGAATGCAAAAAAAGGGAAAAATACAATATTCACATGAGACAATTTGTAAGCAACTAGAAACTGCAAATATTTGTCATTTCTGCTTAAAAACCGCTGATACATTTTCTGTTCATCTCCTTGTGGACTATGGGCTCCATGAATATGTATTTAAAGGTCTCCTGTTGATTTTCTTTACTCACCAAATTAAGTAAATGTTATCTGTAAAAACATTTTGTAGAGTTAATCTATAAGTGACATAACTGATATTTAAAAAAACTAGAAACGATTCAGACACGATCCTGATGAAGACCACGTTGAAAACCAGTAAACGCTTGACTTGGTTGATTGAGAGCAGACACGTCTTTTCTTTCAGTCTGTGTGAAAACACGTTCAGGTACAACAGATTCAAAGCACCTAAAAGCAGGTCAGTAAATGTCTCCATAATTTAGCAGCAGCCATAAATGAAATATATTTAGATTCTTTGCCGTGCTGCTGCTTTCTCCACCTTTCTAAATTCTTGCTGTGTGAGGTCCCCGCTGGGCTGAAAGCATTTCTCCATCTCATACATAAAACATGCTGCCTATAAATCAGGCTAATGTGCCTCAAACTGCTGATTCTCAGCAGCAGAAACCTGCCTGGCGAATCCAAAAAATCATTTTGCACTACAATGCAAACGACGTATAATAAAATGACGTCTCAAGTGAGTGAAAGGAGCGCTGTTTGTCTGCCAGACCTGGTGGCTGAAGGAAAGCTGATCCAAGCCTTTAAATGAGAGCTAATATTTTAAGGCTCCAGGAAATACCTGGGAGAGGTACACCTTTAAGGAGTCAAATTTAGCAATCCACAGGAATGGGCCGAGACTCACCCAGAGAACTCTGTCTCTCTGTAACTCCTCTCGGAGCTTTCTGGATCGCGTAACTTCAGGTGCAGCGATTAAAGCCTCCTAATCTGTTAATGACGGTGGAATATTTCATTCAGAGTTTGTCAGTTTTATCCCCCATTAGCGAGCAGGAATGTCCTCTCCTCTTCTTGCTCTCAGGGGCAATTGGTTAATGTCTTAAGGCTATTTACACATTCACAGACAGCACATCCATTTAGGAAACTCAGAGGAGATAACGTTCAAGACATAATAAGGGTGAATTGCTTCCAATCTGGATATTCTACCCTGAGCACTATTTTATCTTTTCATAAACAAATATTTCAGATTTTTAGAGTTTTGAAAAACAGAAGCAGCACAGCTTAAAACCGCTATGCACAATCTGAAGAAAATAAACTGTTTAGTCTTCTGTTTTTACCATTGGTCTGTGACTTTACTAAAAAAATTAAAACAAATCTAAACATTTGAAAGTGAGATTTCCCAGAAGCAAATGATAGCAAATTGTATTTTTGAAACAGAAATGCATATCTGACTGAAATAAGAATCTGAAGTTGCACTATTCAGTATTTTTACATGTCTTGCAGGTAGGCGAGACATCTAACACAATTGTATTGAGAAACAGTTAACTCTAAAACAATACAAATAACTAGATTACCGCCATATAGAAACAGTTGTTAGTCTGCAGTGCGTTGTTACAAATATGTTATGAAGACAATTCTGTTTATAGAGAAACGTGACGTATCCTGCTGTTATATATATAAAAAAAAAAACTTCCCACAACTTTTGGATATTACATATAAAATCACAAACTTAAAAAAGTGGGAGGAAAATTCCTTTCATTCACAGAATGAATATTGAAAAATAAAAATTCACAATGAACACAAAGATGTTTCACAGTGATTTCCACGTATAAGTGTTTGGATTTGGAACGGAGACACAACTCTGGCCTCTAAAGTCAGTTCACCCTCTTTTATCTTGAAGCACGGCTCGGCTGCACGTCGGGCCTTCGATTGAGCTGAAACACTATGATTCACTGCACATTACTGAATAAACGGAGGAATGATGAAGTCTGATCCAAACCATATGCATATGCAGGAGAAGGATTCCTACACAGATCCTCAGGTTCACACTCGACCGTCAGAGGAGAGAGAGCATAATACTATCCAGCGCTTTTTAAATGAAACAGAAACGTCTCTACGTGCTAACTGACTGCCGAGGCTCTCCGACAGCCCCGATGACAAAAACTGACTTGAATATGGTGTGCAGAGAAAACGCTGCTGCGGCAAATCAGTCCAATGCTGTCTGAGGGTTTAGCGTTTGGCTCTCTTGGAAGGGGGCTCCTCTGATTTCTGTCCACCCCGTGTTCGCACCGCAGGGGGGCTGGCCTCCCGTTTGCGGCCCCCCTTCGCCGCCGCCGCTGCCTGGCCCCTCGTCCCGCTGCGGGAGGGAAACAAGGAACAAGTGTCAGCTCGTTTGACTAAAGTGTCATATTTAGGTGCTGTAAAACCCCGTCTTTGTTAATTCAAGAGTAACCCGGGAAAAGTGTTGCAATAACAAGTACTCCGTTACAACATGCAAGTGAACTTGGTGTGTCCACATTCCCCTTAATAGAAATTCATAATAGCACCTTTTTAAAAAGACGTACAGAAGCAAAATGTATGAACATTTGATAAAATCTCCTTGTCACACAGACAAAACCCCAGAGAAAATATAGATATAGATGGTTTACTGTCGTAATAAAAAAAAATAATCAAGTGTCTTCCCTTAAAGATATAGGAATTGGTTGTTGTTGATGAGACAGAGATTTACATAAACTGAAAGTTCAACCTTTTTAAACTAATTTTGAAAAGTTGTTTTCTCTCACCTTCAACAAAGCGTGTTGCTTCCATTTTAAAAAACGGTTAAAAGTCTTGCGAGGAGAGCGGTGAACACTACGACCACACAGGCTTTATTTGGTAATAGATTCCTTTCATGTTCAACCAAAGAGTGCCCACACTCAATACCTTTTAAAAAATACTTGGTGCAGAGGTTCTGACACAGCGAGAACGTGTGCATTAAGTCTGCTGGCCGGCCATTCCGGGAAAGCTTTTGGTAAAATGTGGTCTTTCACAGAGCAGCGACCGGGCGGCCGGTTTCGGTCGGATTCCCCTTCAAGCTTGTTCGTTCTGCTGAACCTCAATGAGACAAACTCACCGCGTGCCAGCTGCGGTCTCCTCTTTCCCGTTCTGTCGACTTGCCCGGGTGGATGGTTTACTTGGCCTGTTTCTGAGGAGTAAAAACAAACGTGGAACAACAGTTGCCGTAGTGCGAAATCGTCCCCCCGCTTTCCTTTAATAGGATGTGACACTGATGATGCCTGCCGGGTGCTTCAGAGTGCAAACATTCAGCACTAAAACAAACAGTGTCATTCATCACTTCACAGGATGACAGCGTCTCATAACCGTGACTCTAAACTGTCACACTATATATAGTTGTGTTATACATTGTGTTTTGTCAACATTTTTAAGATTTAATTGTAATTAAATCAAATAATGGCGTTTCAGTTAAGTTTGAATTATGGGTCCATAATAATATGCAGTCCTGATATTGAAGTGATGATATTTCCCCTCATTAGTGCATTTATATTAGTATCATTGTTGCTCATTTGTGTCCATGAGCTGTAGAATTACCTTTCGGCCTCCAGGCGAGATGCTGCCCGTGTGGTCGCTCTGGTTGCAGTTCCTTTTCCTTCCTCCTCTTTCTCACCATCCTCATCATCATCATTCTGCTCGCTTTCTTCGGCCTTTTTGTCCTTTTTATCTGTCAGCAAGATGATAAAAGGAGTAACACTGGAGTTCACTGGAGCAATACAATTTTATGTAAAAACTTAATAAATATATTTTAAATGACCAAACTGTTATGACTCGTATGTGCTCATCCATAACACTGATATGTTTTATCTTTAACCAACAAATCACTTATGTACTTAAAATTAAATAATATTGAATAATAATAAATAGTTTGTGTGTTTTAGACGCAGTATTCAAGAACCTGCACAGTAATGTTTAAAGTGAGTGTGTTCTCTCTCACCACCACTGTCAGCTTGTTCCACACTCGGTTCCACACTCGGTTCCACACTCGGTTCCACACTCGGTTCCACACTCGGTTCCACACTCGGTTCCACACTCGGTTCCACACTCGGTTCCTGTTGGCTGTTGTCCTTCTTTTGCTCCACTTCAGCCTGTAGAATTATATATTATATGTTACACCACATCAAGACACACCTTGAGAGAAGTGAATCTGAATTCAGACGGCGGGAGTGCAGACCAGGATCTTTTAATCCACAGGGATGACAAATCTCACCTCCATAGTTTCTTCCTTTGTTTCCGCCACAGATTCTTCCACAGATTCCTCCATTTCCTCTGATCTCTTCCTCTTCATTGCTGGTTTGCCTGAAATAGAAATATCATCAAAATTATTTTTTTTAATAGACAAACGGCGACAGCATAAATAAATATGTTGTGCGGTTGAACTCGTATCAAAGCGGCCAGCCTTCCCTTGTGTCAACTCTCATTGCAAAATTACTCATTCATTCTAATTTACAATCTGTTAACCGTGATGACAGAAACAAAACATCTTGTGAGGAAATGCAGCAGTTAGCTGTTGAGGTTTGGCTCATTTAGTCTTTAGACTGTAATGCATGCTCCGGCAGACAAGTAGCCACACCTCTTCATATTGTTATTCACATTCATAATGTGTACAGCTCTTTGAGCCATTTGAAGACACAGGAAGCCCAATTAAAGATGAACCTACGCGTGTCGGTGGTCTCTTCAGAGCCTCCTGCAGCTTCAGTTCCTTCTGGAACAGGAGACAGCAGATCGACTCCTTGACGCTCGTTGTCCTGATTCTCAGCCTTCTTCTGATTATCTGAGATGAAAAATAAATAATAATAGCAAAATCATAGAAAACAGAGATATGCCTCTTTGAGTATTTTACTCTGCAGCACTACACAACTTCTCAAACAGAGGAATAAATAATAATCAAATAATAAGAGCAGGCCATCCAAAAAAGAAAAACAGAAAAAAAAAAACTATGACAAATCAAATATTTGTAAAATGAATCCCAGTATTAAACATTTCAATGTTCCTTGATCATTTATATTGTAAACATGACCAACTCTTTTGTATGGCTCTTAACTAGGACGAAAAGTAAACAATTCCTGATCAATAAAACACATTCATTCAGACCTAAATATTCACCAATCTCTAAAATATATTCCACTGCAAATCATAAAACCTATTTCAGACTCAAACAACATCCGTGTTGGCTCATTTTACCAGCAGTGGCCTCTTTTGCTGCAGCTTCTGAAACTCTTCCCAAGCAGCTTGAAGTTTCCTGTAACTTCTCAGGTTCTTTAGGTCGGTCCTTCTCTGCCTCCTCGCTGGTTTTGGAGGACCGACCCCTGCGTGGTGTCCTGACCTCCACAACCTTCTCCTGAGCAAATCAATAGATAGAGATGTCAAATATATAAGCAAAATGGAATTTATGTATTTTATAAGGTTTCAAAACCCCAAACAAGAAAACAAAGCACACATTTTACATGATTGTTTTATAAAAAAGGCTGTATTTACCTCAGCAGACGGTTGTTCTTTACTTTCCTTTTCATCCCCTGATCAGTTACAGACACATAAAACACATTACTCCATACAATTACAAATATAATAATAATAATAATAATAATTATAATAATTATAATAATAATAAGCTGGAAGTGGTGAGCTCTTAGATGGAATCATTTTATCCACACATGATTAAGATATAATTTACAAACTAGATCATAATATTACTATTTTGTGACCCGATGTCTTCAGCTAACTAATTAATAATAGTTTTTACATTTTACTGAAAATTTAAAATGTTCCCAGACTTTGAGAAATCAAGTTAATATCTTGAAATGATGGAATGAAAAATCTCACCACATTCTTCTACTGCTACAACTTTCTGAGTGGCCAACTTTCGTTTACGCCTTCCTCTTCCCACCGTCTTCTCTTCCTACATCACAGAAAGAAGTGTGAGCACAGAGGGCGGGGCTCTGTATTGATACCTGCAGCTCTCAAAAATATGCAAGAGCTGAATTTCAAACGAGCTGTTTGGCGTTACCTTTTCTGACAAGTCGGATCCCTTCTCATCCTCCTGACTGTCTGCACTGGAGACGTTACCTGAGTAACACACACAAATATCAGTGACTGAAATCACCTGCAAAAGGGCCAACGTCTACATTGAGGAATAAGAATAAGCATAACATAAAAACAATTCAGTCCCAGTTTCAGCTTCTTCAGAGGACAGCCTGTAAATATCTTAATTGTACGCCGACGTTAGCAGCAGGAGGAAAAGTCAAACTCACTGATTTGTTTGACCAGTTTGGACTGACTCTCAGATCCACTTTCTCTGATCTCCTCAGTCTTCTGAAGGACATTGTGCTCCACCTGAACATCATTTACAAAGATAAAAAAAAGAGATAATACATATTCAGTGGGCAGACAGGACATATAGATCAGAGAGAAATGCTGGGTGTTATTGTTACACAAGTGAGCATGACTGAGGTTGAACACTTACAGTGTGTGGGTCAATCTTCTCGGTTGCAACATTTTCTTCCTCCACTGTCTTGCTCTCAGCTTCACCTAGTGGTGAAAAGAAGAAGTAAGGTTAAATAAATATTGCCTTTGCACTTCCAGTAGTAAGATGTTTTTAAATCTAAGTCCGACGAGAGAAAATATTTACTATCATCTACGTCCATCTTGGCCTGGTTGTCCTCAGCTACCACTTCCTCTGGCTGTTTTCAAAGAGAGATGACTTTATTAGCTTGGCATGTAAATATTAAGAAGTATAGAATTAGAATTTATAAATCCTGAACGGTAACTCACCTTTGGGCTCGTCTCTGTGTCGTTAACGTTTGGCTCAGTTTGCTCTAAAGTAGCGATGGGACGTTAAGTTAACAGTCAAGGAAAACTCATGATGTTCTTTTTTTTGTTTTTTAAAGAATGATTTGAAGCACTCGCCTTGTTCAGTGGTCATTTCTGAGGCTCTTTCAGGGGTTTCAGAAGCAACTGCAGTTGTGCTTTCATCAGTGGTTCCTCTGACCTCGTCTGCTTCAGACACAACAGCACCACCAGCTGAAATATTACAGAAAGTAAAAGGTGTTGACGAACAGATGATGCCTGGTCAATAAAAACATATTGCATCAAACCACAAACTTCAGATTTAAAAAAAAAAATTAAAAAAATCACAAGACATTTGAATTGTGTCGTTCAATTGAAGCTTAAAAAGGCGAAAAGAAAATGTTACCTTCTTTGGCAGATTCTGCTGTTGGTGCCGTGTCTACTTCTGGCTGTGCTTCAGAAGCAACAGCTGCACATTGGGCTTCAGCCTCATTTAAAAGAGCCTGGCAGTCATTTGAGGTGGTGTCAACCTCCTATGTAGAAGACAGAACATTTTTCCATAACACAATAACACTTAAGAAAGTACTACTTGTCCAACAATGACATATTTGTGAGTCATAAGAAGCTCACAGGGAAATAGTCCAAAAAGGCTAAACAGAAGCCAAAGGAAGGATGACTTCATCCCTTAACAGGACAACGGCAATTTACAAATGTGACGTGTATTTCTTATTTACCTGTGGTGCCAGAGACTCAGACACTTCAGCCGTCGTCGCATTCATTTCTTTCTCTGAATCTTCAGTCACATCTGTAAGGGAGACACATTTCTACTGAGTGAAACATTCAGACATGTTAATACACACATTTTACCATCGCCGCTGTGTAGTTCACCTGCAGCGTTTGGTTTTTCATTGACAGATTGTTGCGACGGCTCAGAGGATGTAAACTCCGCTTCAGCAGCGATTTGCATTTCCATAGGAGGCTCTCCGTGTTCAGCTGCAGTGGTTTCCACTTCCATAGGAGGCTCTCCGTGTTCAGCTGCAGTGGTTTCCACTTCCACAGGAGCCTCTCCGTGTTCAGCTGCAGTGGTTTCAGTGGTTTCCACTTCCGTAAGAGGCTCTCCGTGTTCAGCTGCAGTGGTTTCAGTGGTTTCCACTTCCGTAGAAGGCTCTTCGTGTTCAGCTGCAGTGGTTTCAGTGGTTTGCAGTGCGGCAGTCGGATTCACCTCCTGGTCTTGTGAGATGGCATCGTGGCAAATTAAGGCGGCAGACACTGTACTGTCAGGATCCATGGAGAGCAGAGTCAGAGCGGCCTCTTTCATCTTCATATCCACGTCGTGCAGAGTCATCTCGGGCACCGCCTCCTCCCGACTGCTCTCAGGCGCCAGTCTCGCCTCCTCCGAGCTGCACACGTCCATGAGAGCCAGCAGAGCGTCGGCCTCGGCCGGCAGAGCCGGCGCGTCGCTCAGCTGCGACTCGGTTTCCCCTTCCAGCGGCTCGGGGGTGATGTCGCTTAGTGCGTCACAAGTATCGTCCGAGAACGAGGTGGTGACCGTGGTGGTGGTGGTGGTGACGGGGTCGGAGTCCGTGCTCGCGTCTTGGAGAAGAGAGCGTTTCTTCGGCTGCTCCTCGGCATCCAGCGAGGAAACTGAAGACTTTGAAGATTTATCAGACTTTTCCAGTTTGTCTTCTCGGGGTGTTTTCTTCTCTTCTTGGTCATCGTCTTTCTTTTCTGGGGCTTTATCCTTCTTCTCCGGTTTTTTCTTTCCACTCTTAGGTTCAGATTTCTCATGGAGAGGTTCCTCTGAGGCTTTCCTCTGTTCCTTTGCGTTTCCCTCTTTCTTCTTCTCAGGTTTGCTGATGGGAGCGCCTCCTGGGCTTTTGACTTCTGAACTCTGAACTTTATTATCCGTCTTCGGTAACAATAGAGTCTTTGTTTCCTCTTTGGATTTGGATTTAGATTTTTCCACGATTCTTCCTTTATCTGTTGGCTTGGCCCTTTTTGGATCTTTGTCCATTTCAGAGCTGGACTTGTTTAATTTCTGGCTGTCCTGGTCTGCTTTAGTCTTTTCCTTCTCACCGTCTTTATTATCAGTTTTAGATTTGAGTTTGTCTCCCGGCCTGTCCTCAATGTGACTCTTTGACCTTTTCAGGACTTCCTTGGAGTGTTTATCTTTCTTCTTGCTGCTGTCGAACCCGGGCTCCATGTCAGACCGATCCTCAGAAGAGCAGGCAGAATCAGGACGGAGCAGCTGCTTGAAATCACTTTTCGCTGAGGTTCTCTCTCCCTTGGCCTTTTCCTTGCTCTTATCCTTATCTTTCTCCTTTTCCCTACTTTTGTCCTTGTCTGCTTTGACAGTCTCCACAGATGGAGCTTTTGACTTCTTGATAGCAGCATCTTTTGGACCATCGTCTGTCACGCCGTCACACAGAGATGACTTTCCTTCTCTTGGGGTTGCAGCCATTTTCTTCTCACTTTTAATCTTAAGTTTCTTCTCACCTTTCTCTTCAGAGGTCACTTTAGCAGCGGCACCTTCCTTCTGCTGAGCTTCATCTGCCTGATGTTCAGGTTTTTTCTCCTGCTTTTGTTTTGTTGGTTTGGCGCGTTCATCTGATAAGCTGCGTTCCTTCTCTTTGCGTTCTTTTAAGTGAAGTTCCTTACGGGCCAACCTATCAAACTTCCCAACCGAGCGCTGTTTGAGAGCCTCTTGGGATCCCTGCTCCAACTCCAGGATGAAGGAGTGAGTCCGGCTTTTCTCAGAGAGCTTTTTGGTTTCACAAGAGTCCTCTGAGACGCTGCCGCTCATCCTTCTGTGCCTTTCATCAGACGATGTAGATTCTGACAGATTTTTTAGCAATTTCGGTTGTGGGGGCTTTGAGGCTGTAGATTTCCCTTCCTATTTGTAAAATGACAAAACACAAAAAAAAATGCTTTTTACAACTCACAATCAAAGAACAAACCTTTTACCTATAAAATCAGTTGCATTCATGACGGCTTTCACTTACCGCTTTCTTGGATCCTTCTGCATCTCCTCTCTTTTTGCTTGAAACATCTCCCTCTTTTCTGAAGGGTGACATTGATGAAGATATTTTATATTTATAGACTGTATTGTATATCTCAACATGTGGTTGTTTTATTAGGCAGCAGCTGGATGATGTAGCTGATGATGATGATGATGAAGCTGTTGGCATGGCAGTCGTTGATTACCTACCTTGAGTCTAACTTCCTCTTCCTATTGAGAGCCACTTTTTTCTCCAGAACTTTTCTTTCTTTGCGAGCCTCTTTGGCTCTGGGACCGTCCAGCCCGGCAGAGTCTCCACCTTTTTGTTTTTTCTGATCTGTGTAGGAAACAGAACCCGGTAAACAATGTGACAGTCAAGAGTAAACAAAGTTCTTTTGAAGACTTCACGTGCAGCAATTTAGAGACTTTGTACGAATTTCATGTCTCTTGTTTCCACTCGAAATGAAAGAGACAAGAAAACATCGGGTGAAACAAAACCCTGAGACCCACAACTATGAAAGCAGTTGACAGACACATACGGCAGACAGAAAATACCTTGTTCTTCAGCCTGAGCTGCTTTCTGTTTACGCTTCTCTTCCATTCGCTCTCTGTTCTGCTGTCTCTTGAGCAGCCTTTCCTCTTTGTCCTTCGCCTATGAGACCACAGACAGAGACAGCCATGACAAAAGCCAATAATGATAAACAAAAGATCTGAATGAAAGCTCTGCTAATGCTGTACTTTAATGTTATCATTAAAACAACTCACCGCACTTCTTCGACGTTCTTCCACAGTGATTTCATCATCCGAGTCGCTATAGTAGCGCGAGTAGAGGAAGGGCTTATGAACGTAAGCCTTGCGGCGAGGTTTGCGCTCTTCTTCTGCATCTTCACTGCCTTGTTTCTGTTCTGCTCCCTCATCTTGATCTGGTGAGTATATAGAGACCATATTTCACATTTAATGATACGGTGAACTGTTAAAAAAATTAATTTGAAAACTCTTGTCAGGAACAAAAAGGTTGACACCGTCCGATTGGAGTTCTCCCTCTTCAGAAGAATCAGACAGCAGCTCGTCGTCGTCACTTTGTTCCTCGAATGATGACAGGTCGCTGGTGTGGACGGAGCTCACCGTGATGTCACTCAGGCCGTCCAGGTCAGAGTCCTCCAAAAAGTATTCTGCAGAGCAAAGACACATCAGGATTTTAAATCTTGTTGGACTAACGCAGATAAATTGCTTATTGTTTTTATTTAAATTTTTTATGTTTACTGATATTTGCAGCATACAAAACCTACCTGAATGAGGTCCAAATCAATGTTTTTGTTATCTATTCATCTGTAAGCTATTTTTTTAATTTAATCTTTGACGAATCTGAAAATCTTGAAAATGCTCATCACAATTTCCTAAGATGACGTCTTTAAAATTGCATAAAACTGTCGACTGATCCGAGACCTGAAGATATCAAACTTATAATAACATAAAAAAAGCAAATCCGGAAATTTTGACTTCAACCATTATGTTGAAAAACATTCCTGTGCCTATGTGCTTCAGCGTATAAATCCCTGAAGTGCAGTTGTATAAAGAATATTCCCAGAGCTCATACAGAGGGTGACGGGACAGCAGCTCACCTTCTTTTATCCTCTCTCTGGCTTTCTGCTTGGCCTGACTTGCACATTTCAGCAGATCCTCCTCCTGCTTCTCTTCTGTGGGTTTTCCTGTTGTTTTGCTGGCAGCTCTCTCTCTCTCCTCCTCTGTTTGCTCCTGAGCTCCCGACTCATCTTCTTCCATCTTCACCTCCTCTATTAACCCTTCCTTCCCCAGATCCACGTGCTCCTGAGAGTCCTCCGTCTTCACTTCGAATGCCTGGACCTCTGTCGCCAGCTCCTCTGCCTCCTCAAGTATCCTCCCATCTTGGTAGTCGTCTCCTTCCTCGTCAAGGCTCATGTCCTGCTCGCCGTCCTCCACCAGTTGCATGGGCTCGTCTTGGCCTCTCCGCCCTCTATCTGAGCTGGCCCTGACACTGGCCTCCTGGTTGAGAGAGGTTATGGTGTCCAGGATGGACATGGCGTCGCTGGCCGAAGTGGTAGCCGGAGCAGACGACGAGGCTGTAAAAATGTAACGTTACAGAGGTAAGCTTAAGTCAGAGTATGTTTATTTTAACATTTAGGAGAAAAATTCTGGCTGATGAAGGGATGAAAAGCGTAGTACCTTGCTCAGGAATGCTGACATCTGGTTTGGTCTCTGTTGAAGGCGGTGGCAGCGGCGGCTCCTCAGAGCAGCTGCCAGGTGACAGAAATTCCCGGACCACCCGCTCCACCTGCGGCCTGAAGAGGTGGTTGACTTTGGGATCCACCACTTGGGCCACGATCCTGTCCACCCCTTGCTCCAGCATCCCAGATCTAAGAGGAACAGATTTAACTTTGGGTTCTTTACTTGTACATAAAACGTCATGCAAAAAAGAAAAAGACGTAAATTCTTAAAAAGGAATAAAACACTTTCCGACGCCGGACTATTAACGTGAGCAGAGATGAAGTAAAGGAGATGATGCTCCGTTCTCACTTACTGCAGCACGAGTTGCCTGATGTTGTTTCTCAGCTGGTTCTTGTTCAAATGAGGGCTCCATGTGTGGTTAGAGAGGTGATTCGAGACAAAGTTGTCGACTCTTTGTTTCAAGTTCAAGTAAGCTGGCTGCAAGAAAAATAAAATGATCACAGGATTATTACAACCTAACTAATGTTTAGTATGTATAATGTGAGTATACATGGCGAGCTCATCTGCTAAAGTAGCCACTGGTTTAATTTAATAAATGTTAGGATGTAAGGATAGGTAGGATCAAAGTAGTAAGTTTAGCATCTATGTTGTTGCAACAGCAAACTTGAGTCAGCTGTAAAATTACAAACTTTTAAATACTACAAGCCACCAAACTCAGATTGTCCCTTGCCATCCGTTGCCTCTTGTTTGTGTCAAAATTGTATCAGTCTGACATGAAACCGAACTCCAGCTTGTTCACAAGAGAGGTCCAACTCTCTGTGGCCTAGTCTACCTCAAACATAAGTAGCATCGCTGTGTGGGACAAATGAATTCATTCATTCTGAATTTATTTTTTATCAAACTAAAGGAATGTGTTCATGCATAGCCCAAATGTCCTTATTTAGTGTAATAGCGGCGTTTAATGGTATTATCTGCACTTTTCACCGTCATCGCAAGGACAGCACATAACAGAACCAGTTTGCAATCATTTCCTACAAATTTTCTTTTTAATAAAAAAGTAAGAATTGGTTGATTTTACAATTTATTCTATTGCCCCAAAACAACAACTCATGCCAACCATCCAGAAAGGCCCTAAAAGTGAAAAACTGTGAAACGTGATGGTTCAACATCACTTGTCCAGCCGTACCTGCATTGTATGCAACATCCAAATGAATGAAAATCAGAAACGCTTTCAATGTTTCCCAAAACCGGTCACGTTATCAGACACAAGACAAATCAGAAGTGGCTTCACACTCGGAGGTGAAACGTTAGAAATGTTTCCAACCGTTACCTTCGTGTCGACGTCTGCCAGGCAGTCCCTCCTGAACTGGTCGAAGAGCCCTTGTGTTTTTAAATGACTGACGATCATTGAGACCAACTGCGGGTCTCCGGGTGGTAAACCCGCCATGTCTGAATGCAGCCGACGGTTAGCTCGGATTCAGTTCGTTAAAATGAGTCAGTGGCGACAACACGAAGGTGAATATATCCGACTTTAACGCGCCAGGCTTGTGTTACGGTTTTTATGAAGTTCGAAGCAAGTTTGACCCGGAACAAGTTCAGCGGGAAAAAAACAACGGTTGCACTAAACCGGAACCTCTTCGACAACGAGAACTTTTTTTTTACCAAAATAAAAGCTCGCAAACCAGGAAGCGCCTCGGGATTGCACGCGTACTTGTAAACGAGCCAATCAGAGGCCAGTAAATATAATTATTATCATTTTAATGCAAATTCAGAATATTGAATGATATTTATGTAAAATAACTACAATATGACAAATCAAATATGACTTTTACTTCTGAATAAATGTGTAGACAGTAAAACCTGCATGATGCTCTTCTAATAGTAGTACCTCAGGGACCGGCTCAGCTTTTCTTCATGAACAACACATGCTCACACTTCCATGTAAGAATGTTTGGTTCTAAAATGAGAAATACAACAAGTAAATACATCAAATATCATAGAGAATAAACAGACTTACTTACATCTGTATCAATAATTAGAACTAATAATTATCAAAGGCAAATATAACTAAATATATGGTTTAAATACACTTATACTGCCATCTACTGGTAGAAAGGGGGAACACTTTTACTCTGGGTCTCCTAACAGGGTCTGCGGTCCCTCAGCACAATAAGATCGAAAAATACATATGATTGCTAATAGTAACAACTCTGCATTCAAAAAAATACTTGGATTAAACTATATTACAAACTGTGTTGCATTGAACAATATAACTATTCATTTAAACTTGATTATTGCTGTTTACATGAATATTTAGTCAACCTGTAGTCAACTATTGCTGCTCCAACATTGGGCCAGGTTTATTTATTTCTATTGATTAATTTATTCTTCTAATGTTACCTTGGTATGTATTTGAATCATAGACTTGAATAAAAATGTCTTGCCAAAAATCCTTCTATTGCTGACTTTTATTGGCTTTTATTTTTGACAAACTCTCATTTCCGGTCACCTGGCCTGCTTTGCGTCTCTTTTCCAAAGAAAAAAAAGGATTTGCAAAAACATTTTTTTTCGTAAAAAACATATTGTAAAAACGTGTTGTTTTCGGCTGAACTACAAAACAAACGAATTATTCATTACATTACATTATACGAACACTGTATTTAGCTGACGCTGGTTTGATCCAAAGCGATATACAATATGTGCATTCAACCATGAGTACAAACTCAGAACAAGAAGCAAGAAAGTGACATTTTATTTAAATGCTATTTTTTATTCATTTTCCTGCGGTCTTCATGTCATTGAAGAGCCAGGACAACAAACGTGTTTAAACGTGTTTAACCTCGCGACACAACTAAAGCACATTCGGGCTGTATTAGCTATTTACATGTTTACTCTCGTATGTCATGTTTGCTTGTGGTTTATAGTATATTTGAGCACAGACGGTACAAAAAGGTGAAGGTTATGGCAGCGGTGGGATTCGAACCCACGCCTCCGAGGAGACTGGAGCCTTAATCCAGCGCCTTAGACCGCTCGGCCACGCTACCGTTCACGACCAACTCAGTCAACTGGTTTCAACAGATTTTACAAACTGAAGGTATGATTATTCTCAAATGGCACTATTTAGTCACCCTTCTTTTACGTTGCAGCGCATACTTTTATGTGCCTTGCAACGTATTTTGCAAGGCACAGTTCTATGACACTGCAGCAGTTTTAGTTGGATGTCAGTTATAAACTGAGGCCACATTTCAGCTGTTGCGTCACTCTTAAGTTACACTATACTGTTTGCAATGTGGCCACAATTTACCGACCGATTAAATGATCGCAAATGATTTTATAATATTTATTGGAAATTTAAAGTACAGCATGAGGGAAAATAAAAAATGCTTTTCACCCCAACCCTCAAGCATCTCCTCTTAAACTATTTGAGAACACAGATAGCCTTGAATCAGTCTAACAGTAGTACTTTGGTGTCAACACCCTCAGATACAGAAATTGAAAGTGTCAGAGAAGAAATGACAATTAAAACACAAAACACCTCTAGGCAATATACTAGACATATATAATGACATCACACTGTACAAGATAAAAAAAAGTGGGTACGCATTTTTACTATAGTGACGGCAGTTTGAAGCTCATGGCAGTGAAACCATAACATGCTGGCCCAGAGTCACTTGTGAAGGACAGATAAAACACCCCTCAGCGGGAGTCAGGCAAGGCTCAGGATTTCTTGGCGGGGCAGATGGGGGGTAGGACTCGGCGGGAGTTGGCTCGCACCCATGGGTGCTCAATGACCCTTTGTAGTGAGAGACGATCGACGGGGCTGTGGCGTAGCAGCTTGGTGATCAGATCCCGTGCACCATCGGAGATGGCTTTGGGAAACTTCAAATCCACCTGTAAGCAGTAAGATATTATTTATTAATGAAATGTGAACAATGACTGGTGCAGGAAAAACTGTTGTTAATTGCGATTAATAGAAACATTGAATGCTCTTTCTCGCAGAGCTGTAACAATGCACAAAGCAAGCGTAGCTCTACTCATGACAGTATTGCTACAACTAATCTGTGTGTGTGTGTGTGTGTGTGTGTGTGTGTGTGTGTGTGTGTGTGTGTGTGTGTGTGTGTGTGTCCTTTAGAAAAGATGCCATCATTCATTAACATTTTGTCTAATTGGAAAGATTATGGCATATTTCCACTGCATGGTACAGCCATACTCAACTTTCGTACCTGGTTCTTCTTTGCTACTACCTTGATACTGAAAGGTGGAGTAAAAAAAAACAAAAAAAACTGCAGACCACTGACTAGTCAAAAAGAAGTCACTTGCACGACAAAAGATGTCCTGCACAAACATGCCACTTACTAAAAAGCCACACTTCCATCAATAGTGGCAGTTTTCACCCCAACAACACTTTAACCAAAGTGGAAATGGGCCAATAGACATCCAACACCAACCTTCGTAATTCTCTTGTAAGTTTCTGAATGGCTGGCAGTTTCAAAAGGTGGGTTGCCTTGCAAGCACTCGAAGCAGAGGACCCCGATGCACCACAGGTCCACCTTCTCACTATGGGTGTGGCCCTCAATCATCTCTGGAGGAAGGTAGTCCAGCGTCCCACACATTGTACGACGTCTGGATGAGTACAGAACAAAGTGGTGAGCATGGCAAGCAGAGATTCAGCGACAAGTATATTCATGTGACAGTTTCTCATAGAGGTGCGTTAACATTATGGAGCATTAATAGAATGTCAGTTCTTCACCTTAGAGATGGAGCATGGACGGACCAACCAAAATCTGCAATTTTCAGCTCTCCACGATAACCGAGGAGCAGATTCTCTGGTTTGATGTCCCGATGAATCACTTTTTTCTCATGGCAATATATCAGTGCATCAGATATCTCCTCCATGTACTAGAAATATTGAGAGGTTGTTATTGGATCACAACAAGAGTTTAAATTGAACAAATTGTTCGATATAATTAAAAGATAGTAGCTATAATTAATTCCAGCCGTCAGACTGCTGTTCGAACAAAGGATACATTGAGGATTTGCTGATTACTATTATCCCAGGTTAATTGACAAAGACAATAATAGCACTGCTAAAAAGTTATCTTTTAATATCATAAGGAGTTCTTACTGTCGCAGTACGCTGGTCATCAAATCTTCCACATCTCTGCAGCTCCTTGTACATTTCACCGCGTGGGGCATACTCAAGCACCAAGAAGACCCTCTTTCGGTCATGGAAATAATTGTAGAAGCGCAGAATGTTGGGGTGTCTGGGGAGAAAAGACATTTTTAGGCAGCATTTAGACTGTGATTACAAAACAAAGTGAAGGGAATATCATGTGATCAAAATTCCTATTTGAGCAAGTTGACTACATACAAGTCACGGTTAAAAAGGTAAGGCTAACCGCAACATATCCATTTTTAAAATGCAAAAATGCAGAGGTTTATGGAAAATGAAGCATTGCGTTAGCCTACAGCAAAATGTACTTCTGTTTCCATGTAGCTCAAAGCACATCTAACCTACTAATAATTCTTAAAAGATGATAAATGGTTCATGTTATTGTTAGTAGATATTATATACTGTCGACATTTCAGGATACTCACTTGAGATGTGCCTGAATCTCAATCTCCCTCCTGAGTTGATGCTCTACACCCTCCTTCTCCATCTGGGACTTAAACAACACTTTCAGCGCGACAATGGCCTCCACCTTCTTCACCCTGGCTAGGTAGACATTACCAAATTTGCCCTTCCCCAGCGGCCGACCGATGTCAAAGTCATCAATGGAGACTTTCCTGATGGTGTACAAAGATCGATATTCTCACGTTAATCATTTAAAATGTATGAAAGTTGGGCTGTATCAATGTTTTTATTCAGAATTGACGCCATTAAATATGACAATAGACATTTGAAACTTATTTTGATAATCAATAGAAGGTTCTATGAAAGCATAACAAAAAAACAGAACTGACAACCAATACACAACAAGGGAATATAAATACTTTGAGGCTGCACTGGAGGATGACCCAGCATATTCCCTCCCAGGGCCTGAAAATGATAATATAATCAAATCAGGTACATTTCTTGAGGTGTCCGACTGCATGTGAAGAGGGGCAATATTACCTGTGATGGCATTAATTTCCATCTCTGTTCGTGGCTTCACCTGAACACGCTGTGGGCCTGCAACCAAGCTTGGGGTTGCGAACTGGCATTCAGAAGGAAACACAGATTTAGAAATGCATGAATATGTTGTTTTTTCCAGCCAATAATAGTGACCAATTTAAATTTTGTTTGATACTCATATCTGCCAATGATGTCATTTTAATGTCTGTGATAGTACAATTGCTGGTAATCAAATGTTAGTTTAACGCAGCTGGCAAATCCACAAATCCTTTTACAATTACTACATCTTACCGGTCGCTGGAAACCCCTGGGCTCATAATTTTCCTTATTCTGTGAAGGAATACATACAATTAACATACAATACATTTGAGCTTCTGTGTCTTTTGTTGAAGGTCAGAATTATGTTGAACTTGGAGTTGTGCTTGTTATTTTAGACAATGCTTAAAGAATGCCCAGCGAGGAGCATGTTAAAGTACATTTGCACAAATAATCCTGAAAAGACTCCATAAGGTTGTTTCCTTGTGACTTTCACCTCAACGTATAAGTAGTTGCTCAAAATCAAAAAGCTTGTGTTTAATCAAAGAAGACATTTTGAGGTTTCTTTGTAGTGTCAGCTATATTTTTTCTGATGTTTTGCCCAAATTGGACAAAATAGTAAGCGTCGTTCACAATCCCCTACAATAACACAAATTAACACAACGTTAAAGCATCTCAAGACAAACGTTAGAACAATTAAATCAACAGCTCACCCCTCCACCACAAATAAATATATACACGATGTGCCTTATTTTAGTAGACGCATTAACGTTAGACTGCACGTGCTCCTTCTTGTCTGGTATTCTAGTAAACGGTATTAATGCAACACATGAAGAAGTCCAAAAACAACTCATGCTTCAACGCTTAAGGATTGTTATATAATCAGCTTCATACTTATACGACTAATAGTGGGGAATCTCACGCTCTTCCTGTGGATCTAGTGAACTGCGTTTGGCTCAAGACGTTCACGTCACTCCATTTAAAAGTTAGCTTAACAAGGCCATTGTTTAGGTCGGTCAGATTGACACCATTACCCCATGCATGGACGACATACTACTTCGCGGGTTACTTCAGATTAAAGACCACCTTTCAGTGTACATACTTTGTGTGTATGCACGTTATATAGCGCTTGTTATGACGTGTCATTGTTCTGTGTTAGCTTAGAAAGGTAGCAAACGTTAGCTACCTTGTTGAGCTCAAATCAGTTTTCTAGTCGAACAACATAATTTAGTAAAGGAATTGTCCGTTGAACTCGTCTGTTACTGGTTCCTATCTCAAAGGTTAAAACAAACAACTGTTACCTGCATCGTAGTGAAGAAGTGTAGTATAACGTTTTTGGTAGAGAAAGAAATTTTGAACTTCCTCAGCCGCCAACGTTTTCAAAAAGCTTTCCTTTACATACCCGATTGGTCGGCGTGCCGCACACAAAAGGCTCCCATTGGTTAGAATTGTTGGAAGAGAACGCGTGTGATTGGTGTAAATCAGATGTCAACCCGCCCCCAACCATTTCCGACTACACCCTTTTAGTAATGGCTACCGTCTTCTCGATACCTTGCGGTTGCTTTCTTTATCAGCCTGGACAAATTAACTTAATTATATCACAATTTACGTCCCCTTAAAAAGACGAATAAATATGTTCATGCTTCTGATTTCATTAACTGCCTTGAAGCCTTTGAGCCGGCTAGTCTCGCCCGATTATGAGCTCTGGTTCATGTTGTGCAGTTTCTTAGAAAAGCTGATAATATAATTAGTGAAAACATATTAATAAACTGCATTCAACAGTCACGATCATAACGAAATATCTGTCGGTTGTGTTCACTCTTAAATTAGTGTTGCAATGAATTGTTGTGACATCTTCAAATAGTTTGTTTTCTCCAATAAACAGTCCAAAATATATATTTACAATGATATAACACACAAAGAGAAAAAAAGAAAAGCAGAAAACACACGTGGAACCAAACAAAGTATGGATCAATGATTGACAGGATTAATTCACTATCCAAATGTTCTGCCAATCAACTATTAGATAAATTAACATTCTTTTTTCAGCACTGACTACATCTTTTTTGTTCCAGATCCTAGAAGTGTAAACAAGCAAAACAAAATGTAATCTTTATGACAGTTTAGGATTGTTCATTCAGAAGCAGCACATACTGTTACTTTGACATCTACAGGTCTGTTGATCAACCCCTGGATTTCATGAGAAGACGGTTTATCAGTCAAAACAGATCTTCAAATAGTTTTTTTTATAGAAATATGCAAGTTTCTAATGCAATACACCAACAAAAAAAGACAAATTAAACATTAAGTTGTATTGGTTTAAAATAGGTTTATTCAAAACTCATTCATAGTTATTCAGAAGGTAAAATTATAATGGTTGGCTTGCTGCATTACAATTCACGTCAATAACAGAGATATTTCATGTAATTAATACAATAAACAACACATTTACAACTACAATGAAAGTAAGTAAGAAAGAATTGTGAATTGATGATGAATTGAAATATGTTGTGCTGTTTTTCTACAACACCAAAGTCAAACACCTGCTTGTAAACGGATACATATTTTCTAAATGTATACATTGCTAAAAAAAAAGAAAAAAGGAGTGATGGAACAGGAAACAGGAAACAGGTGGTGCCGCAGCATGCTTCAGTTCTCTGCCTTTGTAACTGAAACCTGCTTTTGTCTACAGTCTGGCTGTGACAGCTCGATATCATTTATTTTTATTGTGACCGAGTTTGATACAAATGTTGAAAATCATGTTCATTTTTGTTTGTGTATGAGCAACACATTTGAAAGCGATACTGCCCACTGATCAACCTTAAAGGTTGGACACAATAGATACCATGAGACAATATGAATCTTTGTACCTTCCAAGATTTTTATTCAGATTTGATACAAATAACATTTAAGAGAAAGATTGTCCTAAAAGCCTGAAAAGGCAGGCGAGGTGGACTATTTTATTAGAGTTTACCTCAAGTTTTCCAGTATAATACAGTTTATGAAAATTAAAAATGTTGTTGACATGAAAGTCTAAATATCTGATTCACATCCAAAGCTGGCTCAGATGAATCTGTGATATCTTGTAACCATGTGGGCTGGGCATTTTTACAATGATACAAAGTTATGAATTTTCTTTATAATACTACGTAAAATGGCTGAGTGAAAAGGGAATTGTATTTATATTGGCCAGTAGTAAAGACTTCATTTAGTCTGCACTGATCTGAACGGAGCAGTTGGTGAAAACTAGTGTGCAGGATGGTAGCAGGACAGCCAGAGAGCGACGCAAACTTGGAATGGGATCGTTCATGTCTAGTGTGTTGTTCTCATTGCTGTTATCTACACCCGCAGCTTCCTCATTGTCCTGCTCTTCTCCACTACCACCACCCTCCCCCTCCACGGCTGGTGGACACTGCCTAGGCTGAAAGGTCACATCCAAAAACTCCAGCCGGCTGAGCCCGCGGAGCATCCTGCAGCTCCGCACGATCTGCATCTCGCTGAGTGTGCAGGCCCACAGGCACAGACCCTTCAGGTCCTTCAGGCGGCTGGCACAGAGCAAGCCTGGCCCCACCTCTTTACCCCCCAGACTCAGTTCCTCTAGTCCGAGCCATCCTGCACCCAGCCCGAGGGAGGCCATCTGTAACTGGTAACCTTGTCGTCCAGTGATGCCTATTTCCAGAAATTTGAGCCTGGAAAGCCCTTCCAGCCCACAAGCGCCGTCCTTGGCAGCACAGCTCCTGAGCCCGTTAGCGGTAACACGAAAGGTGTCGCGCAGCTCTAATCGAATGAGCCTCTCCCATGATGTCAGACTTTGCAGATGCTGGTCCGTGAAAGAGGGCACATTGTTAAGGACTAACCTTCCAATACTAATCCCTGATGGAGGGCCATGCCCTTTTCGATGCCTTCCTTGCATTTGAGCACCAACACTGGATGTGGCTTCTGCTCTTTCCTGGGTATGGGCAGACGAAGTTGAAGTCTGGTTGAAGAATTCACGAGGCAGCTCACAGCCACGCAGCTCCAGCACCTGTAAAGACGTGGGTAGGGGCTGGCAACTGGGAAGGCTTCGCAAGTCTGCATGCAGAAGATAGAGCTTACTCAGGCGAGGGCACTTTGTGGACAAAGCTTTGAGCCAAGACTCGGAGAGAAAGGTGCCACCTCTGGCAGAAAGCAGCAAACCACGCAACCGTAGGCACCTTAGTCCACAACCGAGGTACTGACGCAGCAGGAGCCAAAGTATGCGGGACGTCACCTAACAAACAAGGGACAGTCACGTATGCATTGAGGGTGGGGGATGGGAGGCCAATGAGAGACAGTTTCTGTCAAAAATTGTACAGACATACAGAACCCATATGTAATAACATGTTATAGTTACTATAGTATTGTTTTATGGGATTATGGCAAAACAAGTTTATGATGCACAATTTATATCTAAAAAGATTTTTTAAGATATGCAAAGTGTATGATTTCCAATGCTCAAGGTTCAGTCATAGGTGGTGGAGAACATACACGTTTTGCTTCTATTGATTAGTTAAATGCTCTGATTGAGTCAATGAAGGAAATGAAGATGTGGTCGCATGTTTAGAAGTTATGTATGAGTCTTGCATTATATGCATGATTCTTCTTAGTTCTTTGTTTTTTAAAGATCGTAGCATTCCGACCCGTTATGGATTTGACAATCAAACAGTCAAAGTGTTATTGTGAGTTCCTGATGACACAAAGTTTCAGAGCTTTTGGTTGTCAAAGACAAAAAGTTAAGCTCTGACTATCCGCCGTTCTTCTTCATCGACAAATAATTTGGTAATGGCATTGCTATTAGTTCAATTGTTAATGGCAGGCTACATATAATACTCATATGTGTTGAGCGGACTGCATGAGGTGGCTATGTTCCCCAAATAAAATAATTACTATTGTATGGAGCGATACATTCAAAGAAAAGGGTTGACGCTAAATCGCGAGTATCATTCTTACCCCTTTCCATGCAGTCAGATCGACAAACCTCCACAGCTTTTGGTCTTTCACGAGACGTTTCCATCTTTTACACACTCTAAATGACACCGCAAACACAACAAATAACTTAATCATGTAACGTGATCCACGGCAAAGACAAAACTGGCACGGTGTTGTATTTTACAAGACGAATAACTGGTGAAATACTGTCGGTAAAGTGAAAGTCACCCTTACCTTCCAGCTCTAACGAGCTCTCGTACGCTCAAATACGACAACACGTCAATTAAAATGTTTTCTGGAAAGTAGTCCAGGTTACAGGCTTTAAATTCATCCATTTTGTCAACAAAACTATTTCAACCATGGACACGGACTGATTTCTCGACACACACAGGTTGCGCCTTCAACAACATTCCCTCGGAAACCACTGCCCATTGACTGTAGTACCGAGTGGTGGTTTTCCGCTTCAATTAAATATGCTTCTTCATGCTTAACATAACGTGTCTCGGTTAAATTCGGTCTTGCTTTCTGTTAACGCATGTCAGATTGTTTACCATAATTTTGTGGTTGAGGTCATTTTAAAGCGTACTGATGAAGCTATATTGCCATCTAACGTTCGTTAGGTGAACAGTTCACTGCGCCTGCGCGGTTTACCGGACAAGATGGCGACCAGCAATGGTGGAGGAATGGAAGTGGATGGGGCAGGCTAGTATTTCTCGCATATCTCACAATTTATGCCTGATATTAACATGAACTTGTGTGCGGACTGTTGCATGTGTCGTACTTTAGCGTTGCGATTGGCTGTAAGTAATGAATTAGTGGCGTTAAAGGTGGTATGTCGCGAGCTTGCTGACGAGCGGGTTAACGTAACGCACACGGTTCTGCTGTAAAGCTGTCAACAAATTCATCACTTTGGCTATTTGAGTCAGTATTTTAATATGTATAGTATTGCTTTCCTACTGGTGTTAAAATCAATAATTGGAATTTAAATCTGTCAACTCAGATAGTCTTAACAAAAACTAGTTTTGCCAACAATCCGATCTTTTAATTAGGGCTAGTCAGCTTTCCATGGAATCTCATTTCGTTCAATATTTGTATTTTCAGATATTTAGATTTATTAAGCCAAAGAAGTCCTTACATACAGTATATGGTTTTTGTCAATGCTCCTTTCCATTTGTATCTAAGAATCACTAAATTACTTTTTATGTAGATCCACATTTAAAACAGGTGAAAATGGAACAGTATCCAAAATGAGCCAATGGTGGACAAAAGAAACATGCAATAATAATAATAATAACTATAAGAATAGAAACGTGACTCGAATAAGGCATTGATTTCTATCTTTAGCTCCCTCTCTTGTCTTTCTTATCTTTCTCAATCTCTACTGTTCCTTAACCTACTCTCACTCTTATTGAATTTCATCAAACAGTATATATTATAAGCTATAAGTCAGAAACTCTAACGTGTGATATGAGGGGTGGCCAAAATCGTATCATATTGTGCATCAAAAAATACTAAGCACAACTATTATACCTCAGGAGATAGAGCTGTTGTCAACTAAGCAAATCCCTCGTCTCTGCAGTCGACATATCAAAGTGTCTTTCGACAAGATAATGAATCCCAAATCTGCCAGTACTTTATCGCCAATGACACACATAATAGGCAGTTAAATAAACGATATATAACACACACTGTGTTGACACAGAGTCGGTTTTGAATCATCAAATATCCTTACTAGTAGTTGTGATAAATTAAGGTTTTGTAACCTTAACCGATGGTCAAAGCTTATGAGTTCAGGAGAAAATGAGCTAAGTCTGCTTTCGTCTTTAAATCCTTCTGGGTTATAAACTGTCTCCATCTTTTACGTGCGTCTCCAATACAGACATGTACATTTTAACAAGTCTTGGACTATGTAGCTTTTTAAATGCTGAGGCTTTATTGGTCATGTAGAATCCAACAGCGTGTGAGTTGATCCGGGTCGTTTTGCTTGCTTCTGTGGCTGCAAGACGCTGCGTTTGTGTGTCAATTTGTTTCATAACTGACAACACGGGTCGTCAAAATAGGCAGTGGGTGGTGGTTTTGTATGTACATCAAAAAGTTAAAGTATTCCATAAAAATTACATTAAAAAGTCACGATATAGTATCATAAAAACATGACTGTATGAAAAGGTTTATTATATAGTCATACGTGTCATAATAAATGTCATAGTGGTCCATCAAAATGCAATAGAAAATGAAAAAAAATATGAGTATCACAGGAATGTCATAAAATATGTCAATAAAGAAAATAACATATGTCATAGTGTAATATTTTACCTTTTGAGTTTTATGATACTAAAAGTCAAACATGTTGCTTGTTTTTTTTACAATGCAACAATCTTTGGACAGTTGGGCTTCATCCAATTGATAGTTATCTGACAATTTTCTTTTTTTTAAAACCATCAACAAAATATGCAGTGTGGTCACACTGTTCTCTGTTCAGGTGATACTCTAAATCAGAACAAAGGGAAATGTCTGATCCAGACCTTTCTCCATTTCTTCTTTGACGTTTTTTAATTTAAATTTAGTTCCATAACATCTTGTCCATTAAGATTAATCTGGAATAATATTATTTGGGCATCTTGCGCTATTATTGTTACATTGAATTGGTTTCAAACACGCATCACTGAATCCTTACTTATATTAGCAAATGTTCAATCAATAACCCAATAATAATGCCCACCTACTTTGTGTGACTGTAGCCAGCCCCAGTGTTATGGCCGCAGGCGTCACCGGAAGCGTTTCTGTGGCCTTACACCCTCTGGTTATCCTCAACATATCCGACCACTGGATACGCATCCGCTCACAAGAGGGACGACCAATGCAGGGTATGTATTGGGGAAAAATGGCTTGTGAGCAGTAGTGTAATTCACAGTTGGTCTAATGTTCAGTAACTGAGTGTAATTAAGAAGGTTATTATATATTACTGTGTTTATTTCTCCTGCTCAGTGATTGGCGCCCTGATCGGGAAGCAGGAGGGAAGAAACATCGAGGTGATGAACTCCTTTGAGTTGCTGTCTCACACAGTAGATGACCGAGTGCATATTGACAAAGAGTACTACTACACCAAGGAGGAACAATGTTAGTGGTTTGTATTTGTTAAGGGCAAGAAAACAGCTCTATTCTGTTTAAAAAAGTTTCTCCTTATATGACAATGTTTTAAAAATGCAGTGCAGCCAGTGATGCCCTGGCAGGCCTGTGTTGGTGTGAGAATACAGAAGAAGACATACTCCCCTTCTGAGCCCTGCTTGTGTTTCAGAAAGTGACTTAATTATTGATATTAGCAAAACAAGCCTCATAGAGTTCAATTCCTAAAATACTTTTTTTGTGTGTGGGAGTGATAATTGGAATAAGAAAAGTGGAGACATATACATTACATGATCTACTCAGATATTTCAGACTACACGGGTCTGGCAGAAACTATTTTAGGTCAAGGGTCCCATATTGCCAAGATACCTATAAATGCATTCATGTTTTGGTTCTTCTTTGACACATTCATTGTCTACTGTAACAGTCCATAGGGGACTTGCTAAAATTAATACAATATGTGGTGCAAACTTTCCACGTCAGGATTTGGTTAACAAACCCGTCCTCACCCGCCAAATCCTTTTAAAGAAACATCAGTGACAGATTTCTTCACAGGGGAAACATTAGATTAATTTATTGATAAACAAAGTAATGTGCTTTTTGTCTCTCAGTTAAACAGGTCTTCAAAGAGATGGAGTTCTTGGGCTGGTACACCACAGGCGGCCCTCCTGACGCATCAGACATCCACATTCACAAGCAGGTAGGCAAAAGTTGAAGGGGCTGGTATGTACAGTCAAGTTGAACGAACATCTTTAACTTGTCACGGATCCTCACTCACTGAGTCAGCAGCAACCGGACACCACGGTTTTAAATCAGGGTTGTCCTGCATTCACCGCGATCGGTCAGATACCTGAGATACAAATTTTACATTGAAAACTAACACCGAGCATAAATATCGCAGAGATTCTGACATTTTGTGTTATTGATTCATGATCAACCAATATAGATGTTGTGTTTACTGAATTCCAACACAATGTCAACTCACAAAAACGACATGCAATGCACTGGTTATTTCCCGAGGTGACTTTTATTTTGTTGTTATCAATAAAAGTAAAATCATCTTCAAGCCTGATAGTTCTGTTAGGTTGTTTGCACTACAATTTCTTACTTATTTTCCTTATTCTCTGCCAGGTGTGTGAAATTATTGAGAGCCCTCTCTTCCTCAAGCTCAATCCAATGTCCAAGCACACAGATGTGAGTTCCTCTGCATTTTAACTTCATAAATGAGAAAACGATTTAGACACAGCTGCTTTTAAATGATGTGCCTTTTTCCCTTCAGCTTCCCGTTAGCGTTTATGAATCTGTGATTGACATCATCAATGGCGAGGTAATCTTCATATTTCTCATCATCATTTACATAACCTTTCCTGCAGCAGTGAGCCAGATTTCCATTGAGAATTGTCAATGTCTCTTTTTATTTTTTAGGCTACCATGTTGTTTGCTGAGCTGACGTACACTCTGGCCACAGAAGAAGCCGAGAGAATCGGGGTCGACCACGTAGCTCGAATGACGGCCACGGGGACCGGAGAAAACTCAACAGGTAAGAGTTAATGTTCTGTAATGTAAACACAGTGGCTGAGATGTCCTGTTGGCTATAAATCATTATGTATTGTTGTTAAGGTTGATTTTATAAACATTGTTTATTTAACCTATAACTCATAAAAGGTGTTATCTCATCTCTTATCTCAGATTTTAAAGATCCAAATAAAATGGCTATTGCAGCTCTGATTTATTCTGTACTGTTAGTTCAATTTCAGCAGCAATGTTGTGACTTCTTTGTGCTTTATATTTGTGACCAGAATATGAAAGACTATTCAAATTAAAGATTAAAAAGACAGGCTTGGTAGAGCAGCAGAAGATTAGTCTGTAATGGACTGTGTTGTTTACAAGATGTACTTACTAACATAATCCCTCATTCACAAAGGACTCATCTGGTATTTAGGATTTTAAAGTGTTGTGTGTTTCATCTGTGGGTATATGAGCTCAAATTATTCAATGCATTTTCCGCCATATACTGGTTTTAGTTGGTATCTAATTAGGATATTTGGTAGACTTAAGTCCAATTCATTAATATTGACCAGAAAAAAAAAAAATCAAACTCTGATGTCAATGTGTGAAAAGTAAAGAGAATTCATAATTAAATAATTCTGACGCAGATCACAGGCTCCCTTATCTTATATGATTTACAGATTGCTGCCGCATATTGAATTAAAGATGATATGTCGAAGTCTCGTGTACAATAAATTCAGAAAAACTAAAAACCCTTGTGTGGTTCCTTCTGGCGAATTAAATTAATCAATCGATTAGTCCAACAAAATGTCTTTTATTTATTCCAAAAGAAGATGTTTAACCTGCAAACTGACGATGGGACCCAATCAGACAACATGTACTCTGTCTTAACTCCAGTGTTCTCTTGGTTTTCTCTGTTAGTTGCAGAGCACCTTATAGCCCAGCACAGTGCGATAAAGATGCTCCACAGCCGGGTGAAGATAATTCTAGAGTACGTCAAAGCCGTGGAATCAGGTGAGAGGACGACGGGGTCTAATTGAGGCTTTGGGAGCAAAAAAATGTGAAGAATAAGTCAAGAAAACATCTGTTCTTAGATGAGATGTTTCCTTTCCTCACTTTTACACTCGGACACACCTCCATAATTACGCTCCCCTGTTTGACACCGGCATGACAGCATCGTCTTATCTCAATGTTTAATAAACCGTGCTTTGACTTGTTTTATTTCTTCTGGACCGCAGGAGAGGTGCCATTTAACCACGAGATCCTTCGAGAAGCCAACGCCCTGTGCCACAGATTGCCGGTTCTCAGTACCATAAAATTCAAAACTGACTTCTATGATGTAAGCAAGCTTTGTGTACCTTAACGCACAACATGTTTTTACACGCTAACGCATGTTGGTGGTTTCATCAAAATGCCAAAGGATAAGGATAGCATTCGTATCAAAGAATCTAGAGAAAAGGCTAAAACAAGCTCGGTCCATCTCTAAAGACGTTCACCTCCCCAGTCGCTCTGGCTCTGAACCCAAAGCAACTTCATTCTGAACACAAATCTATAGTTTCTGTTCTTAAGATTATGGTTATTCTTTTGTAATCAGAACGATAAACAGACAGGAGGAGACACCAGTACGGTGATGGTTTTACGACAGATGCCATAGACAGTCCATGTCTGTTTTAGTGGACAGAGTTCAGATCCGAGGGTAATATCAATAATAGCACATAACTTGGATTCTATACACGTTTTTATTTTCCAAAAGCTTCAATAATTTTATAAAACAGCAGGGCACTATTTAGCAAACGGCACTCAGACAGGAGTAAATATTGCATTTCTTGGGAACCATTTTCAGCTGCGGATCAATGCATTGTTTTGGTGCTGGTGAGTGTTTTCAGCGTGTAGGGGGTGAGATGTGAGGCTCAGCCACGTGTGGACAATTCCAAGTTGATTTAGGATTTTGAAAATGAAATGTCTTATTGGCAGGTGATTTCTGTAACGCTGCCTTTCTTTTCTTCCCCCCCTGCAGCAATGTAATGACGTGGGCCTCATGGCTTACCTAGGCACCATCACCAAGACCTGCAACAGTATGAACCAGTTCATCAACAAGTTCAACGTCCTGTACGACAGACAGGGAATCGGCCGGAGGATGAGAGGACTCTTCTTTTGAGCGGGCAGTCAGCCGAAGCAGAGAGACAAACATGCACTGCAGTTTCTTTTTCTGTTTTTTTTTTGTTCTTTTTGGATATGTTTGTAATTTTGGTTTGCTAAAACAAATTCTGCAGTAACTTTTCCAACAAGTTTACTATTTTCAACCACAAGTGTATCGAGAAACACTTCATTACACAAATCTAAAAGAGATATGTACAAAATGGCAAAACCTTTTCGTGGTTACGCACAGAAATGAATCCACTAAACATGAACGTTATAATATTTTACCCCGTTTGTTTTAGTGTTTCATGTTGCTGTATGTAATAAATAATCTGCTGATTTTTTTCATTGGACTTCGACTCTTCTTCTTTCTAAGCTTGCAAGATTGTATAGTATTCATGAAAATAATATTGAAACATGGAATAGTATATTATGTCATAAGGAAGTGTTGTATGCGTTTAATTGGATTAAACATGTTGAATTATAATCATAATATTCCATAAATGTTGTAAAAAAAATGTTGTATTATGCCTTGAAGTGATAGGAAAGATGTCAAAGTAAAAAAATCATGAGAACGTAATTGTTCTCCAACAACGACGAAAAGGTTTATTGGCGGGTCGTCAAGTGTGTCCCATAATTGTGTCTTTTGGACTGGAGAGTGAGGTCAGGTGGCGCTCCAACCAGGAGCCCAGCTCCTCAGACAGGAAGAAGATGAGCCAAAACAGACGCATGTTCCACACAGCGTACAAATTAAAACACTACGAGGAGGTTTAAACACATGGAGCAGGCGTCTGCAACAAGATGTCATAAAGAGTGTCGTAAAAACACCCAAACAAGTATCTTACACAGAAACAATGTCAGTCAAAAAAACAGTAATGGCAGAGTTATATGTTGTAAGAATGTCACAAGATAATATTTCGTTGAGTCTCATGAAGAATGGAAAAGTATGTAATCAGTCATACTATATTATATGGGGAAAAAAATGTTTAAACAAAATTCATGTAATTAATTCTTAAAAGAAGATGGTTGAGGTACAAACTTCAAAACATACAGAATTCCCTTTCGGCAGATTTTTAATGAACTCTTGAACTTTGAAGGAAATGGCCGCCTTGTGAATGAAACGAGTAAACTGAGACGTTCATACGCGCCTTTAGCTGTTCTATAGTTGTTCTATATTATATATAACTACTCTACTTTAAATGTCTGCTCTGGATCGTCTGCAGGCCACCCAGAATGCTGCTGTGTGCTTCATTGACGTTAATAGTTTTCGGACAACAGATGAGGTCTACGGCACAGATCAACAATGCAGCTTTTATCCCCTGCAATGCTTGGACGTTTAATCAATTCAAAGATTTGAATCTGCACATCTAAAAAGGAAAGATTAGCACAGTCACACCCTGTGTTGTATTGCCTCACAAGTGCTTTTTTGATGTGCCTTCCTTCCCTCCTGCAGCAATGTAATGACGTGGGCCTCATGGCCTACTTAGGCACCAGCAGCAAGACCTGCACCAGTATAAACCAGTTCCCCAACAAGTTCCACATCCTGTACAATAAACAGGGAATGGGCTGCAGGGTGAGAGGGCTCTTCTGTTAAACTGGCAGTCAGCCAAAGCAGAGACAAACACGCACAGCAGTTTATTCTTGCACTTTGGTTCATCTAGATCTGTTGGCCTTTTTGGTTTGCTGAAACTAATTACGTTTCAAACAATTTTCATCCAAGAGTATCAAAAAGCGTTTGATTACAAAAATCGCTCAACTCTTTCTTAAATTCAAAGTAATCCACTATTATTGTACGATTATACTATTAATTCTGTTTATGTTATTGCTCATTATGTAATAAGGGATCAGCTTATTGCTTTAATGGGATTTTCAGCGCTCTTCTTTTTATGCATAAATGATTGTAATAGGGGAGACAATCTAGTAACTCTACACAACGTCAGAGCTGCACTCTGAAATGAGTCGGTGTCGGTCGGATGTGCAGCTGCAGGTTTATTGTCAGGAGTGTTTTCAGTTTGTCTTTTGAAGTTGTGTTCCTGCTGTTCGATTGGGAGGGAGGGAGGGGGGAGGGGGGGCGTTACGGCTACAAAGTCGGGGGTCTAACAGGAGTCAGCATTTTTATGGGTATTAAATGTAAAGCGGCACCAGACATGAAGACCCCCGCCATGCATGTTAGCACTTTACTTTACTAGTCTGCTTCTACGTGCCATGTGGCTCGAGCTGGAGCAAACATTTATATACCTTTCTGTCTTCCTGCACCTTTAAGAAGAAAGTATTTACAGAGCCAAAATACTACTCCTTCACCGATGAAAAACTGTTTTGTGAAACTTTATTATATCATTATTAAAAAAGTATTTGCATTACATGCTTGTGAAGACTAAAAACAGTTTTTGTTAACGTTCTGACAGTGATGATAGGAAACACATCAATACATTAACAGTTGTCAATTTGATAAGGTTTAAACAAATACGCAACTTTTCAACGCTTTAGTACAAGTCGTAGTCCATGATGGTACATTTGCAGATGTTATAATCCCTCAAACAATGAACAATGTTCAACCTTATTGTTTTCAATCAAAGTCTGTTTCATTTAAAGTTACACCCTCTTTCCTCCATCACTTCCTGGATGCCTTACTGACTGTGGCCTGACTCTGCAGGCTCATCTGCAGTCGAGGGCTGCGGGTATTGGAAGCGGGCGTCGTCGTACAGGTCATCCCTGGGGTCGTAGGGCCTCGGGTAGTAGTACGGGTAGACTTTCTTCTTCATGGGGGTAAGGAGAGCTGGCTCCACCACCTTTTCCTCTTTCTTTTCCTCCACCACAGGTGGAGGTGGCGGGGGCATCATGATCTTCCCCTTCATGGGCCTGGGTGGGTGATCAATCAGGCAATCAGGGTCCCAGTAGGGGTCACAGTCGTACTCCATGCCCTTGAAGGTGCGGATGGGGACCGGGAGAGACTTCTTGATGAGGACCGGTGGAGGTGGAGGTGGTGCGGACTTCATTGGTGGAGGGGGAGCGGACTTCATTGGTGGAGGGGGGGCGGACTTCATTGGTGGAGGGGGGGCGGACTTCATTGGTGGAGGTCCGGGCACTAAGACGGGAGCCGAAGCTTTCTGGGGGGTGCAGTGGGGGTGGTAGCGGGGGTCGCAGAGCACAGGCACGGAGCCGCTGGGCAGGTAGACGATGTGGGGCTTACAGAGGGGGTCTTTCTTGTTGCACAGGTAGAGAACGTCAGCCTGGGAAATGACTGGAGCAGGAGGGAGAGGAGGAGGGGTTGCTGGGGGCTCTGTGGGAATCGGGACCCCTTTCATTGAAGACGGAGGAGCGATTTTGCACTTCTTGTCTGTGGCTGGGTCACACACGGCCATCGGCATTGCCAGCTTGTTCTGGTAATAGGACGCGTCGGGGCCGTAGGTGTGCTCCAGGTACCTCATCTGCTGGTAGAGCATCCGCAACTTGTCAATCTCATAGAGCTGAGAGGAGAGGGAAAATAAAAGGAGAAATCAATGAAGAACATACATATTTCATCATTGCAAAAGGAGGTTCAGACAGTGTCGGGGTTCAGGGTTAAATCATCCAGATGATGCTGATGGTGTGAAGAGAGCGTCCCTGGTTTGAATCCGGTAACATTTCCGACCCGGGGCGACACGGATGATGAACATGGACACCACATATTCGCATGCGATGTGGGATGCAATTTTTTGCTTCACAGCAGGAAGCCCACAAGTGAAATCAATTTTAACTGTAATATTTCTATTTTAAAATATATATATAAAAGCTTTCTGAGGCATTTAATAATTCTGGGTGTGTGGATAACGATTGTCCTGAATTAACACATTCTGTCTTCGGATGCATTTCTGCTAGTATAATTATTTTTGAGGTCATACTCCCAGAGACATTTAGATTCTCACTGGAGTCTCCCAGGATGAGAAAGTGTGCACAAAGTACCATATCTTTACCTTCTATCTGTAAATACTCACCCCCTCAGTGTGTCCGATGCTGCTGTAGTAGCGGTAGTAAGACTGGAAGTCTGGGTTTCCTCTGTGCCACCTGGGGTCTGAGTTGCGCTTCGGTCTGGAGTGACTCAGAAAGCCGTTTGCCGTTTCTGAGGCGATGCCAACATTAGCGACGGGTACCATCTCTGTTAAGAGAGGAGATGAAGCGCAGTCCTTTAAATGATACAGAACTTCTTCACAGTTATTTTCAGCTGTGATATCCTGAAGTTATTACAGATCGGCACCTACCTTCCTGCTTGATGGTGCTTAAAAACGTTTTGGCCTCCAGCAGGCCTGCAGGAGGAGACATGTGATGGATGTTGATCATCTTGCTTTCACAGGTTTTTGTACTTTTTTTTAGTAGTTATACAATAAAAGAATCAACACTTACCCGGGAGCAACATCACACAGCCGAGTGCCCCCAACAGCCATAATGAAGAAAGCATTGCAAACTCCTGTGTTTTATGGCAATAATAGATTTGCATCATTAACAGGAAAATAGTAGAAGTTTAAATAAAGATATTTCTATTTGATAATATAAATTGTAATCTTTTAAAAACTAATTTCACTCTAGTAATACACCACTGATCACACAAACATTATACATGTATAGAAGAAACTATTTGGCTTGTTTCACATATTTAAAAGTGCAGGCCTTTTAAAGTATAATTTTATTGTATAATAGATGGGAGAAAATATTCAGACTGATGTTTCATAGTATTACAAGAAACACTTCACATCCTGAGGTTAACTTTGTCTTCTTTTGATTCTAAATACACATTGTTCTGTAGGAAATATTAAACCAAGCAGCGACAGGAAATAAGGATGAAAACTGAATTACATGCAGTTTCCAGTTATATTAGTCATCACTAAGTGGCTAAAACGGATCACCCCACAATGTTTTCCTCACCTGTCTCAGGAAGCGGTCTTTTCTGCACCAACAGGGCCGAGCGGGTTAAATACAGATCTCCGTGTCCGACCCCCCGACACATTGTCTCCTGTCCAATAGTTCTCCACCAACTTCGACACCCAAATCTTGTCTCCACCTCTCTTTGTTTAATATGTGGCCTTTGGCGCCAATTAAGAAGAAAAAACCTGCACTTTTAGCTGCAAAGCCATAAAAAGAACCGACTTCAAATGGAAACTCCCCATTAAGTCTGGAAGGAAAGCATCACCTGCTGGGACAACTGCAACTGTGGGGGAAAATGCTGCCTACTAACACAATAACTCAGCCAAAAAGACAGTAAAAATCATAGCTGACGATCTGCGCTGCCTTGAATGTACATTTATAATGAGTTGCTGGAGCTGTCGGCACCAGAAGGCTGTTATTTTTACCCAGAGGACACCTGCTTTTTTTAACGGTTCTGTGACCGACTGCTGGTTATCAGCGCGGAGCAGCAAAGAGGCATTTATATTTTTGTCTTTGCGTGTTCACTATTGTGTATAAATGCACTTAAAATTAGACTGAAGCTGAATTCTCATATGAAGCAACAAACAACTTACTACACCTCATATAGACTTAATGCAGGTCACACACGTATATACTATATACAGCGGCTAAAATAAGTGGTGAACATGTAACAATTGTTCTCAGGAAATACATTTCTGGTGGTGCTATTGACATGACAGTTTCACCAGATGTAAGTAATCCAGACATACAAAGAAAACCAAACAAATCAAGTGGGACGTTGGCCCATTCTTCACATCATGACGCTTCCGTCGGTATGAACTCTGATCTTTAGCTCTTTCCATAGATTTTCTATTGGATTCAACCTAATTGATGCAAACATGTTCCAGTGAGCATTGTCGGGGGCCTTAATCTAGAAGTAGAAAGAGCATAATAAAAGCATATTTTCCCGATAAACCGTCCACCTTCCCAATGCTCCTCCCAATAATTCTGACAGAAGAGAGAAAATAATCATCAGAAATGTTGTGCAAGAGCCAAGGACCACTGGAATGAGCAGGTCCAATTATGAAAGAAAACAATAAGTAATGCACTCAACCGCCGTGGCCTGTATGCACGCTCACCACCAAGACTCCACTGCTGAAGAAAAACATGTTGAAGCTTGTTTAAAGTTTGCTGCACAGCATTTAGATAAGCATGTGTAAGACTGGGAGTCCAGTTTGTTCAGATGAGTCCACAATGGAACTCTGTGGATGCCGTAATACACCATGTTAGGAGGTCAAAGGGCATTGCACTAAACACCAGACCAGCAGTGAAGTCTGGAGGAAGGAGCATCATGAGGTGGAGCGGTTGTTCAGCATACGGCTCTGGCAAACTTTATATTACTGAAGGAAGGATGAATGTCGGTGCAGCTCTTAACAACTATTAATATTTGAAGACATAGCCTTGGGCTTTTAGGAACTTGGACATTTCACATGTTTATAGACCCAAACATAATGGAAATAATGGTTGGTTTCAGCACTGTATTTAAGCATGTTTTACGAGGCATGTTGAAGGATGGACTGAACGCAGCGCCACTAGTTGATTGGGGCTGGCTGCAACTTTCTTTATTCCATGTTCACACCAGAGTCCACATGAACCACAAAACAGCATCGTATTCAACCATCAATTTATTATAACAATCCATCACAATACAAGGCTATCTTGTGTGATAATGTACAGAAATGCTTTTTGTCAAAGCACATAGAAGCTTTTGAAGCCTTAAACTGCAGATAGTACACCATTCCAAATTCTGACACGTATTTACAAAAAGATTTACTGGTGAACAGGAATAGCATAAAAAAAAAAAGCTTTGGGTCACCACCAGCAGGGATTATTGCAAAAATAGCCAAGTTTCGAAAATGTCTGGGTTCTGCTCGGCTTGTGTTGCAAAGACTTGCCCTCAGGCGACTGAAACGCTGTTGCGGGTTTCTTCAGACGAAGGTGATGCGGCTTCGGGCCTGGTTGACCTGCCAGACGTTCAGCTCCTCGTACTCCTCCAGCGCTTCCTGGAACTGGGCGGGGGTGAAGCCGCGGGTGACGCAACGCTGTTCTGCCTCGGCCATGCGAACCACTCCTCCGGCTCCGCCGCGGCCCGCCACGCCCTCCGTGGAGAGCTCACGTACCAGAGAGAAGATGACGTCGGCCGGACGCTGAGTCCTGTGCAGAATGAAAGGAGTTGGTCATTTCAGAGACACTCGCTGGTCTTTTGCTGTAGAGTTCAAATTAAATGTTTATGATAGAGCGTGTAGAAAGGGAGTATTGATTTTAACAAATAGTTTGACACTTTGTGAAATACAGTTAGCTGTGATAAGATTCCCACGCGTGCCTGTCTGGTACGTAACCATCGGAAAACCACGCGCTTTGTTTTATGTTCGGATGAGACAAAACAATTATTATTAGGTCACGTTTGAATGGTTGGAAGGTGATTTTGATCTTTGAACAATTAGATGATTGGAATCAGGGAAACTGCTGGCCTCCGGATCCATACGCAAAACAAAGACATGAATGCAATATAAATCGTTCAGTGTAAAAGCAAATATGCGTTATTTGTGTAGTAACAAGACATGATTTTTTTTTGCGTCAGATGTTAAAAAGTACTCTAATTGATCAAACTGATAACATTTTAAAAAGATATGGTACATGGTAAGGCCACCACGTCCCTAATCCTGAAGTCCGTGTCAGAGAACATGGTTCTGTGGGAAGAGAGTTTCCATAAAAACCCAGAGACGTTTTACAGCTTCCTACAGGATATGTAGCTACTGTTACGGGCATATGAGAAACTCATAAAAGGGCATTCTGGGTTGGATGACGTCCGGCCACTCATGTTACACGGAGCTAGACGAATAGCATCAATCAGGCGCTGGTAACACTAACCTCGTGGTGCTGGACTTGTCTGCTTGTAGCGAATCCTTTGACATCTCCATCATTCTCATTGCCTCGTTCACATCTTCCTTCTCCACAGTCTCCATCATGCGAAGGCGAGCCTGCAGAGGCAACCAAATGAACGGGGATGTGATTGAGAACGAATTAAGATCAAGAAAATGTGTATCGCAGTAGAAATTTGAGTTTGACATCTGTCTGATTACGAAGGCTGCGCTGTGCCGGCACTGTCAGACCGAGACAAGTGCAATGCCCTCTGGGATGGCCGGCAATTGCCCAAGTCTCCGCCTCTCAACACCAGCTAGTCTCTCTACAGGTGGAAATAAAAGCCAAACTAAATGCCTAAAATGAACCACTGAACATTTTTCTCGGCATAAAATCTTCATCTTCATAGTGATGACGGTTCTGGCCATGGTCAGTTTTGCATGGGTTTGCACAGCCGCTCATAACGCATACTGCCCACCCTGCAAAGCTGGTCAGGATCAGACAAACCTCGACTCACTCGCATGGTTACGCACATGCAACGTCTGTAGCATCGGAAAACAAATGCAGTGTCAGTCGATGTGCAGGTAAATACATCCTTGATTCTCTTCAGTACTACCACTAGGTTCCTCTCACAGGGCTGGTTGCAGTTTGCCACCTTGTGGACATCTGTGTGCAGCACATTGCCAACCCGTCTGCCTGAAGTGCTGGTTTTGCAGTAGGTGGATGACTGCTACCTGCACAAACAGCACTTTTGACACCCAGGGGCCGACACCACATCAGAAAAGGTTAAATTCAGGAAATAACATTTTTTTAGATGCATTTTTATAAAGCCAAGAACAAAATACATTGTTCACGAATAAATTATCGTCATTACGCAAAGCAGGGATGCACAATGAAATTGAGTTGTAGCCCATTTGAAAGAAAAATGACAAACTCAACAAAAACATCAGTACATTCCTATAGTGCGATTTGAAAATGAACAGCAACAAATAGTTGTGTACAGTCGTCCCTCGCTATATCGCGGTTCACCTTCCGCAAATTTTTTTTTGTTGCTTTTTTTTACAGCGTACAGTATGAACGCGCATCGTGTTTTGCGCCCTCATTAAGCTGAGGGACTGTACACCTTGTAATCAGTCTCCTCCGTGCAGTGTCTCCTGTACAGGACAGAATACGTCCGGATAAAAAGTCAGCGGAGCGGCTCCTGGACAAAGAGGCGCGGTCAGAGGACCTCGTAATTGGTCAATAAAATGAAATTTGTTAAACATGGCCGGGCTTATTTTTTAAATCCGCGAAACTTTGAGAGTGTTTTAATAAGAGAGAAATGTGAGAAGATGTTAATGCCTGTCTGAGAAAAGTGTGTGGTTAGGGGTTTTACAGCCTTAAAACATGTATAAAAATGGTAAAAACATAAAGCTGACGACTTCGCGGATTTCGTCTATCGCGGGTTGTTTTTGGAAAGTATCCCCCGCGATAAACGAGGGACCACTGTACATTTATCTGATTTTCTATTGCTGAGTCACGATGACTCAGCCTCAGTTTGGCAGACTGGAGATCTTTTGTCCGGCGTGGGAGAGAAGTGCTCACACCGCAGTAGGCCAGGTTATTATCACTACCTGCACTGTAAGCACTTTATCGCACAACGGACCATTAGTCAAGAAACACTTCATATTACTCCAGTAACAAAATCTTAACCCTGTCATGTTAATTGGACATCTTTCAAATTTAAACAACACTAGTAAGGCGTTCATTGTCTATTAAAATTAAATCCAAATGAAGTTCTCCATTTGTATGACGAATATTACATCTCCTGAAGTTCACACTTTTGGAAGAGATCTGAAAGTTTCCTGCCACCCACAGTTCACAAAGGTGCATTTCTCACCAGGGCAGTGGACAGACGGAGGATGGACAGAAGGGTACGTGCAGAGGTGAAGGTGGTGTCTTTGCTGACTCGGGACTCTTTCCTCATCTCTACGTAAGCAGCAGTGATGTAATCGGCCAGCGACTCGGGCACCACAGGCTGCCGCTTCTGACACACAGCGATGTATCGTCTGAAGGGATTTAAACATTTATGTTAAAAAATAAATTGCACATAGTTGGTAGTGTCGATATACTCTAAAACGAAAATGAAATGGCAGAGTGGTGAGGCATAATCATCTTGAAATATGATGCAGATCATCACCTCATCAGCTTCATGTCGATTGGGGTGAAGTGAGTTGGGGGCTGGCGGGAGTGCTGGTGGACGTAGGTGATGTGATGCGCCAGACGCAGGTCAGCGTCGGCGTCCGGCTTGTCCTGGATCAGCCAGAGCAGGTCGAAACGGGACAGCAAAGCAGCCGGCAGCTGAATGTTCTGCTCAATGCTCTTCCGTGGATTGTAGCGGCCATAGGCGGGGTTGGCTGCTGCTAGAATAGAGCAACGGGCATTGAGGGACGTCATGATTCCCGCCTGGAAAAGAGAAATTAGTCGAGATGAGACAGGTGCGTTCAACATTAATGTATCAACTAATGAACCCCACCAGCGCCACCCTCTTTACCTTAGCGATGGAGATGGTCTGCTGTTCCATCACCTCGTGGATGGCTGTGCGGTCAGCCTCGGCCATCTTGTCAAACTCATCAATGCAACAGACGCCCTGGTCAGCCAGCACCAACGCTCCACCTTCCAGAGTCATTTCTCCAGTCACGGGGTCACGCATCACCGCCGCAGTCAGACCGACGCCGGAAGAGCCGCGGCCTGTCGTGTACTGGCCTGAAGACCAGAGAGGACAAGAGAACGTGAGCAAACCCCAGGTGAAGTGACAGAGGCACGCGTTGTACTTTTACATGGCAAACCAGGGCGGTCAGACAGAAAGTAGCTAAAACTAAAGTGTCTGAAGCCTGTGTCAGAAAAATCACATCAAAAGTTAATATTTTACTATGTAAAGCCTTAATGGAGAGAAAATACCTTACTGGATAAAATATTAACCGAGATACACGACATTTACTCCAGTGAACAGGACTGCACTCACTTCGAGGAGCCAGACGGTCAATGTAGGACAGCAGCTGGGACTTGGCGACTCCTGGGTCTCCCATCAGGCAGATGTTGATGCTGCCTTAAGGGAGAAGAGCGTTATTGCAGAATTACATAACAAGGCAAAGGCTTCGTTTCAGAGAACGTTCCAGAACATTACACCTAGCTCTGTGATCTGCACAAATTTGGTAATGTGACCCCACTCAACTGAACAGAAAGGCAATCAACCGAATGACCTCGCAAACGAGACAATTATTATTTATCTAGGTTGTAAAAAGCCCTAATTGGCCTATTGTTTAATAAGCGATACAAATAAATTTTAAAAAAAATTAAAAAAAGGTGCTCACCTCTGATTTTCATGCCTTTAGGTGCTTGTTGCACCCCTCCAACCAGCAGCAGGAGCAGAGCCTTCTTTACATCTTCATGTCCGTAGATCTCTGGTGCTATTGAGCCAGCCAGCTTCTCGTAAAATCCCTCCTCTGCAACAGAAAATACAATCACTTCAGTTACTAAAAAGGGCAAGACAATGAGCAGCATCAAAAGGTGACTACAGTATTTTATTGAAGTCTAGCTATCTTGCGCCTACCTGTAATGCCACGCAGCTCCTCATCAGTCAGATCATCATTTCCAAGCTCATCGTCCTCCGATTTGTTCATGAGTGTGATGTTATGAGCCTCCAGGTAAGTTTCCGACAGAAGACCCTGAAATTTCCAAAACCAAAATCAGGATTGGTTTAATTTCAGATACTTCCATTCCAACACTTACATAAAGCTCTTGCCAAAGATGAGAATTTTGAGCACAAAATGGGTTAAATCAGACAAATCTATTTAAGTAGAATCCACATACCTGGGTGGCCTGTTTGAAGCCTGTGCGCAGAAGAGGGAGGAAAACCCCGGTGATGGCCACATGATCTCCGGGCTGAGCAAGACGTGTGTTTTCTCCACGGGCATAAATAGACATGCTCCTTGGAATGTTTCCAACGGGCACCTGGTCACTCTGTTGGACAACAGAAGAAGAGAAAATTTAAAACGCCTTAAAGCTCAAAATAGAGAATACAATTCATTGCAACGGTGTGTCAGCATTTTACTGTGATAATGAACGTGTTATAGCTTACTTACATGTTCCTGGATACGCAGCTCCTGGAACTTGACAAATTTGGATCCTCTGCTCTGCAGGTAGAGTCGCCCTCCAGATTTGTTGGTGACACACTCTTGGCTGGGACACATGATGAGGGGCATGAAGGTGGGAGACTGGATCTGAAAGACGAAAATACTTAGTTAGGTGCACGTATTGTCATGAAATATAAAGAGCACAGAACTGCAAAACAATCTTACGGGTTGGTAGGTCTCAGCACCACACTGGTCACACGTGTACGTAGCGACGGCCATCATTGGTTTGACCTCTGTGGCACGCGTCACTATGCCTCGAACCGTCACCAGATTGCCGATGCTGTCCGCTCGTACATCTCGCACCACTTTGGGCTTAGCGGTGGTGGGAGGTTTAAAGTACAGCTCGCTGTGGAGGAAAAATAGAGTTCAAGACATGAAAAAAATAGGTACACGTACAGCTTTAATAATTAATATGTTAATAAAAATTAAACTTACAATCTCCTCATGAGTTCAGGTGGGTATTGGTTACGAGTGTCTCGGGTGTCTGCTGGGTCACGACCCCTTTGTTCCATCATCAGCCTGTGCTCAATGTACACGTCCAAAGAATCCTTGGCCACAATCTGGATGCAACAAAAGTGTTTCCATTTTAATAAGTAGGTATTTTATAAATACACTGGCACCGTAAACCAAAAACAATTAAACAGATCATCAGATACTGTGACTTTATTGTAGTACCACCCATTGACGACAGCGGGTTTAATCAAAATGCTCCGACTTTAATTAAAGTCCATTCAGGATTAATGTGCATGAACACGTACATCTCTTTCTTTGTACTCTGGTAGCAGCTCGTGGATGGCGTCGGCCAACAGGCTGTGGTAGCGCTTGGCATTCTCACAGATGCTCTCAACCAGCTCTGGGTCTTCCTCGGCCACGTCGTCCAGTTCCACGAAGATGGGAACCTGCTCTCTGTGGGCCAGCGCCACCTATAGGCACAGAATAACTAATAATTAAACAAGTCACTTAATTCGACTACTTCTGCACATATACTGCTTAATAATAACAACAACACCTCTAAAACTTGGACTAACAGGCAGCTGTAAATGGTCCACCGGCCTCCACCCTTTTGTATTTAGCATTATTTTAATTATTTTAATAATTATTCTAAAAGCAGGCAAGGAACAACCTGGTGTTTCAAACTAAATATAAAGCCACTTTGTTTAGAAAAAAAAGAAAAAAAGGGCTGTTCTAGAGGACCAAGAGTGTCTGAAATTATAATTAAAAAAAAGACAACTGGTTGATTCATTTTTAAAAGACCGGTATGACAGTAATCACGCATCACTTATTTCTTCACCTAATTAATGTGTAATAATGTCAATAACGTCGCTAGTTAGGGCCAAAACAGCTACACATTCACTGTTTACCACACTTACAAGTTGAGCTCCATATTTGAACACCTTCTTCCCATTGTCATCCTCTGAGTAAAACTCCTGCAGGAACCGTTTGCATTTGTCTGCAAAACAACAAAAACACCTTCAGTATTATTTCACAACAGAAACAGGCAGGCCACATTCAGCAAACACTAGGTGGAGAGAGTTCACTAATATATATATATATATATATATATATATATATATATATATATATATATATATATATATATATATATATATATATATATTCACAAAAATGAAATAACTGCTTATTGATTTCACCTTTTTGTTTGTTTAGCCATCAAAGCTGCTTTGATGGTTTAAAAGCTGTATTAACACCACCACTAATGGGCCTAGAAACTGGGAGCTAATTTGTTGTCCTGCGACGACCCCTTTGTTGAGTAACATGGCATCCTGTAATCTCGATGAGTCACTATCGCCAACAGTGGAGCACAAACTGCCACTGGAGACGGCGTGAATCCAAATCCCCCTTAGTGTACCGACCGCCATAGTTTTAGAGTAAAAATAACCGATGTTACGCGGGAGATAGCCCCAGGTTGAGAATGTAAATACAACAGTCGCGCTCAGTTCAGTGTCCATTTTTTTTCTCTTCGAAAAAATATCCCCCTCACTTCTCGAAAGAGCTACAACTACTAACAATATTAATTTCCCCGGAACAAGAAACGAAACTAGCTCGAGCACGACGATTAAAATACTCTACTTACTTTGACGCCGAGGCAGAAAATCTGTAGCTCCGGTTTAATATTTATCTGTTCCGAGGATGTTATTGTAAACAAAGCAGCACATGGCTTTTGTGCCTCGTCACTGTAGTATCCCTCCGCGACCCAACCTCCCTCCCCTCCGCACTCCAAAATAGTCCTGGCTGTTGTTTTCAAGGCACGGCCAGCCATCTTCAAACGTTAGCTTAGCTGACTTGGGGCTGAACATACGTGGACCGCTCCCCAGATACGAGCCATTGTTCTTAACTTAAGTCAACTGAGCGGTTGCAGGTCGCTGGCCTCACGTTTATGCTAACACTTCAGGTTTCAAACCCTTCAATGTAAAACTTCTCACTATTCAGTTAACCTAAAGAAGCAGTAGTTATTGTAACCGTCAAAACCAAACAGTGTTTGTTTGTGTAACATCGAGATAAAGTATGTGTTCTATACGCCACAAACCAGACTTTCGAAGTGCCCTTTGGCAAGACACAGCGGCAGACTCACGTTTTTTTTATTATTAAAAACGTCAAAAATGACACGTTACCGTCCGTGTTATTGACAGACAGGTAACGAGCGAGCCGATTGTCCATCATGCTGACGTCACGATGGTCGGCGGAGAGCTATCGAAGGAAGAGGAAGACTATCTGATGTCAGGGCGCTTAATAAAAAGCCCAAAACAAGCTTTAACGGGGTATTGTGGTTCTGAGTTAAGAGAGCCGAATGCATCCATTTAAGTTAATTAATGCTATTCAGTTTGATAGCGTTACTTGTATTGTTTCATCGAGTGGAGACGCGGGTTTACTGAAGGACAACAATAACGTCGGGTAGTCTAATGGTTTATCCTTCATGTCGGATAAAGTTAACGAGTAACTTTTAACACGCCGAATTTCGACGTCTAACATTAACGATGGATCTCCTGTTGCTTCGCCGTTATTACAAAGTTGTGTTTAATCCGAACTCGAAAATGTGCACATTGCAACAAAATAACAGCAGCGTGTGATGTCAACTTTCTGAAAGAGAAATACAGCGCGACTGAGATTCTTCATTAATTTACGTTGCTACGTTATTGACGGACACGTGCTCGCAGGCTCGCGCCCGCTCCTTTGTTTAAAAAGTACCCATCCGGGTCCTCACGTAGCGGTGGTCACACAAGCTAAGAGAATGTAAAACTAGTTACCAACAAGTTGCCAAACGACAGACACCCACAGTAATTATGCATCACTTTAAAAAATATATAGCGATATAGAAGTTGGTTCAGATCGGAAATGAGGTGAAGTTATGACGAGCGAGTGAATACTTTATAACTTTATTGCACAGTCGCAACGAATTAAGATTATTTAGATGAGCCGACTTTATACCCAGACCATCACATGACGTAAACCAGCTACGTGCATTTCAAACGAGCAATTTAGAGACAGCACGTAGTTAAAATGTAGAAGTTTAGGCCAACCTGTTGCTGCCATGCTGTTGTGTGAAAGTTACGTTCACCCATTTTACCTTTCTCTGCCGCATAATCTTTACGAGCCATGGCTGCAGACGTTGCCCCTCAGGTGAGATAACTTGACCACTGAATCCTAAAAAGCCACCGACGGACCGAAATACTCTTTAAATTCACGGTTTTAAAGGCTTCACTGTGACGGGAGACCAGCGTTCATTCAGCAGCAGCTCGCGGTTCTCCCCGGTTCACGGTGCAAGAAGTGGCGCGAGTCTGACGTCTGCAGCATCCAATCGCGTCGCTCCTTTCCGCGGGGTGAGGCGGGCTCTGGTGGTGGCGCGAAAGTTGTGGGCCATTGTGTGTCACGTGACGCGACAAACTTCCGCCCTGTTAGTTGGGATTGGCGCGAAAGACGATGATTGGATTTCATGCAACAGTGACCCCAACGTGAACTCAACTGCTGTAGCTCCTGTGATAGAAACAATGAGGCCAAAATAAATCTATTCAAACTCTGAGGTATTAAACTCCCTCGAATCTCAGGCAAAATAGTTTTTTAAAGTTAATTATTGAAAATGAAATGGCTGACTTAGCTTTAGCATATGAAGTTATGGAAATCCACAACCTGGATTTCACTGCTCATTGTGTTGCACAATGACAATGAATTAAATCTTTAACCTTTCCAGGTTAATGGATTCCAACAGAAAAACAAGCATTTATTATCGATCTTAAAATGATCTTGAACTGAACAAAATGTTTTTAATACAATTATTTACTTAATGTAAACAATACTTTTTATTAAGTATTTAATTTAATGAAAACACAAATTGGAGGCTTAAACTGTAATGGTAACTTGTTTTTTGTCCATTTACTGATGATATCCAACTTACGTCATGCAAGTTTTCTAAATTTAATTTATATTTAGAAATGTATCATGTCATGCCCAACTTGCAAACCTTTTTCTTGTGATTATACATAATTTCAGTGTTACTTTGCAAAATTAAACTATATTTTATTTCACATTAAATTAACAAGTGTCTCACAAAAATAGATGTTGTCAACAACAGTGAGACTAAATTCAAACATGGAAAACAGGAGAGACTTTCAGCTTGCTGCCGGCCTACAGGGATCTAACTGAACTTCAGCACAACATTTCTTTTGAACAAGTTGTTCACAACATAAACAAAAAGTTGTTGCCATCCACTATTATGCATAATAGTGGATGGCAACAACTTTTCTCCCCAAACTTCATAATCAATTATGCCTCTTTTCCTCCAACAAATGAAGAGTGAATTAAATCTGATCGGGGAACTCTGTAAGGAGTCATGAAAAAAGAACAGATGGACCGAACACTTAGTCAACTCAAATGTCCGGAAACCACTGAAAACACGTGTTGACGAGATGTCTTAATGAACTGTAGTTCTCCAGGCGGACCAGAACTCTGAGCCTTCAGTCAAAGAGCTCATCGAGGACACTGGCGGACGTGTGGCGTGTGGAAGGCTGCAGAGCAAAAACAAGAGAGGGAAAAATTTGAGCTTGCCAAGAATTCAGTACTTATATTTTGGTAAAAACAGAAGAACAGAAAACCCATAAAAACTGAATTCATGTACTACTAGAGGCACTGGCCCAACTTCACGCGTCTCTCCCATCAGAAATATTAATGCATCTATACTCCACTACACTTTCGTGATACGAGCCCGGCCACCACAATGCATCAGTGATGAGTCTGTTGGTCGGCTGAATGAATCACAAGTATAATGCACTCTCACAGGCATTGATTCAATTGTAGCTCAGTTAATTTAGTCCACAATGGCGGTACCGCAGTATATTAGAAGTTGCTCCATAAACTGATGACACAGGCTTTAATCAAATCTGTATATCATAGACAAATATAATATTTATATCCGACTCGGTAATCAGTAGAACTTACACCGGATGTAATTGAGTGTGTTATTTGTTATAAAATGGTATGACAGACATGTTCTAAATGTAGTTTTTTTACCAGCGTATATGTAGATTCAGGGTCAGAGTTACTTTCGTAATCCTCAATCTCAGGCTCCTCCTCTCTTTCTGCATCGTCGTCCTCAATCAGAGATAGTCTGGAGAGAAAACACAAACACAGTTTATTTGAATGTCATTATTTTTACCCGATGAGACATATTTTTACATTTTCAAAATTTAAAACAATCCTGTAGTGGAACAGTTTGAGCTCTCCTTTCAAATCTGTCTTACAAGGTGAGGTGGGAGTTAAGGTCCTGCTGATCCAAAGAGCGACCGGTCTGGCTGGAGGAGAGCTGACGTCGGTTGATGGGCTTCACCTTTCGTATTTTGGACCTGGTGAACAGCAGCAAATACATTCTAGGGGACGGACATACTAAATGTGTTTAACACCATTATTTAATGTAGGAGTGAGGATTTGCTTTTATTTATTATCCTGTCAGGCAGACCGCTGGAGAGAGTTCAATCCAGTCAGGAATAGAGTACATAAGGTAGCTGCTGATGCCGTCTCTGGACAGTGATACTAGCTCACTGGCAATCTGTACTGAAATTAGGGTGTGTGATTTGGTTATAGCTCTTATGAAATAAATCTGACAACTAGAGCTTTCTCTAAATATATAACAAAAACAATACCAGTCTGGCATAATGCCTAATAACGTAAAACATACTCCAAGGTGAACTCGTCCTCAGACTCCGGCTCAGTTAAGACGCTGCCGGGGTCAGACTCTGTGGCTCTGGAGGCCGGCTGCTTGGCTGTCTGTTTCTGGGCCGTGGAGGTGAAGGCTGGAGTGGCAAGGCTGCTGTGGATACTGCTGTCCGACCAGGATCCTCCGACTTTGCTGGCTACTGAAGCGAGACGAGTCAGAAGTCAACCAGAGAAGATTATTTGCCGTGACACTGTTCAATTTAAGTGTTTTTTTTACAGAGAAGGTATATATGCATTCACAAAGATATTAACACTGACAAGGGGAGGGATACTTTCCGACAGAGCAAAAGAGAAAACTGACAATGATTTCAATCAATTATATAATAATTAAAAGGTATACTATGAAGAAAGTTCTTAAAATGTAACATGTGCAACACTGCTGTAATGTTTGATTGAATGAATACAGACAGTTGTCTAAGCCCCCTGTTTAGACCACAGGTTTACAGACATGTTTTTCACGCTGACTTCTTCCACAACAGATTCACTATGTGTCTGTGCAGCAGTGCGTCTCAGCGCAGTCTCGTGGTTGTAACCGCGTCCTAATGCGTTTATTTAGGCTTTGAGTTCAGTTTGTTTTGACAAAATGCAAGTAAACGTCAGGTTTATGCCCAATGAAAAGGAAAAAAATAACTCTCTGGCTGCAGAGCCAAGGCTGAGTGGAGTTGCATTTGAAGGCCAGGAAAAAACGTCCTTTCACCAAATGACTCTGAAGTGAAACAAATGTTGAAGATAGAACATATCTTTTAAGTTTTTACGGTCAACATGAAGAGCTGTGAATCTATATACACAGTTTTTTGTTTGTCTGTGTATAGCATGCGTGTCCATCTCACGCTGAGGACTTGTCTTCTTGCGTTTAGCTACAGGGGCATTATGAGAGAAGACAGCATCGCCTTCCGCCCCCTGATCTCTGGGTTTAGCAGAGGAGCGGCCCTCCAAGGAACGTTGATACAGTCTAACTGACGGCCAGGAGAGGGCGGCAGCGGGACACACTGACTTCAGAAAGGCTGTCCTGAGAGGGGATGACAGTGGCAGAGAGATGAGGACAAAGATGGTAAAACTTTGTCAATATTTAGCTGTTCAGACGTTTCAACTTTCTGTGAATTCAAAGTGAAATGTAATATTTTACTGTTTGTAAGGGTGAGCTGAGTTTCTTACAACTCAGCGCGGTCCTGTGGCAGCAGCTTGAAACTGAACTCGCTAAGGATCTCCAAGAAGCCTAGGTTCGATTGCGGCTCTTCTCCCTCTGGTGGGGCCCGAAACGCAAAACGTACGCCGTCCCTAAGAGGAGACACAACACGGGCAGAAGAGCTCAAACTTTTAAAAAAAACTAGTTTATAACGCAGAATGAACTTCTATAGTAACCTCACTTAACTGTTAAATTTACACCCTACAAGTGTGATGATTCATCACAAATTGCATAATCATGTAAGAGGAAAAACTTCTTTCTTTTACATTCACTGAGCTGCATCTGCCTCTCAGAGCCGCCATCACGGCTGGAAGAACGTCAATTAGTAAAATAAAAAGGACTGACAGGCCGGGGGTCTCATTCACAAAACTGCTTGTAGGATCCCAATGAAATGTTTGTATTCGTTCAGAGGAGGAAATGTATATACGCCAAAAACATACTCAGGTTTATAACACCTTGGGAACGCCTGCCAGCGCGCAATTTACTTTGATAAAATCCCAAATCAACCTGTAAATGAGAGCAGCTGGCTCGCTACACGCCCACCACAAACGATCAATGCAAAGCATCTCATGAATGTTGATGCACGGAAAGGAGCTGCTGATCAGTGACGACCGAGAGGAAGAACATGTATTTCTGTTTACAGCCGTCAGACAGGTCGCTTCCAAAATTATCACGACAATCTGAGTTTATATATATATTTTTTTAAATTAACGTTTAATAGGTGAATACATTTTTTTTTACAATTCTGACTAAAAATTGACATAATGAGTCATCATACGAGAGCTGCCGCTGGCTATATTTACACACGCTGCTAATTCACAGTGCAGGTGATGAAGATTTGCAGGTAAGGTGACCGAAGAAGGTGTGTGACAATCGCCATGGTTACTCCTCTGCTCGCTGAGCTCCTATCCTCGTATCGGAAAGACGTTTACAGTTTGTCTGTGTACCGTAAGCGTCACTGTAGAATAAACCATTAATTAATCAATAAAGTAGTGTTCACTGCAGCGATGGCACTCAAACACTTAATGAAAACTCATATCGGAATTGGAGATATTTGTACAGTACTCAAAGATTATTGCTCTGTTTTGCAGTTTTTTCACGTTTTTTATTGTATCCATCAGCTGCTCCACAGCCGACCACGAGTGCCGGTCGTTCGGCCATCTTTTCTGCGCTGAGCTGGGCAGACAGCGCTGATGAAATATTAAGCAAAATTCAATTTGAGGTTTGAGTTGGTTTACATCCGTTATAATTTAACAGTACTTATAATTATGGCTTACTAGTGCGCTCACAAATAACACTGCTGGTTTCACTGGTAATGATAAAGAGAATGTACAAGTGCAAAATAACACAAGTTAAGAAGTAAAATTGAATGTGGGAAGGCATCATTACATGTATAAAGATGTTGTACAGTCTGGCTTCCATTCACCACCTCACCATCTGCGTTGCCGATATCTCCATGTCTCCAAAATGTTTGTGCGCATGGAATGTCCATATACGTGCGCACACAGTTTATTAGTATATTGACATTAGAGAGAGGCAGACGGGACGTTGCACGTCTCTTTCTGTGAGAAGAGATGAGAACACAGGATTCTCCTCCTCTTGACAGTTTAGAGCCAATCAAATGTTACTTTGCTTAAGATATGTTGATGACGGAAAACCGTGTATTAAAGAGCCGAACTTCCGGCTGTTCGGGGTGTTGTTTTAGACGGTCAACCTGCGTTGACTGGACAACTCCCTGCTTTTGCAACTGCAGAGCTTGGTACTTTACCTGTGATCGAGGAAATAAATTACGAGAAAAAGAGAAGTTGTTGAACTGAATTCTTCTGGAGGCTACACCAGGCTTTCAATCATTTTTCACGCTAACACTCTGGGAAAGTATAAGTATAAGGAAGTGGTGTACGTCTCTTCGAGGCCTTGTTTTCTCCGTATATAACAGTTATGATTGAGACCTCAGGTCTGTATGTGTTTGGCAAGGACCCGTTAGTTACTTACGTGTGCAGGGCCACCAGTGGTTTGCGGACACGATTAAGATTGATGCCAAAGCTCATGGCAAGCCTCTTGGCCAAGTCTCTGATCTCAATGAGATCCTGCCTGCTGTGGTCCTCCGTAAGCATCTCTGAGAACAGCTGAACATACACAAACATGACTTAGACTAGACGCGCTACACAAAAGGCACACTATACAACCGGTTGCATAGATGTGGACGGACTGTTCCACTTGATCGTTAGTGAAAAAATACTTTGGACTGCTGGTTTAATTTGACTTGAAGAGAAGTTCACCAGATGAAACACAATATCATAAATCACAATACTGTTTTGTGATTTTTTTTTCGAGATTTTTCTGTGATTGGCCCGGTTATGCATAACCCAAATGTTAGTCATAGAGTTAATAGATATTAATTACAACATCTGGCCCTGCCCTCATTAAACATTCACACTACAAAGTCCATTCTCTGAGATAAATCCATAAAGCCTGGTTATTTTCCTGTAGGTGCACACCTGCTGCAGACACAGACAGACGGTCTTGGCGCTCAGTATGGGATTGATGACCTTGCTCTTGCTCACAGTCTCTTTAATGATGTCGCCAAAGTCTTTGAAGTACTGGAGAAAATCAGTAAAGGAAAAAAAATATCTTCAACAATAGTATATTCCATTAACAGCATTGTGTAAATGTCTTAAAATGTTGGAATAATCCACTGCCTTCTAGTCATCTGTGCTTCTTTTAGCCACCTCTGACTCATTCTCAGCACATCCTCAGCACTGAGGTTTTCTCACCATCCTCCTCTCTCTTAAACATCCTCTCCATTATTAATGTTGTACTAACTCACTTCCTGTATTCTTAATCCAATTGATTCACTTTTATTTCAACAAATTCTAAACTCATGAATTAAACTATTAACACATTTTGCTTACATATTCAACATGTAAATACTATTCATATTCAACCCGTTGTTGAATATGAATAGTGCTTATAATGGAAATATCTCTCTGGCTAATAAAACTTGACTATCCTTTAGATCTCCACCTTGCTGTAGTGCTTGAAGATGTTGGTGGCAGCAGTGAGGTCCAGCACCCCGTAGATGACCAGCTTACAGTAGCCAGCCAGCTGGTTGCGCTTCCTCTGGAGAATAGTTATCTTCATCGCCTCCTCATCCTCATCTAGAAAAAAAAGCCAGAGTGGTGGAAAGGGAAAGGAATAACAAACACATAATTAACTTAAAAGATGCAGACGGGAGAGGCAGGGAGAACTTTGAGGTCTTGATAAGACAAAAGCAAATCAGAATGCGTGAAGACAAAAAATAGTATTTGGCTCATAGTAAATCAGGAGTCAAAATTAAATCTGCAATGTAACCAGTAACACTCATCTGCCAGTGTAAATGTAGCCCTACAATGTTTTGTTCTGAAGTGAAAAAAATACCGTTGAGCTCAGCATCTTCAGTGTCTGAGAAGACGTAGTCCAGGAGGAAAGCAGCCATCTCAGAGCGCAGGGAGTCAGACGGCAGGTGGACCAGCGGTTGGAGGGCGGCGGGTTCCATGCGGGCTGAACTCGTACTGTACAAGAGCAGCAAGTCACACAGCAGCTCAAATGCCTGTGGATGGAAAGAAACCAGCTTCATCACTGCAGCTCAGCCTGTCTGAGTCTTTAGTGTCAATGGGAAAAAGAGGAGCAACTAGTTCAAAGACAATAACGTCTACCTGCTACCCCTTCATGACAATCGTTTTATCCTCTTAAAAATTGTGTTATGGCCCAAAAACGTGTTTTGTGAGGTCAGTGACCTTTGACCAAGAATCAGAGGGACAGACGGACAACCGTAAAACATTAACTTGTAGTCTTAGTGTTCAAAATGATATGAGAACACAGTTACTTCAGACACGGTACGACAGGACTTACCTGATCTCTGATCTCAGTCTGGTCCAGAGACAGACACGTTTCACAAACTTTGCAGAACGAACGCATTTCCTTCTTCAGACGCTTCAATTCCCCCTGAACCAGATGGTGAAGGGACAAAAGGGCAGAGGGAAACAGATCTTAGACATAATCACTAGTTTTATATTTCTTATTTGTAGTCCAGGAACGAGAAGCAAGGTAGGACATTTTCATCATCTGGACATTATAACCAAAATCTAGCCTCTATATTTAAGTTGTTTATCATTCAATAGGGATTTAAGACATGACAGGACCAACTATAAGTTACTACTACTATCTATGTAACCTGTAATCTATGTATCTATGTAATGCCACATCGGTTCAGAGTAGGAATTATTCATATTAAAGTGCCCTCTTCCTGTTAAAAGGACTAGTGTGCAGGATTTAGGGGAAAATCCTGGCAAAAACGTAATTTGCATGAGATTTCTTTGGAACTGTGTTGTAAATAAATACACAAATGGATACATTTGTAATAATGATGTGCTCAGTGTGAATCAGAGAGGGAATAACTGCAGAGAAGGTGAAATAAAAATTAGTGAAGTTTAGACAAGACAATCTATTATGTAAAGAGAAACGGTAAAAAAAAGTGTGAACTAGTGGCAAATAAATGTCTGAGAGTCACTGCGGGCTTGGATGCGCACTAACAGATTGTTGTGTTAATTGCCTGCTGTCTGCGCAGCTGGTGAACTGGTGAACAACACAGACACAGAAGAGCTCCACAAATACACAGGAAGGCCACCAACATGGCCTCCGTGGGTTGGCTGTGATCGCATTATTGTGAGCAGGTAGGCTGGCACTTCCAGGAGCCAAGTTGTGAAAGACTGAGAGAAGGTCAAACTATTTCTAAACATCCAAAGAAAGATGAATGCAGTGTTGTAGCTGTTGGATAATCAGTCAGAGGAGCACCTCAGCTGGTGTGGAGTTAACTGCATTCACTTTAGCCCACATCAGGTTAAAGGCAGCGCATTTCAGAGCTGACACCATGAGCTGAAATTACACAAAAGGAAAATTAAAACCATTTCCACTGAACTCTAAGAAGCACACCCATGTATACATTACTTTCAACAAAATACAACAGTTAAGTGTGAAAGTAAAAAAGGGTTTAAATGTTCAAACCTAGTCAAAAAATCACGTCACACTAAATTTAGCCAAAATTAAAATAAAATGTTCTGTATTTTAGTTGTACAATGTGGAGCAAATTCAGAGGTGGCTAACTGCAAAAATGAATCTACTCAGATCTTCTAGGAGTTTTAACCATCTTAAGTTGTGGCCTTTATTATAACAACACCACACTCCTACACAAATACATAAATGTGTGACAATCACAGACCTCCTTGTCGAACTCTCTGGACTCCATCTTGCTCTTCAGAAGCTCCAGACAGCAGTCGAACAGCTTCCAGCCTGTCGGGTCCATGGCACTGAACAAACACAAGCAACAACACAGACACACACTTGCGTGTAACAAATAGTTTGTAGTACGACTGTAAAAGTATCATATGAACACACATACCTGCTCAGGGCTGCAATCTTTTTCAAAGCACAGGCTGCACTGTATACATCATCGTCATCTGCAGTACCCTAAGTACACAAAACACAAAGACACACATGAGAGAAAAGATGCTCACCAATCTGCTTTTTTTTATACTACAAAATTGACCTTGAGCCTAAAAAACTAATTAATTAGAACAACTTGCTTAACACCCTGTCAGTTGTTTACTTTTTTGCCTCAACAATTCTGTGTGTTCATGGTTTAGTTCTCTACAGTTGATACGGATGTATTTATATACCACAAAGCTTAACTGATTAGGTTATGCTTCGAGGACTACTTAAATAAAACATACTATTTTTAGAGAATATCGTTCCAGAATGAGAAGTTTATATTGTCCATGTAATACAGATACATTAATTGCAGACACTGTAAGAGACAGTTTATTAGGTTCACATAGCTAAAACTAATGCTGCCAAATACAGCAGTCCAGAAATAAATAATAATTCATGAAGATTGTTGTTATAACTGATTGCGATGAATAAACCTAATGAGGCTTATGGGGGCTGCAGTTTGTGGCGCTGTTGACTTGTGTTGCATTATACCGAGATGTGGTTCCTTTGCTACGCCTGCTCTCCCCGATATAAAATCGGGGGTGTCTAAAATGGTGTTTTATGATAAGCAACAGTTGGCTGTGTTCACGCTCCACTGACGCGCTCTCCCACCTGCAGCAGGTCACTTAAGTAGGCGTTGAGGCACTCGGTCAGGCCGTCCATCAGCTGGCTGAATGCCAGGTGCGTGCGGGAGGAGAAGGTGTAGCAGTCGACGCAAAGGCTGCTGACCAGATTGCTGCAAGCCTCGAGCACGGTGACCTCCGTGTGCTTCTCCATAATACAACATACCTGAGACAGCAGTAGGTCCAGATGCTGACAGAGAGAGGGGAGTGTGATGAGGGCCAGATCACGGCAGAACAGGTTAAGGAGAATGAAAATATGGGAGAGGGGAAAATGATTAACATGATGTAATTTCCTAAAGAGATTTTAACAATCTGTTCAAGGTGATTGATGTTGCCCCACATTTCCTCCGCTCCTACCTTGTCCAGCCGTGGACTGCTGCTGTACATCTCCAGAAAAAAGTACTGGGGAGCTTTGAGAAGGAGGGTCACCTTCACTGCATCTGCAGAGTACTGAGAGGAGAGGGAACAATAAGGGCTCAGCATTAAAAAACATGAGACAAAAATAATTTTAAAAATACAGCATATGTATATTTGGCATAGAAATTTGGCCTTTAGTCTAAAATGTAGTCTGAGGCAGCAGTATGTACACATATTAAAAGTAAGTATGATGCTTTGCCATCACTTCAGATAATTAAATCCTCCGTGTACAACATAATACCAATGTTATATTAAGTATATTAAGTGCATCTTGGTTGTGTACCTTGGCCAGCAGCTGTGGCAATAATGGGATGAAGTGTGCGGTGATACGTCTCCTGTCTTGTTCCTGGACCTTCTTATCCTTCATTCCAAGGATCTAATCCCACGTGCAGCAGTTCAACCATGTGAAGACATGTGAGCATTGTGAATATTTCACAATGCTTTGCGAATATAACATATTAAACTTTGTGTCTTGAATGTGGCCAGAAACTTGAAACTGAACTAACCAAAAACCAATGTCAGAGAACGAAAGCAAACATTTGTACTCGTGATTCAGGATACTGTGGGATATCTAATTTATTCCAGTTTAGTGTGACAAAGTTGCATATTGTAGTTTTAAAAACTATGACTTTTTGTATGATGGATACATTTGAAGTGGAAAAAAAAGAAAAAGAGTGACACTTCTCTCGCCCCTGAGCTCTTCTGTTCCATAAACTACTAAAGTAAATGATCATGCATTTTGTCTGTGTGCCTCCACCTTCTTGCCCTGAGTTCTCCCAACAGGTGGGGTTGCCTGTGCTGCCTGTCTGATGGCACACATCATCAGCTCAATGAGAACCCCCTCCTCTTCATACATCAGACCTGACAACACAGACAGCTGCAGAACTGAGTGGGTGATGGTTGAGATGACACGATGCCGGAAGAGCGAGGGAGCAGCACACGCAGAAAGAAATAACTGTGATAAACATGACTTGCATAAATAATTATGGTGTATTGGCGTTAAGCTGAGCTCAGTGCACTGGTGCCGCTAAGATACAAGTTGTATCTTGTTCCTCACCAGACTCTTGTAGCAGCATCGTCGTCATAGTCTCCCAGTCTCTTAGCTCAGATCTTGCCACGCCCCACAGACTGTCCACCAGGTACGCCCCGTGCTCATGGAACTGTCAAGAGGGACTTCATTGAGTTGGATCAGCTTCAATGCATTTCTGAACTACAATGGCCCTAATTCATTTGACCCACGACACAAGGGAAATTGTGAAAGGGAAGATGAAATGTGATCTATATCACATTCTCCGTCGTTCAGAGTTACAGTATAACTTAAGATGTGATATGCAACGTGACTTTTGGGTGGATGTAATTTTTTCGTTTCCGTTGTGGGAATTATATTTTCCGACAGGCGTTGTGGATGTATTATTTTACAGGGAACTCGAAATAAAGAAATGATTTAAACAATATACACTTTGTCGTGGTAATGCTACCTTAATTCAAGAAAACATAATGGCAATAATTGGAATAGTGGAGTGACGGGGACTGAAAGAGACGCTACCTCACTCTGGATGAAGAAGTTGATGAGGATTTGAATGAAGGCTGCATTTTCACTTCTATCATTCTCCTGGTTTTCACTGGCAATCACACTTTTCAACCTGACATACAGAAAAAAAATATTTCACATGACATTAAAAAAGGCACAATGAGTATATATATATGTGTATATATATATATATGTGTATATATATATATATATATATATATATGTATATATATGTGTATATATATATATATATATATATATATATATATATATATATATGTGTATATATATATATATATATATATATGTGTATATATATATATGTGTATATATATGTGTATATATATATATATATATATATATATATATATATATATATATATATATATATATATATATATAATTTTCAAAACAATGTTTGGACTGATACTACAATAATTCCTTATAATAATGACTTATGACCCACTAGAAACCCTGCACTCTCTCTTTTCTATAATTTTGTTGGGCTGAGGACGTTTCTGCGGCCCTCGCTCTGCCTCCAGCTGTCACTCCTCAGCCTCTTCTCTTCAGCCCTGGGTGACACTGTAATTGTTGTCATCTGAGTCAGACGCTTGGGCAACTCCACTAAGTTCTCCTGTCTGTGAAAAAATGCTATGCCCATTAGCTAGCTAGACAGAAGATCACTAAACTCGCTGGCTAGTGTCATTGACCAAGAAGCCTGGGTGGTTTTTACAAACCGCGTCGAACAAATCCTACTCATTCAGGATTTAACCAAATTAAGAAAATACATTGAAAATGTGCTCACTGATTGAATGCTGAAGTTACATTAGTGGAACAATAAAATGCTTCATTCTCCAGGAAGGTTTTTTTTATCTACTCTGCAGGTTTGTATTAAATGATTTATTCAGTGTGTTTCTGAGCGTTAGTGTGAAAAAATGTTTTGATGTTTTTTTTGTTGAAATGTCTTTGATAAGGAAATCAATCCTACTGAAATTAAAACAGATTTTTTCGAATATGGACTGATCCACAGGTACGGGGTGCACCTCAACGACTCTACAACATTCAGACAGCAGGAAAATCAGATTTGTGTCCAGAAGGATAAAAATGTACTTCTCAAAGAGGAAGACGCCGGCTACAGAAGCCAGCGCTCTGTTTGAAGCGTAAACCAGGGGATAGATGTGACTGCACTCGCCCTCTCCCAGACCTTCCTCTGTGCCCCTGCATGAGCACAGACACAATCAGTTAAAGACAATACACTAAGTGACATTAACACAAAAAAAACATTTGTCATCGAGCATTATAATACTCTTCAAGTGATTTGTTTTGATAACTGACACAAGTTGCAGCTTTTTGTGTATAATTTTTAAATAGTATATTTCTTTTGATCTATAATCAATGGGAGCTTTGATGGTTTAATCAGTTGGATTTTTTTAATTGAATCACAACATGTTCATCTATTTTGTTAACTAATCCTAAAAACATCTAATTCACAAGTAACTTGAGTCAGCGGTGCGAGATGCCTGTTAATCACGCTGTGATTCAAGCGTGTTAGAACAGTTATGAGTAACCATTAATTACACTTCTATTGTCGAGAACCTGGATTTGAGGACTATCAGAATATATTTGCAGTATTTAGATATTTTCCCCTCATATTTCAGACACAATTTGATATTGAACTATTATTAATGCTCTTAACTGCATTTTAATACAATCTTTCCGTAAATAAAGCTCAAAACTATCGATACAAAACAAAGAAAACGCAAATTAAAATTGTATAAAATGTACAATAATTGTGATTTTTGATCTCCTGTAATGAGATTCCTGTCCTGCATGTTGCAGATAGCGGCACAAAGAAACCATCAGACTGAGAAACCCCTCACTGTTGGATCAGCAGCAAAAGATTGACCACTTCCACTGCCACCCCTGAGTCCTTGTCCAGCACCATGTTAAGCATCCTCTCCTAAAACACACACACACACACACACACACACACACACACACACACACACACACACACACACACACACACACACACACACACACACACACACACACACACACATTTAGATATGCAGTGGCAAACACACAGAGAAAAAATGAGAAAAATCATGCCAGCAGACTTCAATGCATAATTATGACACACATAAATTTACCCACACCCACAGATATGCATGCATGCACACAAACACACTGATTAGGCACTAAGCCATGCCATGAAACCATTTATCTGCCTCAGCACATGTGGCTTAGGAGGTTTTTTATGTGTTTGAGAAAAGCTTATTAACCATCAATAATTGGCAGCAATTAACGCAGCCAGACACACAACCAGACAAAGGATGAGAACATCACAACGAACAGGAATGGTGAAAAATGTTTTTGAAAGGCAAAGAAAAACTAGGAGGGGCCACAAATACTGTGAAGAGAGACATAGACAGGCAACAAAATGGAAACACAATAAGCTGAAACAATAGATTAAACAGAGACGCTGTGTAGACAGACAGTAAGGGAGGAGAAAAGAGGAATTAAATGAGGTTGCCAATCCAGAGGGATGCCTCACTTTAAATCTGCTGGTGAACAACTCCAGGCGGCCAATGAATTCCTTCTCCTGGTACAGACCCTGCAGGGCACGCACACACTGCAGACGCACTGGACTTTGCTGAAAGAAAGAAGAGTGTACAGTATCACATACTCTATATAACCTACGTACAGACTGATACACCAAAGCCTGTTCCTAGTGGACATTTCTCACTTGTGGAAGTGTGTGTATGTGATCTTTCTTGTGTCTGTGTGCAGATACACTACAAAAACACCTGGTGTAAGAGGCTGTCGAAGAAGAATTCATATAAAATAAAATGCTGCCCAATTTTCCAATAAACTGCGGTCATGTCTATCTCCTCCACTGGCCTGCGGAGGGCTGCAGACAGAAAGCGGCTGCCTCTGGGGTGATCCTAATAACACGTTACTCTGTCATGTATTGTCCAGTCCTGTGTATGTGTGATTACCTTGTCATGCAGGGTCCACCCCAGGTACTTAAGACATCCATCATTTAGGAAATCTGCAGGGTTTGTTTTCAGCCACATGCCCAACTCCTCAATACATATAGCCCGAATCTCAGGCAGGCGGTCACGAAAACGGTGCACAAACACACCGCGGAACGTGACGTTCATCATGGAGGATAACTCCTCTCTGTTCTCCTGCAGCTGTAACACATACATATAAAACAAAGGGTTGTAAGAAAATATTGATACACAAGACTGAGACTTTGGTAAAGACAAATTAACTGTTTGATTTAACTGTTCTGATTACATACAGTAAAATAATTCATGAATGATAGAGTGACTGCTTTAATGTCCCAACATGCCTGTTTAGTGAAAGTGGTCAGTGTTTGCACTTATGCCAGTGTTTGTGTACGTGTCACCTGACTGATGGTGGCCTGCAGCTCCTCCAGTCTGCCGGGGGCTTGGTCATGCGCCTCTTTGCCATTCTCCATGTCGTATTGCCGTTGGGTGGTCTTCAGCTGAACAGACACCAGCACAGCCACTTCCACCATCTCAGTCATCAACTTCATGGCTGAAGTACAATTTTAATGGGAAAAAAGGCAGCACCACATCAGGTACAGTCAGTCAACATGGGTCAAATAGTTTGATGAATAACAAAACGTGTCCCTTTTAATTACCTACAGTATAAAAAGTAAAACAATAATTTACAATACTTAACAACCAAATCATATAATAGTTTATCTGTTAAATGTCTTTTAGTGGGCAAAAAGAAAACAATGAGAAACAATAAAAGCCAGCCATACAGAAGGAATATAATCTGGAAAACAAAAGAACTTCTCCAGCAACTAAAACAGATGTCAGAAGGATGAAGCAGTTATATTTGGCACTCAGATGTGGGAGAAAAACATCTGCCATTAAGGCATGGAGGGCCGGTTTCTAAGCCCCTTAAAAACCAAAGCAAGTGACTTACATGACTAGCATACAGAAATGATTACCGCCAATCAAAAAGTATTTTATGCACCAGTGTTGTGCCGATGTACTTACCAATCAGGGTACTGGTGTGTCGGAAGGCTCTGACCTGGGAGTCAGAGAGGCCGGTGAGCAAAGCCAGCAGAGAAGAGAAGAGGTACTCATCATAAATGAGGCTATTCCGACACGATCTCACGAGAACGCGAACAAACTCGCACAGGCCGGCTTTAAAATGCTTCAGCGCGGGGCCTGGAGTGCACAACGGGTAAGTCACTGAATCCTGGAAGATGACAAAAAACAAAAGAAATGGAGGAAAGATATAACACACGGTGCTTTGTATAGTTGTTTGAGGCAGAAGTGGTTGCTGTTCTAATGCCAATTACATCAGTGGTCAACCAGAGTAATTAACTCATTAATCCAGATCCATTTATCAGCATGATTCTAATTAGTCTGTCCCATCATACTGTCCTCCATCCTTCAGATAATCATCTGCTTGGAAATGGAGGGTCTCAGCAAATTCCAGAAGGATTATTAGAAGTAAGAAAGAATGACAAACACTATGAACCATACCTATTTTAGGATTTATTGAAACAAATCTAAATGTCTCACCTCATTGAACTCTTTGGTTAGTGTGCCAATGATCTCAGCATTCTGCATGCTGTCCAACATCTCTCTGCTAACTACACCTGGACAAAAGAAATAAAGCAGTGTCCCACATCAGAAATCAAAGTTAAATAAACACCTGAACATAGTATGATATACATTAATTATTGTTCTAGTATTTGAACCCCCCCCTCGTCCCCCAAAAATGGCATCATGAAGATTTTTTTTTCTTCTTCTCAATCCAGACTCAGAAGATATTGATGTACTGTGTCGTCAATAGACAGAGGATTAACACAGCTCCTACACATTGCATCGTTACCATACTGGGAGATCAATAGTTGACTGCTGATTATTGCCTGAACTGAAATTGGAAGGAAAATCTTTTGAACTTTGACTCCCAGCACCAATCTCTTGGGCTCCCTCTTGACCTCTGACCTTTGCATCCACAGGACTGAACAATGAAGTTGATGAGCACCAGCAGCCCCGCCTCTCGGCTTGACTTGTAGCTGTCCAGCCACTCGTCCACCACCGTCTTAAAATTGACAGGGAGATAGCAGCCAATGAAAATGCTGTGCTCAGATCAAAAGGGAGAATGGATATAAAATCGATACATTTATTTAAATAACATTAAGGATTTCAGCTTTCACCTTTCTTCCTACCACTGACCTTTAACTTTTCTCTCAGAAACCTATGTGGGTCTGTATGCGCCAATGATCTCCCAACCTTATACATTTCTGCTAATTTTAAATTCCAGTATTATTCACCAAGCCTCACAAAGCCTTTGCATAATCCTTTTTGGCAACCATGGCACTATTGAACAAAAATGGACCCTACTTTAGAACATCTGTTGTGTAATAACCATAGTGCAGCGCACATTGAGTATATAGGAAAATATAGAGGAGAACTATGTGAGAAACCTTTGCCTAACTGGAAAAATAGTAGCTAATTGCACTTTTGCTAAATGTGCTGTATAAAAGTAAACCTTCACCCAGAATCACCATCTGCATTATGCTGCTGCTCTTCACTACAGTGGCAGGCTTTTTATTACTCCTCACCAGACCTTTTTTGTCTTTCTATTGTTCTGTGATGCTTTTTTGTAGTCTTTAACAAGAAGAGACTGGGTACAGTCCCACAAAGGTTTGTATGGTCACATGCTGTCAATCATTGACTACACAACCTAGTGAAAACACTTCTTCCTATTCGCGTATCAAAGCCAATTCTGTCGGGTCAAATCAGTCAGCCACTGACAGCAGAGGATAAGCTCTCTCATTGTTGGTCATAGAGCCTTGTTTCTCTTCTCATTACACATGCCTCCTCCAGCACCTCCCTCCCTTCATGTGTTTATCTCTACATCCCCTACCCCCTTCCCTCTCTTCAGCTGACGGTTTGCTCACCACCATGGCACTCTTTCCAGAGCAGACAGCATCATAGATATTCCCTGCACTGATGCTCCGGTTACCCTGGTTCACCCTTGTCACAGGTCTCGGTGAGGTCTGTCTGGAGGAGGGCTGCTGCGGGGAGGTGTCTGGGGAACTGGGGTTGAGGCTGTTACTGGAGTTGGACACCCTCAATGCAGCTTTATACCTAGGTCTCTTGGGTGGCTTGAGATGAAAGAGATGGGAGGGAAGCTCAGCAGTGGAGAAAGGGAATTGATGTGGTCAATGGAATTAGTGGTAGCCATGGCAAGACAAGGTGGAGGCTTACCACAGTGTTGCAGTTATTATGCTCCGATTAAGCCTTTTTTAAAAAAAAAACTTTTACAAAGACTAATCAGAATAAGAAAACCATTTATTGCCAAGTACTTGGAATCTGTCCTGGTGGAAGGTGCATGACATTTAACGATAAACATAAAACACAGTGCAATGAAAAGGGAGCATGAATATTTACAATTGGGTTTACTGAGTATTTACAATTAGAACTATGTAATATAAAAAAAGTAAAGTTAAAATTAAATTAAAATAAAGTGCACGGAATGAAGTGATTATAAGAAAGTGACAAGTATTAAGAAAGTGGCAAAGTGTATTTAAATATGAGGTGTATATGAATAAGAGATTAAGGACAATAAAGCTACTGGATTCCATACCATAAAAAAATACCAAACTTGGACAATATCATCATCCTGATCTACTCCATTGTGAATAATCCAAATGAAAAATATCTAAATGAGTAAAGCATCTTGAAAAAGAATAAGATAATTTACCCCAGGTCTGGTTACTGACAGTTTTCTCCGCTTCGTGGCTTTCAGCGTGGCTTCAAAGTCACTGCCAGAATCTGAGAAGTCATCCAGCTCATCAACACTAACAGAAAAGTAAACAAAAATTGAATTAAGACAAATCACAGCATGAACAAATATTTTTTGGTAAGGCTAACATGACTACAGAGCCAGGCAGGTATCATGATACAAACATTCACATGAATCATACAATATCCTGTTTGGTCCCAATATTATTCAAAGTATTATCAATATTGTATATATTCCATCTGTCCTTGTCCCTTCAACTATCTTTTCCTACAGTTTTGACGGTTTATTAGATGTTGTTTCAGCACACCTTATCAGCTGGTTTTAGCTTTTACAGATGCCCAAGAACATCAACAAGCTATTTAGGTTTAATAGTTTGTTTTCTTTAATTTAGACCAAAATACATGGATACATATACTTGAGTTTGAGAAATGGAACATTGTGTTATCTTTGACAAATCTTTAATCCTTGTTTCTGTTCTGTTGATTTAAACTTATTAATTGTCAACCTTTACCTGTCCAATAGGGAGTCTCCGCTTGACATTTTCACTGGAGGATCAGGACCATAAAGTGGTTTTGGTCAGCAGGTTAGTCGGTCTTTGTCCACACCTTTTCAGTTGTAAGACTCAACTGTGTGAGAGACGAGACACAATCAGCCACAAGACCAAATTAAGTTAGTTAGCATATTAGACGAAACCATTAGCATTAGCTAGCTAAATAACTAGCTACTTGCGTAGCCTCCCAGGTGTCCATTAAAGGACTTGTAACGGGAATTCTAAATAATGTAACGTCTTTGATTCCATTCTTCGACCAACACACGTCTTATTAAACAAAGCGGAAGAAATATTTGCTAGCTAACATTAATAGAAGAAATGTCTGTTTATGATCTTGAACTGCTAACGCTAACTGACAGACATTAACAAATGCTAGCTTAAAAATAGTAGCCAGTTATCTACTACAGCAACAATTACCCGATAATCATCATCAGCAAAGCATTTACATAATTGTACAACCTGATATATTATAATAACCGATCGATTTGTTTCTTTCTTGAGAGGCTTATTGTAATTTATCCCTCTGTCTTCACGGTCGATGAGATTCAAGGCGCGCAAAAGTATGAAACGTGACACTGGATGCCGATTGGTCAGCACCTTCTCAGCGCAGACGATGATTGGTCCTCCGAGAAGGTCGCTCATTGATAATTTACACAACAAGTAGTTCTGCTCTGCAAACAGAAATAAACCGAAGTGACAGTGTAATTTAAACATAATACCCCTGTTAAATATGTGCAGTTAACTTGCTTTGCCATCTTTATTGGTATTTTTCTATAAGTTTCTACATGCATTGCCATATCGTGTCAATATACGATCTGCCTGCTTGTCTGCTTGTCTGTTTTTAGGACCCTGAGGTGGTTGGCTCAGCTGCTCCCCGCCCCGCAACCGCAGGCTCCTCACCCAACTCTCCCTTGTTGGTGCTCCTCTGCACGGTCCATTGTTCTGGGTCTGATGGGTTATGGTCAAACTAGCTGAGGTGAAATACACAACTTCTGGTTCAAACCTCAAAAATAAAATACCTATTCAAGTTTTTTTTGTCAAACGATTCATCTCCAGCAATGTTTCCATTAGGTACTCGATGGGATATTAGACCTGATATGATTCCAATTCCACCTTGTATGATAACGATACAAAGTAAGATTACATTTGTCTTGAAAAATAGGTGCTTCGGCTGTATATTTTGCTCAACAGTGAGCGCAAGCCGCATCAGCGTTAAAAGTCGGTCTGCAGCAAAACACGTTTAAATGCAGCAAACTTACTGTTGAATGAATTACGACTAAACATTATTATTGTATGGTTCCACCTGGCCCATCAGCTTTTGCTTAATGAAATACCAGTTTATGCTGTAAGACGTCCAATGAGGAAAGAAAAACATATGCTTTTATTTGGTGTGAATAGGTCAACACAGGTTATCCAACATAACATGGTGCAGCAATTTTTGGGCTCTTTAAAAACAATTGAACCTTTTAGACCTATGTCCAATTTGTTGCATTATCTTTTTATGGTGTGTCCTGCAATATTATAAAATAACTAAATAAACAAATAAAACAACACAACTTTTGAAGAGGTTAAACACTGCAGTTCTGCACTGCCTTTATTATTTTTTTGGGGCTGCTCGTTAGAGCATTGCAATGTTTATTATCTTGGATATTAACTTTTCCTTAAATTTCACCAAATGTATAGCTGACATTTTACTCAGTTTCCGTGTCGTTCTTACACCTTGTATTTTAAGGAGTTGACGTGCCTTCTTGAGATAAAAATACAATAAATAAAAACTTGTCTTTTTATTTTGAAAAACACCCCGTTTCCGGTTTCACGCTGTCCTGTCCGGCGAGCTTGACTCAGTTTGTTGGACGAGGCTGAGGGACGGGAGTGCCCCATTCACATTTACGTACAACAGCGGATCTCCCAGGAAGGACAAATTAACTGGACACGGTCGATGGAGACACATTTGTGATATAAAAACCAGCCCGGATTTATCAATTCATTGCACTAATCGGGGAAAACTATGACTCTTTTAAACGAGTGACAATTTGGGATATTGTTTTTACTTTTGTGTGCGTCTAAACCGGCCATTCATTCATTTATAAAAAAGGACCTGCACGCACCAGTCTTTTTTTAATATAAACCCGCCCTCTCTCGGTCCTTTTTTTGAGTCCTGAGCTGAGGATGGATACCCGGCTCTCTTTCCCCAGGTACCCGCTGCTGGTGCTGCTCTGCGCCCTGTCGGGGACCCGGAGCCCCGCGGCTGCAGCGGGGAGGAGCTGCGCCGACACCCGGCAGGTGTACTCAGAGAAGGGGTACAGCACTGGCACCGCTCCGCTGACTCAAATCTCCGGTAAGTCTCTGCATCTAGCCTGCGGGTGGAGATAAATTAATTACACACTTGAGACTCACGCAGAAGGGTCCCGTCTTCATCTGTCAGGAAGCATGTGCCTTATTCAAGTTTATAATAGAACATGCAAGATAGATGTCGCAGCAGAAATGTATGTGGGTCAGCATGCTCTTGTTTGTCTCAACTGGGATCCAATTACGATTCTGCACATTAAGGTCATTATAAACTCGCTGCTCACCACAAGATATTATTTATATGGCAAAATAATAGCCTGGTGACGATAGAAAAGTCACACCTAAAAGTACAAGCTTGCGAAAAACTCCGTAATAAACACCAGAGACACAACGCAGGGATATCACGTTGAGTCTTCCTCAAGAGAAATAACACAGAATGGTTTAAAACAAATTACACCCGCCCCCTCCTCCCCTCTGTGCAGTTTATATAGGATGATTAAGGGGATGAGCAAATTGCCAACACCGGTGCAACAAAGAACCTCGCCCCTAATTAGTCTTTGCCTACTGGCCCACTGTTAAATCCCTGCGTATGCCCATCGGCTCTGTTCACTGGTGCTAATCTTATCTGCTAAAGAAAAAAAAATCACAAGGATTACAAACTGTTGGATTTTGGATAATTTAGAGAGAGAGAGAGAGAGAGAGAGAGAGAGAGAGAGAGAGAGAGAGAGAGAGAGAGAGAGAGAGAGAGAGAGAGAGAGAGAGAGAGAGAGAGAGAGAGAGAGAGAGCGCTAGAGAGCTAGAGAGAGAGAGAGAGAGAGAGAGATGTTTAAAATATTGATGTTTGGACAAGTGAGGGAGCGTGTGTGTGTGTGTGTGTGTGTGTGTGTGTGTGTGTGTCTGTGTGTGTGTGTCTGTGTGTGTGTGTCTGTGTGTGTGTGTCTGTGTGTGTGTGTGTGTGTCTCAAACAGACCTGCAGCTTTACTGAAAAAAAGTCCAATTAATGAGTGAAATTTATGAAATTGCAGATCTATCTGTGATGATTTTTATCTTGTGGCAATTTAGCTCTGTGTGTGTGATTCACTGAGACAACTGCAATATTGATTGATTGATTGTGAGTGTGAGTGTGTGTGTGTTGGGCTATCACTGCCTGAGTCTTGGCTCACCGTCCCGTGGGCCAGGGGAGCAGATGGCCGGGAGAGCGAAGGATGTAGAGAGGCAGTTTAGAAATGGAAATAGAGGGATGAGAGAGGGCTAATAGTGAGACACACAGAGAGAACAAAAGAGGCCGAGGGGAACCTCGGTGAGGGTGGAGTTGGGAGAGTTTCGACTGTATTAACAGCAGCGATATTCATGCTCGACGTAAAATCCTAGAAACAAAGAATTCAAAACCTTTTCCTCATTCACGGTGCTGTTTTTTTTCTTCCTCCCCTGGTTGTCGTTTGCATATCATTACCTCTGACATATCAAAGACCCAACCTGAGCTGACAAAGAAAGGACAGATTGAAGTTGAATAATTCATGTAGGGAAATTACAATTTTCTATCACACCCTTATCTTTGATAAGATTTCCCCACAGTAACTGACAGACTGAGTGGAGTAATGGACTTTCTCACTTAAAACATCTGCTTTGACCTGATAAAAGACCCACTGATGTTATTGACAACAGGCCTTGTTTTTGGTTGCGGTAATAACAAAAACTTTATTTGTATAGCAGAATCAAACATGTTACTATGAAATTAAAGTAAGAATTTCTCCAAAGAAGTTACTAAAACAGGCATGATCCTATCCTCTTTCTCTTCTGGCCCGGTTTAACTTGTCCTCCAGGTGAGCACCTGCGGCTCTGTCCTCTGGACTACACCTGCTGCTCCAGTCAGATGGAGGAGACGCTGGCCCTCCAGAGCGAGAGGGACTTCCTCAAAGCCGTCGAGGAGAACAGCCAGTTCCTTTTGACTACGTTCACGCAGAGACACCGCAGGTTTGACGGTGAGAGACTGATTCACTATTATCATTATGTTTAATGGGTTTAAATTGGTTAAAAATATCCTTCTTCTTAAAGTGGGTACATTTGAAGGGGAAAAAAGGAACACGGCTTCTCCTTGTCTCACCCTCCTTATCTACTGAGTTAGTGGCAATGAGTGACAGCTGATTAAAACTTATTTATGATATCCGACTGCGAAGCTCCTCTCAGATGGTCGGAATATCTGAGTCTTAAAATGACCTTTGGACGCTAAAAGCACTGCAGTGCATGTATTCATGAGATCCTAACATGCTTCTTATTTATGTTTAATCCACACCCAACCCAAAAAACTGCAGAATTTCAAGAGATACTTCAACAAGTTTTGCATTGCACTTTTATACAGTTGGAGGACTTACAAGACACACACACACACACACACACACACACACACACACACACACACACTGGAGTTCACTTTCCCATAATGCAACTCGATAGCATCACAAATTGGACCCTCTCTGTCTCATTAAAACTGCACACCTCCAGTTAGTATCTCAACATTTTCTGTTATAAATCCGTAGGCGCCAGCATAGCTGAGTTCACCTAATGACATCACCATGACGTCATCAGAGTTTTTTTACTTTTACTTTCGAGGGCTTTCTCCAGAGCCACGGACGGCATTTTAAAATCATGGACTAACCATGGCCAGTCAACTGAACTTCCTGCATAAAATCGGTGGAATGGCCGTTAAACAAATGGTCAATGGGGAAACCTTCCCAGACAGCTTAAGTGACTGCGTTTCAGAGAATTCAGCCCACGTTGTCTCAAGTTCTATATGGATGGCTGCAGGTTTTCAGCAGCAATAGCAGGGAGCTGAATTAACACTTTCTCCTCCTACCTGCTGTGGACTGCTATCACCTTTTTTTCTTCTTTTCCCCTCCTCATCCTTTTACATAATGTACGTGATGAATCATTTAAAGATGAGGAAGGAGTGGGAGACTGCATATGAGTCCTAAAGTCCTAAATAGAGCAAACGTTGTTACACTCATTTACCAGGATGCAGGTTCTGATGTAACCGTCCCTATGAGCTGTTCATCTCGGAGTGGAGGGGGTGTCTGAGCACCTACGTAGAAACCTAGCTCAGATACTACACGAGAAAAAAAATGGGTGAACAATTAATATCTAATTTTTGCTTTTCCTGTCTGTGTGTCTGCAGAGTTCTTCAGAGAGCTTATAGACTTGTCCGAGAAGTCTATGAACCAGATGTTTACCAAGACCTACGGCCGGCTATTCACCCAGAATGCACACGTCTTCCAGGAGCTGTTTGTGGAGCTGCGCAGATATTATTCTGGTTAGTTTAATCACTTTATACATCCCGCTTGAATTTTATGTATTCAGTCTAATGGTCCTGGCAAAGTGCCACTAGTCGGGTTGAATTAACCACATCAAACAGTCAAATTAGGGCTTCCCGTGGTTTAGTGGTCTTAAGACACTTGGTTACTTTTTTTGCTTGCCCCCTTTCTTCTCTCGTCGCATGTTTTTCCTTTCCATCTATACTCTCAACTTTCAAACAACGCAAAATGGCCAAAAACTATATTAAAAAAGACTACATTTTTAGAGGACTTAGTTAACCAAAAGATTTGCACTGGACACCATCTGATTTGACAACTACCACATTTCACGAGACAATACGGGCCTCCATCACCTCCATGATGAATGAATCATTGCACACAAGTGTTTAAAACCAGTAAAGTTGGTAAGTACGGTAAAGTAGCTGTGATGATTCTTGTTTCAGTGGAGTGTCGTCTTATCAATCCCTGTTGTGGTAAATCCACAGCTGCTCCAGGCAGCAGAAAGGAGGCAGTATTGTCTTTTGAGCTGAATTAAAATGCAGAGAACAATTGGAGAGAGCAATAGAGAGGGAATTGGAATCCCATGGATGACTGTTTCTATTTCTGTTCCGGATCGCTCCGTTCTGGCGTGGCGGCGGCGCGCTGGCGAGTCTGTCTGCAGGCTGTTGCTGCTTAGTCAACCCGTCTTTGTCTGCCAGACAACATGTATGGCTAATTTGAGGCCGTATTGTAGACTACAGATTGGAGCGTTGCATTCTGAGAATCTGTCTGCCAATTCATTAATGCACAAAGAGACTGACGAGGATTTAAAGGAAGAAGGGACCAAAAACAAGTGAACACAACAATATTATGTTAGGGTTGTGTTTTTGATATAGATATCAAAGGTGCAACATACATTGTTTTGTGGAGGTAAATTCTTTGCTTTGATGTCATTTAAAAAAATGTGGCGATATATTTTTTACTTTATTTGATTACAATACCTTGTGTATCCCGTGCTTGCATCTGGAAGAGTAGTACATGAAGTAAAATAATTTTATACTCTTAAAGAGAGAGCTGGTTACCTCTTATATCAGACAAAGGTTGTAAGAATGGCGGTGGGACTAAATGTGGCTATTGCCTTCAAAGTTAACTACATCTCAGCCTTTTGCCAAACTGTCAAAGTTAACTTCAAGCAAGTTAGTTCAGATTTAAGATTTGTATTGCCAACAACTGCTTCTCTGTAAAATAACTAACCCGATCAAAGTATAAATAACTTTGATTAATTATCTAAGATTTGTATTTAACTTAATATTATAAATAACATGGGCCAATGCGCCTCATAGGAGCACACATTATATGGATATGGTGCTAATGCCATGCTCTTTTGTTCAGAAATCCCAACAGGAACTCCATTTTTACAGATTACATTACAGATTACAGATACTGTATGCTGACAGTTGCTCTTGTGTCATCAGGGGGCAGTGTCAGTCTGTCAGAAGTTCTCTCAGACTTCTGGTCCCGACTGGTGGAGCGAGTCTTCTCGCTGGTTAACCCGCAGTATCATTTTAGTGAAGACTACCTGGAGTGTGTCAGCAAACATGCCGAACAGCTGCAGCCCTTTGGGGAAGTGCCCCGCAGACTGCGTGTCCAAGTATGTGTCCTCTCGCTAAGAGGCCTTTGATACAGCATCATTTACAGTTATTGATTATGATTATTTGACTAACACTGTGTCTTCCTGTTTAAATTCAGGTGTCGAGGGCTTTCATTGCAGCCCGAGCTCTGTCTCAGGGCTTGGCTACCGGTCGGGATATTGTTAACAAAGCAACAAAGGTGAGTTGTCTCTTAACTGTTGTTTGGTCTGCTTTTACAACTGCATTGGCAAGATTTAAATGTGAAAAACGGAGCGCTTTATAGCCCAAATCTATAAGTGAGGCCTTTATAACGATATGCACCATTATGTATGAGAACCAACTCAAAACCAAGTTGGAGTGAGCTTCACAATCATGATACATAGAAGTAAATTAACCTCATTTTGCATTACTGCTATATTAATGCTCTGAATATGAAGAACCTTTACTAATGCGAAGTTATTCTCCTTCGACCCACTGCTTTGTGTTTCAGTTGACTGCAGACTCGGAGTGTGTGCGTGGCCTGATGCGTCAGTGGTATTGCCCACTGTGCCGAGGCCTGCCCTTCCTGCGGCCCTGCCACTCCCTGTGCCTTAACGTGATGAAAGGCTGCTTGGCCAATCAGGGCGACCTGGACACAGAATGGAACAATTTCATTGGTGGGTGTGGTTAGGGTGAACAATGCGTCCTAATACGCTGTTGTTGTTAAAAGTGGGTTTCGGGTCAGGAGCAGCACACAAGAGCCAAAGAAGCCTTTGGTCTACAGATCTTCAGGAAACAACATCATGGCCCAAACTATATTTAAAAGCCTTTTTGATTATCATTATTACAATGAGCATACCTACAAGTAGAGTAATTGTATTGCATTCATTTACTTTCACTTCCGTTCCCCCCTAATGAAGTCCTCCTTCATTAATCATTCATGCTTCTCTGCTCCTTCACAATTGATCTGTCTTCCTATGTTTCCTTTCCTATTTCATCAAACCCATATGTTCCTTCCTTTTTTTTCTTCCTTTTCATGCGCAATGCTCCCTCTTACCTTTCATGTGTACTACATTCAAACCCATTTCACCCTCATGTTCCCTTTTTATCCAACCCTTATTCTTCACACTTCTCTTCATGTTGGCTTGCTTTCTAATCTTCCAGCCTTGTAACCTCACACACAGATGTGAATCAAATCTTTTTAGCTGATTAGCCAGCAACAGATTCCAGTCACAGGAAACAATTGTCTTGATGGTTCTCCGGGTCTACAATAAGCCACCAACAATGTAGTCATAGCAAACTTTATCACCCTGTCATCTCTATTTCTGTATCTCCCGCTGTCCTCTTTCAGATGCTCTGTACCAGGTTTCAGAGAAGTTGGAGGGGCCGTTCAACATGGAGCTTGCGGCCGACTCCATCTCTGTGAAAGTGTCGGAGGCCATCATGCACATGCAGGAAAACAGCGTCAGCATCTCAACGAAGGCAAGCAAGATAGCAGAAGCAGCTGATGACTAGTGATTCTTTTAGAATTGATTGCACCTTTTGTGAGTGTACAAAGACAACTGTCTTTAAAAAAATTGCTCTCACAAGGGAAAGCTATAATCCGGATGGTTGATTAATTCTAATCTTATTAATGACAGGATTTATACACAGAGAGCATGACAGCGTTTTCAGTGTGATTACAACATGGCAGACGTCCCAGCAGCTAATCCACCAGAGACGCCCACATCTCGTGAGGAACAGGAACGCTCCTGCTATGTGGTAGCTTTAAGGAACACACAGCTCTTTCCTTCTGTGTGTGTTCGCTGCGTGTGATTGTGGAGGTTGTGGAGCACTGTGTCAACAAAGTTCGATTGCAAGTTTCCAGTTCAGTTCCAACATTTGTGCAAACTTAGACTCTGTTTTTGTGTTGTTGCTGTAAAGTTATGATTTATAATACTAACATAAATGTCAGCTTTAAAACAGCCGAGCGCATTGCATTGTCAGGCTGTTTTTGGTGGTATTAGAGAGGACACTTAAAAAGCTTTGAAACACAAAAAGAGCAACTTCTTTGTTATGGGGTGTTCCCAAAGGCCATTAAGATAAGTGTTAATGTGATGTTTGTAACTTTTTAAAATATTTGGACAGTATGGACATGACAGAAAATGAGGAAAGAAGGTTGAGGAACGGCAGGCAACAAAGAATGAATATGAGACATTGCGGTGGTTCATTGAAGGTCGCTTGACCCACAAACCATAGGGGCTGCCCTCAAATTATCCCCAAATAATGAAATGTATAATACAATGAAATTTATTGTACATTGAAATTATATAAATGTTTGTTGCACAGCTGTTTACGCTAGTTTGGCTTTGTTGTTGTTTACCTCAGGTGTTCCAGGGTTGTGGAAGTCCCAGGCCGGCACCTGGACGGTCCAAACGCTCACCCAAAGAGTCGGGGGGCAACAGGAGGCCTTTCCGTACCTACAGCCCTGAGGAGAAACCCACCACTGCTGCAGGCACCAACCTGGACCGACTGGTAAAGAAAAACCAGCCTGTGTAAACCGGCTGTTGAGCTACACATCCATTCATGTTTTAAAATATAGTGTTAAAAGGTAAAACCTGCAATATTGGATTTTTTTGTAGGTTGCTGGTCAGTTAGGGTTGAGTGAGATTTTTAGAGCTTTTTCACAGAGAAATGCTCATAAAAGCTGTGAGTGTGAATCAAAACATTTAAGTTCCGTACTAGAAAAACTCAAACTATGAGCTGGGAGATGGTAGAACTCTCCATAAAGCTGTGGGAAACAAGTGATAACTATCCATGGGTTCATCTCTACATACTCTTTTTCCATCACAAAGTAATTGGCCCCATTGTTTAAAAGAAGGAAGCTGTAAGTACTCAAACGTTGTTTTGTGCAGGTCATGTTCTTGGGTTCAGTTTGACTTTGATGTACAATTTTGAAACCAATAAAGGAAAAATGTTTGCACTGTCCATGAGTCAAGATTCAGACATAGACTGTTGCTCATCCTCTCTTTGCTTTTTGCATAGTTGCTAAGCTTGGTGCAGAAACTAATAATACAGAGTGCAGCAGTCAGAGCCCAGACAGGACTCCTGTGACCACAGAGTGGTATTGAAAGATGGAACAGGAAAATAAATGAAATGACACCGAGAGCAGAGGCGGGAGAACGAGGATGGGAGGCATTCAAATCTATTCTCAGTTTTTTTTTCTCCATAAAAGACATGAGGTTTAAGAACTGGCCCAGAAGAAGGGTCGTGTCAATTTTCGACCTTTGCCAACGTCAGCACTGAAGCTTCAATATGCTTCCTCCAGCAGCCAGACCAAACAAGGATACTTTAAAAACAGGTCTGAGTCATAACCAATTTCTTTCCGCCTCCGCGCAGGTTACCGAGCTGAAGGAGCGACTGCGGCCGATGCGTGGCTTCTGGGTGTCCCTCCCACACACCATCTGCAACGATGAGAAGATGGCCTCCGACGTCACTAATGAGGACCGCTGCTGGAACGGGCAGACCCGGGGGAGGTGAGGGGGATCAGAGTGGTTGGTGGTGTTTGGCTAGAGGTGGAGGGTGGCGGTGCACAATGGAACGCATGGAACTGAGTTTATTTCATTTTGCCACTGCCAGTCACCCATACGCTCTGTGCGTGGGTCTGCTTGCTTTTAAGCACACCAGAGACAAGCCAACAGCGAGTATCTGGACTGATGTAGAGCATGTGCAGGCATGTGTGCATGTTGCGAGAGGAAAAACACGTCTGCATAATGGATGATTTTGTGTCTGTGATGTTCCAGCTGCATATGGCAACAGTTTTATGTGAAAGTGTAAACCCACCTTAGCAGCTTTCATCACAAAATGGGACTGGAGCCAAAACAAATGTGCTGGTGTTATACTGCTATAATTACTGTGGACAAAATGATGAACATCATATGATGCACATTACAATTATTCAACGCTAAAGTGGGATAACAAAATGAATATATGTATAATATTAATTATCAGCGCTTGTTTGTATGTTAAAACATCGATAAATAAGTATTTGTGATATTTTGATATATAGTTGGTTTGGTGTCTGTTCTGTAGATATAATACAAATATAGATATATGAGTATACAATAGATATAGTTACATTCCTGGGCCACAATGCTCTACCTAAAACCTATGGTGCGTGTGAGTGCCTCACTTGCTAACTCACAGCCGCTGCGTCGCACTCTTCTTAAATAAGCGGCGCTTACTTGTACATCCGGTTACAAGTTTACAAAGTTAAATTATTGTCATTGTAAAATAGAGTTGCACAACAAAATGCACTTTGTGTCCAATATTGCAACATAAACCAAATAAAAACGTTATTATTTGTGGGGGAGTCTCACAGCCTGAGGAAAGAAGCTGCTCTGAAGTCTGCTGGTTCGGCAGCTGATTCTTCTGTATCTCTTGCCAGACGGCAGCAGGGTGAACAGGCTGTGACTTGGGTGGATTTAGTCTTTTATTACACTTTGAGCTCTTAGCAGGCTCCTCTTGCCACCAATATCACTGATGCTGGGTACCAAAGAAGTTCTGGGCGGTTTAATCGGGCACGTCCCATGCCAGTTAGTAGGCGGTTATGAGTTTCTTCACCAGGCTGGAGATGTGTGTGATGACCATATCTGGTTGTTTGTGATGCTGACTCCCAGGAACTTAAAAAAGTGTTCACTTGTTACAGCTCCATTGATGGAGACAATAGAGTCTTTGCCTCTTTTTTTTCTCCTAAAATCCAGTTTGCTCCTTGGTTTTACTGACGTTGAGCAGTAAGCTGTTCTCTGATCACCACTCTGCAACGTTGTTCATTTCCTCTCAATATGAAATCTCATTGTTATTCGTAATCCGGTTGATGAAGGTATAGTGCCATCTGAAACGCAACACGGTTCTCTTCATGGCGGGGGTCGCAGTCGTGGGTGTACAGCGTGAACAGGAGGGGGCTGAGCACACCGCCCTGTGGGGCTCCGCTGTTCAACACTTGAGTGGAGGAGGTGTGGCTGCCAGTCTGGACTGCCTGGGGTCTGTGTGTCTAGTAACTATAAGACGGAGCGCTCGGTTTCATAGAGGAAAGTGTGTTGAAGGTAGAGCTGAAATATAAACAACAATCTAATGGAGGTGTTGTTATTTTCAAGATGTGGAAGGCAGTAGAGACGGTATCCTGCGTGGATCTGTTGGCTTTGTGTGCAAACTGGTGAGAGCCCAGGCTGGATGGTTTGTATATGCTGTAGAGTCAGGGAACACTGTGAGCGATGATCAGCCGTCGCCATGTTGAGAGGCAATCGAAATGCTCCCAATCTCGTTTTATGCATATTTCTTTAAAGGCAAAATGTTGCAACTATAGTTCTTCGTTCTCTGGTCTGAGGGCACACTGGACGCTGAAATGACGCATTATCGCCTCTTGAGAAAGAAGTGGTATTTCAAGAAAGTTTGAGCCATTTCACGCCAGTTGGCAGCAGGCGACAAACAACATATGTACACATTCTTTAAACATGCATTATTTCTAATAGCCAGTAAGATTGTCGTCAATTGGAATATTACCTTTAATCTTTAATCACTAGCTTCAAGTCTTATTCAATACAGCATATTTATTTAGTAAATTATGGTCCCATTTAGAGTAAAAGAGAGACATAATGAGTTGCTTGTGTTTTATCTAATCATTGTAGATACAAAAATACACATTGTACTCTAGTTAAACCTCCCTGCTGCTATTTAAACCTACAAAGTGTGAAGCTGCCTAGCGCCACTTTGTAAAGCTCTCGGCGTGTGTGCATCCATGATGTCTGTGTGCTTGTACATGAACACTTCCATGTGTACAGGTACCTCCCAGATGTTATGGGCGACGGGCTGGTCAGCCAGATCAACAACCCCGAGGTGGAAGTGGACATTGCCAGGCCGGATGTGAGGACCAGACAGCTGATCATGGAGCTGAGGGTGGTGACCAACAAACTGAGACACGCTCAGAGTGGACAGGACATGGACTTCATGGACAGTCAGTATATCCTTATATCCTTCCTTATATCCCAAAAGGAGTATTCAATTATGCATTTAAAGAACGTATTCACAATATTTGTATGAAATGTTTTATCATGATTCTCTCTTCTTCTGGTTCCAGGTGAGGAGGGCAGTGGCTCAGGAGGTGGAGATCAGGGTGAAAGGTACAATGACGATTGGCCCGGCTATGGGTCAAATTCCCCGCCCTACAGCAAACCCCCTCGTAACCCCGCTGCTTCTGACCCTGCAAAGCCGCCTCGAGTACGAGAGAGAAACGGCTCCAAGTGGAACAGAAAACACGGTCACGAACGGGACAGATCTGCAGCCAGCCAGCTCTCCTTCTCCCTGTTTCCTTTGCTGTCATTGCCTTTCGTGGTCACTGTTGCCCCCATGTGGAGATAGCTGGTTATTACAGCCTGGAGGTGGATGAGGTTTTCTGTCAGGGTCTCAAAGCACATTATGAAGAGAAATGAAATAATTCCATTTGGTTTCACCAGCAGACAAAATACAAAACCAGGCCAAATTAGCAATAATTAAAAATCACACTTTCCAGCACAAAATAAATAGGCTGACGTGACTATTTTTCCTATTGCCACAAAAAAAGTATGACCAGGTATCGAAGATACAAATAATTCATAATGCCACGATGTTTTCGGTGCCATTTGTTCAACATTTGTTGCCCTCATCTTGGGGGCGAAGAAGAAACAAACAGCAAATGAATTGGCTCTGTGTTTGTCTGATGAAGCTCCTGGTCTAGTGGTCTGGGAGATGGAGGTTATTTGTGTTGTTAATAACCATTTAATTTAGTGAGCAAGTGATTTAACCCGAGTTTGTTTGCAGTCTTGTGTTAAATTGAGTAAATTAATTTAACTAATCTTGATTTCAGTCGGGTTGTGTTCCATTTTTCATCTTGTGGAAGTAGTAAGATTTAATTTACTCGCTTAATTAAACCTCCCCTTCTCTGCTTGGAGATTTAACAGGTCAATAGTATGACTCTTAAAACCAAACAATGTTCTATTTTGAATGTACCTATTTTGCGGTTATGAGGGGTTAATTAATGTAATATATTGATGTTTTTAATTTATTTCTAATATAATACTTCATTGTTCTTATGATTTTTAAGGCAGTCATTTTATGTTTTAAAATTAGTATTTTGTTTAGCTTTCTCTGGAAAAAAAGAAAAAATCAAGTTGTGTTTATTGATACTTTTTGTAAACGAATCATTTAAAACAATTGTTATTGAACCAATCACAACAAAACCCTTAATTATCAGACAATATTGGGGCACAAAACTGGCATGTTCAGCCTTAACCATAGATAAGTGTGTGTGTGTGTGTGTGTGTGTGCATGTGCGTGCGTGCGCATGAGAGAGAGTGTGAGTGTGTGTTTTGTTTTTTATTGTTTGTCGTATGTTCTTAATTCAAAGTTTTTATGTCATGTTGAGAAGATGTTGGGATGTTTTTTAATACGGTGCTTTTCTACTTATTTTTTTGTAAAAGCAACACAAGATGAAGAAAAGAGATTGAATGTTGAAGGAAAGCCAAATGCTGTCAAGAACTGAGATGATAACTTGTAGTTTTCATACTGAATGTGTTTCGATAAAATCAAAGAATATTCAAGAAGAAAAAAGAACTTGAGGAGTGGTCCTCCGTAGACAAAAAAAAATAGTTTTAACATTTCGGGACATGCGCTTATTCCCTTTTTTACCACTCATGTCTGTGTAGTTAATGTGAAGCTGCAGACAGCAGACTGTTAGCTTAGCTTAGCATAAAAACTTCGCCTACCAGCACCAAGAACACTAACACTTTGTCACATTTAAATCATCGTCCAAATAAAAGTGTAAAAAGAGAAATAACGGTTTTACGAAAGGGTTAATGCGCCACACTATTTCTTCTCTGTGAGCTGCTGCTAAGTTAAGAAATAGTCACGCAATGTCAAACGCAAAACTGACATTTTTGTATTTAATATTTTCTACAAATTAAACCAGATAAGTGTTCATGCCTGAGGTGCTTGGTTCCCTTTTGACCGGAGCTAAACAAGCTGCTAACCAGCTGCTCGCTCCAGCTCTTGGCAAGAAAGCTCGTAAGCGTATTTTTTTAAAATGTTGAACTATTTTGTTGAAGATGATCAATTGATTGAAACAACAAAAAAAGACAGCAGAGATGTGGATGAAGAATATGAAAAGAATGTAAAGATGCTGCAAAAGGACACTTTTTTTTTCTTTAATGAGGATTTGCAAAATTCACATGGTCGTAACATAAGTACACCTACACTCAAATGAGCTATTGCACCTGTACAAAAAACAACGAGAAGAGTTTCTTCTTTAAATTTTGTGAAACTATGTGCTTGCTACTTTTAATCACTAGCAATCGAAGTGAGTTTTTACGTTAAATGCAATTAAGGAATGAAACCCTTCAACGTCAGTATCGACCTTGTTCAAGACTTCACCACGAACACAGTATTCTGTTGCACGACGACAAATGAAAACACAGTATTTCAAAAGCAACGGTATTGTAATCATATGTGCTTTTAACGGCAGTCAGAGGAGGACGTGGTGGCTGCCGATGCTTCCTTTGAATTTCAGGTAAATTGTTCTCCAGCACAACCTCTCATCCATCCCCACAACTCGCACATTCCTTTACGGTGAAAGTATAGCACAACTTTTTTCATGTTGTAACGTTTTTTTGGTATCAAACAAGTGATATTTTTTGCTTCATTAAAAAACTCAAAAAAGTACATTGATGTGGTTTTTCGTGTTATTTTATTTTAACAAAAGTAGCAAAAAGAAATCATGTAATTGATGCAGTAGCAGTAAATAACAGTTGAGCCTTAATTGAACCAGTTTTTATCAACAGCAGCGTCTCATACCGTTGAGGCGCCTGTGTTTGTTCCCTTTAGCCTCTGAGGGGAGCGGTCTCTTTGTGTGGATCTCCATCGTGTGGGCGCTTCTTGTCCTGAGCGAGGCAGTCGATGCATCCCCGCTGACGAGGACATGGACATAGAAGACGATCAATACAACGTTCACTGAGGTAGTATACAAAAGATGAATTGAGTCATGATGCTGAATGACAGTGGCTCAATGGTACATTATGTTGTATTACACAACATGTCTAAAATCCTCACTTGTATCTGTACTTATTTACACAGATATATACAGACTACTGCTGTTCATAATTTAGAATATCAGCTCAACTGTGCTAAAATGAAAAGCAGATATATTCTCCTGCAAAGGAGAGCTCACGCTTGCGGACTGTAAACATTTAACGGGGAGGCAGAAATCAGAAAATTGTAATTGAACAATGAGATCATTTGAAAAGACAACAATCTTTCGTACTTGGATACATGCTGAATTAGTTTAGCAACTCATTTTCCACGGCTAGATTACCACAGTTCTCAATAAACTAAACAAAAACTATATTAGAGTATTTTATATTTGTTACCTTCCACAACAAGAAGCCGAGCACTGCCAGCAGCAAGATCAACGCGATCACAGTCAGGAAGATTATCCACCAGACCACTTTGGTGACATGCGCAGCTTTTTTCTCGAGGAACACCGTCAGCTTTATCTGAAGATACATACATTTTAATGTGGTCACCTGTTTGTCAGTTACATCAGTGTGATGGTAGTTACTGCAGAAGTACGCTTGGAATTTAAACATTTATTAAAGCCCAAAAGGTCGAGATGTCCTCCAAAAAAACATTTAAAACACTTTGGGTTACCTTTGTCCCAAGCTTCCCTGGTTTGAGTTCAATATTCTCTGCAGAGTTTGTCAAACTTAGAGTAGCATCCACAACAATGTCCAGGTAGTTCAAAGAGCTGTAATCCTGTGTGGGAGAGGCACAATGAACGATTCATGTCGTTGGACATGCTGGCATTGAAGAGCCACAAAGTCAGATGAATAATTCAAAAGGAAGCCGTGTCATCACGGTTATCTGTCTGAGATGACGGGCAGAAGGCCTTTTTACAGGAGTTAAACACCTCGGTGAAAGTGGTGTTCCAGAGGCGGGAATGCAGAACCATCACTGCAGCGCTGTCCAAGCCCAGCAGAGGGCAGCGTATCTGCACACACTTCAGTCCGTCTGAGCAAGTCTGAAAACAAGGACAACACCCCTGAGGCTCATGTGGAAGCAAACTACAGACAGCAAAAAAATAAATAAAAAAATCAGACAGCAGTTTCTTTCTTCAATAATACTTGAATGATTTCTTACCAAAGTTTTGTATTTCCTTTTTTTTGGAAGAAATGTGAATCCATCAGACGAGAGCGCTTCATGTTCGGCTTCCCGTCTTTTCCTCTTGGAGTCACGCCACCCCTTGATATCACACAGCATCAGGTTAAGTGTTCATTAGTACAGAGCTCGCTTGTAGTTTGATTAATTTAATAAAAAAAGGCAACGGTGTGCATTACCTTTACATGTTTCAGTGGATTGAGCTCATTCACAGGTGAGCAGGGGACAGACTGCACACCTTTACTGCTGATGTGAGTCAAGTACAGAAGCCATTTTCCTACAGCGTTCTCCTTTGGCCAGTGGATGTTTAGTGATGCATTGGCAAAATATTTCAGTGATCTGCCGAAATTTGTTATCTGGTAGACAAATACGATATTAGAACAGTTTCCTTTGAGCTGTTTTTTTTTTAGGGAGGAATCAATTAAATGCATTTTAAAGTGAGTGAGCAACAAATATTGGCTCACTCTAAATTCATATTGAACTGCAGTTCCAATTTCATCCACCGATGTTATGGCGCTCTCACCCCTCCAGCTCTCCCCAAGTGACACCTGGGAGGGTTTGGCTTGTCTGTCAAACAAATATAGACCTCAATGTTATTATTCTTTGATCATTTCAACACAATAAAATTTAAAAAATCTATCTGTCTGCAAGAAAATAAATAGCATAAATACAAAAGACTCGGAGTCATTTACATTTGTGTTTGAATGAGAAAACGGTACAAACATGACCACATCAGTACTTACCCATATACTTGGAGCTCCAGCTCAAAAACCACTTTGGCTAATGCCTCAATTGGTTGAATAGTCTGCACACTCGTCCTGCGTCACAGGAACAACACAACGTGCTGATTCATAACCATCTAAAGCCCACCGATCAGTAACTGATTTTAACCTGCTTACGTTGTCAGGTTCAGAGTGACGTTGACGTCTTTTGTACTCAGTGAGATGCCGGATGTTGCCAGTAGGACATAGAAAGTAACCTGAAGGGAACAACGTTACCACGATACACCTCAAATGGTACTGGACTCAAGTGGAGGATGCTGAGCACTTCTACTCACTTCTGCGTCTCTTCGCAGCGGGTTTCCCAGTTCACAGTTTATTAGTGATCCTTTGTCATTGGCTGCACAACTCACTTGTGTCTCCTTTGAACAAATACATGCAGAAAACAAGGACGTTTGTGTGTGTGTGTGTGTGTTGGAATCAAGTTCTTTCTTTAAAGACAAATATTACACCTTTAACTCCAGATCTATAGTTTATTACTTTAAATACCAGTTTCTAAACAAATTGACAGAAATAAGACTCACCTTTCCTGGCTGCATTGTTAAAATTATAATTTAACATTAGCCATGTTAAAAAGGTTCCCTTTCTCCCTCTTCTACAGGCCCTAGTTTCCAATTTACCATTGCTTTTGTTTCATTATATTTGATACATTATCAATTAATGGGATGTAAATTAAACAAACTTGTTTAGTTTGTTTGTTTTTTGGGCTGAAAGGATTTTTTGTTTGTTGTTCTGCCTGGAATGATCTCAATCAAGGAGACTAAGTATGACCTCTTAGCAGTATTGAGTGCCCTTAGATAATAACTTAGAAACCTTTTATTGATTGTAACCTCTGGTGGGGTTGTGGCATTAACAAAGCATTAACCTCTGGTAAGGTGAGGCTGAGGTCAAAGACCATTCATTGGAAAAAGGGAACGGGCGGAGGTGGCAGCGTACTGTCAGGTTGCAGCTTTCTTTTGTTTAGTTTTCTTTTTCTTCAGTTTAATCTAGTTTTATTGAGATTTTGAATCTGAATTTCTATCAGCAAATGCTTTTTTTTGATAAATGACACTTCCGCATACCGTTTTCTGGAGCCAAATCACATCATCTGCTCTTTATATTTGAATATCGTTCTTCGACTACGCAGTACTTGTATACTTACTGATGCTGCACTGTAGACAATGGAGGAGTAATGAAGAGCATCCGGGAGGCTGATGACTGTGTGACTCTGGTGTGCGTCATCCCCGTTTCTGTTTGTCACAATGATCACCAGAGCTATGTCTTCTTCAGAGGGAGTGATGACTGCAACACCATCCTCCCTACAGACATGACACAACACCCAGAGTGTTCGGACTCAATCACACATATTGTTGTGGGACCAAAGACAGTTCTCATAGCTTTGTTTCTGAGTTTGTTTAGTTTACCTGTTTTCTTCCCTTACCTGGCGAGTGATATGAAAACCTCCTGATTATTTTGTGTTTTTCTGGAACAGAACTTGTACTGTAACTCCAGGTTACTTTGGCAGATGTTGTCCGTGCCACAGCCTTTGTTTATGAAGAGAATCTGGGAAAAACAACAGAGCAGAAAGAGCTTCTTTACCTTCGTCATCTTTTTTGAATCTTAGATTGACTTCCAATGTCTTCTTATGTCTCTCAGATAAATTGACACATTTGCAAAAGTCTCAGTGTTTGTGTGAACAAAGAGGTCTACAGACAGATGTAGACATACACTCGTACCTCTGACACGATGCTTTTTTGCTGGAAGAGGTTGAGGACAGGAGTAACGTCGGGCAGATCTGCACTCGTCCCGGTGGTGTGACTGGAGCTCCACAGGGACACAGTGATGGACACAGGGATACTGTGCAGCCGGTCCTTAATATCACGCTGCGGCAGAGGAGGTGTATCTTGGTTTCATGTGTTCAATCAAGCGTCTGACGAGTCACTTTAAAAAAAAGGGACAATGCACAATGAAACAGTACCAGGAGTTGTAGTTGGGTGTCATTACAGATTTGCCTCTTCTGTCCAGGCAGCTCTAGTTTTCCTTGAGATGAACCCAGAACATCCACTCTGTGGGGAAGCCTCATTTCTTTCCTCTCAGCATCAGCCCTGAACTGGTAGTTGAGTACTGTGAAGGAAGCAGAAGATTATAACGTATACTTTAGCTAGTTAACTCACTGTTGCTATTGCACAGTTTTTCTTATAGTCTGACAAATTACTATCCCAAAAGGCCTTGAGTAGTATTATTAATACCAGCATTACTTTCTATTACAGGAGCTGCTACTGTTCCAACTTCAACATCTGCTGCCAGTTATTCTAATGATAGTGCAAATCATAACTGAATGTTTATTACATTCAATTGTTTATAATTTAAAACTTCAGTATTTAAAAAAAAAACATAATTCCATAAGTTTGACATTTAATGCATTTTAAATTAATGTTCTTTCACTTTATCCATACATCTATTTTCAAAGCACATCACAAAGACAATCAAGCCTCAAAACTTTATATTTAGTTTGAAGAATTTTGAAGTGACAGGAAAGAAACTTACTCAACTCATGGTTGAACGATGCTGGATGAGCCGTGTAGGTAAAGCATGCCTGAGCTGTAAAATAACTTTGAGAAGTTTGTTTAAAGATACATAGGTTCAAAAGCCATCCAGGTTTCAGTTGGATCATGTTGACATTTGTGTTTTTGTACATCTCACCATGTGCGTTCATCACATTGTTCTTTTGCGAGGTCTATTTCAGCGGGCGTTACCTTCAGGGAGATGCTGACGCTGACCACCGGCCGAGCTCTAAAACACACAAGACATGTTACGAAGACACATAATAGTTGTGAGAAATATGTTGACCCTGAGGCCAATTATATTTATTAATATAACCTTTTAACAGTGTCTCTATTGCACAATCCAAAAAGGCGTAATACAAAATTAGATGCGTGAATAATCATAGAAACACAATGGTAAAAAGAATAAAGGAAAAGATGTCGAAAACAATTTGACGTAAGACACAAGCAAAGACAAAATGATGAAAACTAAGTCTATAAAATTGATCTGTAAATTTCTTCTTTGATGTTTCATCTGAACAGTTTAATGTCCAGTCAAACAATAAAGTGTATTATATTGGATCTTTATCGGGTTGTGTGCTTCACATTAAGTTTCAATCATCACCAATATAAAAAAAAACATTTTGATTAGATTTTTTAACTGATGTGTATTTTTTGCTTCATCTCCAAGAGTTTGTGCTGTAACGTCACCTGAACACAAAGACAGAATCAGACAAAGATCCCACAGCCAGGTCGGGGTACTGATTGTTATCCACGTCCAAGTTGCCCGACAGAGAATATCCAAACAGAGAAACTTTATTGGATCCCGATGAGAGTACCTGAGGGGGTCAAAATACGATGATATCAAATGATGTTCCACCACAGATTTGAACTGGTCACCCTGACATTACCTGCACTGGCTTCTTGTTGATGCCATCTGATGAACCGTAGTAAAGGTACACTTGACCAGAGCCGTCATAAGGCGCCCCCACGGCAACATCTGTCAAAGATCAATAAGCACAAAGACGGATGCCAACATGAGTTGGAGACAGAGATAGTAAGTACATCCCACATTTTTTTTCCAGTTCGTTTACACCCGAGTCTAAAATACCGAAACAAATTATAAGTATAATAACTACATGTAGTTGACTAAGCATTTGTGTGTTCTGCCGTTCTGTTATTGCAGATGTGCTCACGCTTTTGAGTGAAATATAAATCTTCTATAAAACATTCTCCTTATTACAAATAAAAAGCCCAATTCAAAGGTAATAAAGTGACTTGTTAATACTAAATAGATCAAATTTGAGCTCCCTGGCTTCTCTCACTTTGGGGTTTTCTTCTCCAGCATCACTTGGGCTGGTCTGACTGGTGGCTTATAGTGGGCCAGGTAAGCAAACTTAAAAAAGATGGGTACTGTGTGTTTTAATATAAATACCATATCTGTAATGACCCCTTGTGTCCACAGAGGTCGCTGCTCAGCAAACGTTACATGGGCTAATTTTTAGTAGTCTAATGAGAATTGAGTATTTAAAGATTAAAGCAAGTATACTTTCTTACTGCCGGTCTTTTTAGGAAGAGTATGATATCTGATATTAAAATGTCACAACCTCCATAACCATCTTGATTGATGTCTCCTACGTTTTCCACTGCGAGGCCAAACATTGAGTCTTTGTGTCCAAGAAGTTGAGTTGGAACAATTTTCTCCCAGTCTTTTCCTTTGCTGTTGATATAGATGTAGACTGCTCCTCCAACCAAACCATCTTTAATAAAGAACTCTGGCGCTCCGACAGCGAGGTCCTCCCACCTGCACACACCAAAGCAACACGATGCACAACTCCCACAATCTCGTGACAAACAGGGCGAAATGTTTGTTTTGGCTCAATGCTAACATAGTGATATGAATTGTGGAGAACATTTCTGTGACAGCATGAAAAATATCTGAATGTTGATACAAATGAGGTAGATACAAGCAGGGATTTAAGATTTAAAGACGTAAAGACAGGTCTTTAAAGCTGCCTTCAAAAAAAAAGGTGGACAAAGCAAACTTCACGCCACATGGCTAAAGTATAGAAATAAAAATGACAAAAGAAGGAAAGGTCATGGCATGAACTGCAAACAGGCCAGCAGACTCTTGTGGGGGAACACCAATGTTCAATGTGGCAACGATTTAAAATGTGGTCAGCAAACTCATGTCGAGCTGTCCATTCGATTTGGATAATAATTTGATATCTCTTGTCTCCTAGTAGCACTAAAATTTAGCAATCCACAGAAATCTGGCAAATTCTTTGGGCAATTTTTGACCTTTGAACAAATGATGAGGAAACATCCAACCATCAATAATCATACAAATATTATGTCAGTATAGACTTTGATTATAATGATTTTACTTTGAACCAAACCATATTATAGGATAGGATTGATAGACAGACCCGTGAAGCCCATGCAAAAGAATAAAAAGGAAATAAGTGTGAATGGAAGTCTTATCTAAACCTACCCATCAGCATTGAAATCCACCACAGCCACATCGTAGCCAAAGGAGGAGGCCAGGCCTGGACCAGAGAGGATCAACTCCACAGACAAACTTTTCCGTGCCTCAGGATCCGCCTTCAGAAATGCCACCTGGCCGCTGTAACCGCCTCTGGGCGCTCCCGATACGATGGTCAGCTCCCCCTGTCTGAGGAGGGCCATACCAGAGTCAGTGGAGAATCCTGGAGACAGAATGACGCTCTGATGTTATATCCTATGAAAAAGGAATACAGATGGACTTTGAAGGGACTGACTCAGACCAGACGAGAAACTGACCCAGGTAGCTGTTTCTTTGGAGAGGAATGAGTTGCATGTTGAACTGGTCAATATCCCCAGTCTCACGAGGATCTACGCTGGAGGAGTCCAGGTTATCCAGGCGCTCCAGACGCACGATTCCTTAAACACAGCGAGAAACAGAATACAACTTTGGGAGCATGAAAATAGACTGATAGAGTTGTCTAGAAATAAAGTGCCAGGGTAGGATCCTCCAGATGCCCCAAGAGAGAGTGAATAATAACTTATTGGAGGTGATTGGAGAATAGATAATTGCAAGAAAAGATAAGTTATGAGTTTGTACAATAAGTTGTCCTTGGCCTCCTGTCATTATGCAAAAGTATTCCTCGGGCATAGAAAGTTGAGTATCACTGCAAGTGCAAATGTATAAAAATAAAGACCGTTAATTTGTCATAATTACTTTAAATGCAATAAAAGATAGAACTTGTAAAAAATATGCTAATTTTCCATTGAATGCCACTCAAAGTGTATCTTACCTTTCCACTGATACGCTCCTGGTGCTCCAAACAACAGAGATGTGTTGTCCTTTGCAAAAGATGCTCCATGACCCTGTTGGCAGTATGCAAACCAGTCCGGGTCCCTTTGACGTCTGCTCAAGTGTTCGGAGTCACAAACCACCCTCCTCCACTTCCTGTGCTCCTTCCCGACCTGCAGGTCATCTCCTAAGAGGTAACACTGACCCGTCACCAAGCGAGGGACATGAAGACTCGGTCCCGGGCTCCACTGCTGGTATCGATGAGCACAAGTCTACAAGGGAAAGAGGATCAAGTTACTGTTGGATTTTTTTAATGATTTTCTTTATTGTCCTGTGAAGGAGGAGTGTTTGCTTACCATTATATTTTTACCAGGACCTTGGCTCGTCACTCTAACTCCCATCCACTGGTTGTTTATGCCTTTACTGTCGAGGAACTCTGGGAAAATAAACATGTTGAGCTCATCATGAGGCAGTAATTCAGTGTAATCACATTCAGTAGGTATTCAGATATTTTACTTAAAAAGTACCAATAGTGCAAGTCCTGCATCAAAAGTGTGATAATGGAGTATTACTTAAAGCATGAAAATTAAAAGTATTCTCTCTGCAGTTAAATACCCCATGTGGCTGATATCTTCTTATTCATGTCATCATTAGATATTTAATACTGATGTATTAACGTGGAAGCCGGATTTTACGCCTGTACCTGCTTACGGTGGAGCTAGTTTGAACTATTTTATATATATAGTTATTTATTGAATATGACTATAAATATCTTTTTAAATAATGCTGCAAAGTGGGTATTGCTGCCAAAACTACATTATGTTGTTTTTATTAACATACAATGACAAGAAAGCATCTTATCTTACTTATTTAAAAAGTACTCTATCTCCCTTGTAGAAGTTGAAAGTATTCTGAAGTAATTACAATATGTACTTATTTAATTAAATATCATATTAAACATACAAAGCTTAACAAACAAACCTTCGTTATCAAACTCAATGGGCCGGCAGCGCTGGGATGTTTTAGTAAGATCACACTGGTAAACAACACCTGTAACATTTACTTGGTTTTGGTGTTTTGATCGTGGTGCGCCGACCAGCAATCTGGGGAGAAATACCTCAAGTGTTGAGACACAGAGTTTCACTTAATTCACTCAAACTTGATCCAACACTATCATTTTCACTCACAGGTTCCTTTTGGCCGGGTTCAGCTGCTGGTGGAAGGCAACCGAAAATCCAAACAGGCTTCCTGGATCTCCATTTCTCTGCAGCACATTCTGGGTGTCCAGATTGAAAGCTGCAACATTAAGAGTCCGAAGGTGCCAGAAACTCAACAGATAGACCACGTGCCAGTGCTCTGCCATGATTTAAAAACATGCAATCTGTCCTTTCTTGTGCTGTGCCAGTACTCTCTTGAGAGCACTGAGGGAGTGTAAGCCCTCATAGAAAAAGGATTGGCTTTAGCAGGTGCTAACTACCTCACTGTAGACACAGAAAGAAAGGGTGTGGTGGCAATAAATGTATTTTTATAGTGAGGGAGCAACTTTGTCCACCTCCATGAGTTGATAACTGTAGTTAATATTTATCAACTTCTGCTTTGATGAATGTCGAACCTGAGACACCCTGTGAGTAAAAGTCTCCTCTGCTGGCAGTGTGATGACAGTTGATCCCAAAATGCAAAACATGCAAAAATAATGTTAACAATAAGAGCGTCAACAAGCACATGGCTGGATGTACCGGAAACATGCCCTTGTGTTTACTCCAACATGCTCTAAGCATTATGGGAACTCATGACTTCTTGTTTAGGAACAACCAGCTAGCTGCTCATTCACACCTGAGATTTACCTTGTAAAAGCACACTTTCCTCCCACCATGCAACAGTAAATGTATGAATTAGTTGGGTGGCGATTAACAATGTAATTTTATTCATGTAACAGATCAAAGATGTCTACACTGTCAAGGCCAATAAACTTCTGCTATTGCTAACCTATAGAATTTGTTTTGTTAGTGTAATTTAGATTCAATGAGTGTTAAATGAAGGTTAAAATCAAATTTCCACGCAAGATAGGATCCCTAATTGTTTTTGTAAAATCTAACTAAAAAATAACACTGTAACTATAAATATAATGGTGCTTTCAACACATGCATAAGTTTCTTAAGCGTTAAATAAACGTTACGAGTTTTACAAAAATATACTATTCAAATCAAGTATTTATTTTTGTTATCTAATATGTTCTTATATCTCTTTTTCTATGATTTTTGCTAATCATAAAAAAAGAAATGTTACTATATTTTGCAAGTTCACAGGGTTCCTACAAGGACAATACACAACACGTTCAATAGGCACTATTGAAACACAGGAAATTGCGATAGGGTGCAAGGCTTTTCTAACTTGCCCCTTTAATTTAGATTTGAAGACAGATGTTGAATTCAACAATTCCTTTCATGGTAAACTCAAATTCAATTCCCTCAGTAAAATATTAGCTATTGTTGTCATGGTCATCGTTGTTAATGGCTGTTTTACATAAGGGAACTTGCACTTGAAGCCCAGTGAACATTTATCTAAAATATTTAACCAACAAAGTATGTATTACAATTTAAATTGGAGATCTCTTCAGCTGAAAACTCAGTTGTGTTTGCTTAAGCACACAGCCACGCCAGATATACCAAGGTTTAAATACTCGCATCAGTGCAGGCAGAGACCTCAGATCAATTTTGTAATCATTAGGCGGAGTACCTAAATAACTCATCATCCAAATCATTCAAGGAATACTTTGACATCTTCCCCCTTTAACTTTCAACTTCAAAAAGCCGTTTCTCGATCCCAGCCACCATTACTGTAATACAAAACAAAACAATCAAAAGCATTACATAAGCTGCATTTTGTAGATTGTCAAAAATGTAATTGAGCTGATACATTGACAAGTGCATTATTCTTCATACGTTAGTAGCATCTTTGGGTAAATGGTTCCTCAATTAATTTTCTTCTGGGGCAGATAAACTTTTGATGGTCAACTACTCACTTGACAGAAACTCCTTTTTCAGGGCCCCCTATCAATCCATGGTTCTCCCATGAATGTAATCTTCAAAGGATTTACAGGACTGCCATTTTTTTTTTTACCCCTCCATAACTTCAGACCGCTTTCCACCATGTTGTCTCTGGATACACAAAACCCAAAAGTCTTGCTGAAATCCACCTGTGGTATTACCCACCTGATAACATCATTGTTCTGTTACAATTCTTAAATCAGTAAGTTATACGTTTTATTTTGAAACAGGAAATGTCCTGTAACTTCTCAGGTGACTTATGATCAGGAAGTGAAGGAAGAACATGGTCCAGAGCTGCTGTTTTCAGCTGTTTCCAATCCAGTTGATCTGCCTGCATCTTATGCCTTTTGATGGCGTCGTTAGTATGTATTTATTCGTTTTATTGTTACTTATGATCGCAGATGACTATTTTAATGACTACTCTGCGATAACTATTGTTTAGGTTCATGACAGAATTATTAAGTATTATAAGTATATGTTGAAATACAGTGGTTTACAGAAACATGTAGATAAATCAGTATTAACACAAAAAAAGTTGCGTTTAAATCAAAGCAATATATTTCATTAAAGAATCAGTATATTTACATTGTGTGTGTGTGTGTAAGCATAAAGAGAAAGCATTTTATTTGTATTCATTATGCCTTTTGTGCGTTGTAGTTTTACTCTTTTTAACATCATTAAACCTGTGCACAACAGACAACTGTCTTCAGAGTTGTGGTGTCAGGAAGGAGTTTGTCTCACTGGTGTATGGTGTATTACAGCACATAGACTGAGGGCAGTGACGACCCTCTCTGCCACTGGCCGCCAGGTGGACGGGGCATAGTGGGGACACCTGGCTTCATTAGTGGCCACTTACTTAAGAGGCCCTTGGGTCTGAGCTCTGGCGCTCTCTCTTTCTCCCTGAGACACCAGGTTGGGTTTGTGCACCACTATCGGGTTTGTCTTTGTTCGTTTCGTGCCTGGTTCGTGACAGGTGGGGGCTCGTCCAGGATTAATTTGATTTGTAGAGGCTGTTTTGTAATGGAAAGATTGTTTTGTTTGAGACACGGTGTGTCTGGAGGAGGGGAGGGGGAAGGGGGGATGCATTATTAAGTGACAGTGTGTTCGTTTTGACTCTTGTGGCGTGTCCCTGGTTAAGTAAAAGATGCACGGTCCATTGATCGTGTTTTTTTTTGGGGGGGGGGGGGGGGGGGGAGTTTGGGGACACATCCAGAGCTGTCAGGTGGGTAACCAGCTTGCTGGGGGCCTAACCGAGCTGCTGGTTTCAGTGTTTGATGTAGATTAGCCTCTCGCTAATCTACATGAAGACTACGGTTCAGTGAGGTTAGTTTTTTTTGTTTTGGGGTGCACAGTTTAGAAATAGGGACTTCCACATTAGTTTGGAGGAAATATTATTTGCTGGCTTGGTTGTGACCTTAGAGCTGCCCTACTATGGCAGTTAAAGGTTGTTTTTTCTCCGGCTCCAAGTGAAGAGTTTTTGGATAGTTGCTCTAGAGTCGTGTTCAAGGAGGACACGGGGACTCGGCCCCTCGCGACATCTGGTTTGACTTTGCCCCAGCAGATAGTACTGGTTGCACCAGACTTGCACCAAAGCTATGGTCAAGAACTAACATCAAAGATGAATAAATTCAAATAAATGTTTTAACTAGTCTACCCTCTGAGGGCAATGGTCTTCTCTGGATGATGAAGCACATCCAGCAGTTATTGAAATAGGTCCAGATGTCGGATGGCGTTTAAGCGTGACGCTGTTCAAGGATGGAGTTTATGCCCTTAGGAGGCGAGAGTAGTGTCCCTCATGCTCTGATTATCTTGCTGACTAAAAAGTATCAGCTAATTAAAATGTAATCTTAGAGTGGATGTGTTGTTTCTCCTTATTTTTTCCTGTTTTGTGGTTTCTCAAACCTGATAGGTTACCGGCTTAGGGGAGGGAGTTACTCTAAAATTGAGGTATAATCACCTTGGAAATTTTTTTTTCCCCCATGCCGAATCACTTGCAGGAATTTCAGCATATAATTATGGGGGAATAAAGGTGGTTTCAATCTGGCTGGTCTGGTCCACCATTAGATGGACGCCATCCTCTTCTTTGTGATTTACATTGATCCCACAAACCATTCCTTGAGATATTCCATGTAGCAGAGTACCTCCTTGCTTACTCATAAAGTCCCAGACATAGTTTATGATGTTGTTACAGGAAAGTCTCATTTAGATAAAGATCGTTACCGCTCATAAAGTTAAGATTTTCTCTGAATTGCATTCATTGACGGCTGCCAATGTCTTGGCATTCCATAATCTCACACTGATCAAAAGGCGCAGTTCGTAATTATCGCAAGTGAGAGGAGGCTTGAAACAATTTACGGCATAGTCCACCGACTGGAGGATCTGGTCCTCCATGCCCTTTATGTCCTCACCAAGAAAAAAAGTGAGGGAAAAATTATTAAGGGCCCCCGCACAATGGCATCCCTCTAATGTATTTCACACCCGTGCGTCGCTGAAAACTGGGGTTTAAAGGGGAGTGGCTTCTCCGCACTCTGGGAGTCGTGTTTCAGTCAGTCTATCTTCGCTTTCCACCTGTCTTGGCGTCTCAGCTGACCTGGTGTGTGTAAGCCGAACAAAGGCCCCGATACCTGGGCACTCAGCTGTCCCGGTGCTCAGCCTCCTGCCTGCTGGGACCTCGGCGATATCACTTCGCTCTTGGTTCTTCTGCTTCGCTGAAAAAGCAACCTTTTTTCTCAGTAATTCTATAACCTCACACTGAAGGGCCCCCATACACTAGCATTCCTTCTTCAATGTACTTCAGACCCAATAGATCACAGGGAAGGCTTGAGGTGCACGGAAATGGAGGCAGACCACTGTAACAAGCGCCTGCTACTTCCCCGGGTTCGCCCCAGCACCAATGACACGAGCACACTTGATATCACGTCGGTAACTGGTTTTATTGTGACATGCACACACTGGCAGACCGTGCCTCTGCTCTCTCCTCTGTTCCCGCTCTTCTTCATTACGGTTTATTGGCGGTTGGCAAACAACTGTTTGGTGCATTATCTCCACCAACTTGTATGGTGTGGATAGATAGATAGATAGATAGATAGATAGATAGATAGATAACACAACTACTTAACCAAAATAAATATATAAACCCAGGGCTCATATTCTCTCAATAGTCCTTGTTATGCTAAGATACTGCAATAGTGCTTTATAGCATCCACTCAAATTACTTTGCAGAACACACTTCATATCCAACCGTACCCCCTCGTTGCCGAAGCCTCCAACTAAATGTCTTTCATTCTCATACCTCTGACAGTGTAGACCAACATGTTCGATTGTTTCTTCCTGGCCACAATAGTCACATCTGCTCGTTTCTGTTCCTACTCCATGTATACTGAGCCTCATGTAAGGACAAGACACAAACCCCTAAACAGCTTCACCTGCGGTCAATTAGGCCTCATTAACGGCACCTGTTCCCTGATTTGTGGTGATATGCGATCTTGTTTTTCATTTAAACTAAGGGAACACTGAACAACTTTGCATTTCTAACATTTCAGTCTCATCACTCCTCGTCTGTGCATTAGATCCACTCTATTTCTCATGGTATGCTACAAAGCATTGTTGGTTTGCATTCAAACACAGGAAAACGTTTCATTTCTGACATTTCAGATGTGTGGATTCCTGGAGGTTTCAGAACCCGATTAGACTTTTTCTTTCTACTCACCAGTCATACTCTCCTACTTCTAGGCCAAGGGCCGAGGGCAAAATGCTCCCAGAACAAACAAAAAACATGTCATGGCCCTATAATCCCAGCAGGGGGAGCTCACAATCCACCGAGGGGGAGACCGCTCCCTCCAGGTGATGGACATGACGTCAGCGTGAGCCCACTAACAGCTTCACCATGCTGTGGTGATGACGACTACGCTGCCATTGTCGAGAGGGCGTGCACTGACCCAAACAGTTTAATGCAGCCGACCACATGCCAACATATCTCTATATGTGAACCATCTGGCCCAAAACAAACAAACACCAGCTCCTCTCTCTCAACACCAACCAGGAGAAGGTGTTGGAGACACGGCAGCTGTGGCAGAGTTGGACCACCGGCAGCAAAGCGCTCAGTGTGCCGGTCACAACCCTGCCTCCTGCAACCCTCGACCCTCCATCTGTGGCTCAAACCCAGGAGGTGGTGCAGCTGCCGACAGGTCGCCTGTGCAGGTTCTGCCACCAGCCATTGAAGCAGAGCCCCAGCAGCCTTCATATTCACAGCAGCTTCCACTGAGGTGTTGGAAGTACATCTACTGCCCATCCAGAGTGTTCCTGTAAAAGGACCAGGGCATGGTGAAGGAGATGACCTGGAGGGACTTCACACAGTCTGCTTTCTATGAGGCTGAATGGGGCAGATGGATCAGATAAGAAGTGACCATCATCACGTTATCAGAATAATCGTATATATTTTATAGGTGTATTATTCAATTTATTCAGTATTCTTTATATGTAATATTCAAATCATGAATGTAAAGGTAGGTTTTAGGGATGGACTTTAGAAGAAATCTTAGTTTAGACTGTAAAATTAGACCCGACTGTTGCAGTTATTTATTTGAGGTCAAATCTGAAAGTTTATCTTTTTGTTGGTAAAAGCAGTTAGGTCATCATGTTTAAATGATTCTGTCTTTAATACCACAAGTGCCTCCAGCTGTAATCGTGCAGCCAATATCGATCACACGTGTGGTCGCACAGTTTGTCCCAGCTGTTCCATTATAACCCGGCTGATTAAGAAATGAAGTAAACAAAACACTGTCTTTCAGTCCTGCGCTGATTCTTTGCCTGCTGGTTTCCGTTCTGCAACTGTACGAGATCTACCACCGATGAGACAGTTGGAGTCCTCGCCAGGCAGCAGCTGCAGCTCTACTCAGGGTATTTATTTTGCAAAAGTGGGTATTATAGCAAAGGAGTGAAATACAGAAACTGTACTAAACAAGAAATATCTGGAAAGTCATTAGAATCAGAATAATGGCGTGTGAAACATCGGATGTAACATTCCTCTTGTTTTAAATGACTTTCAAATTGATTCATAAACCTGCATACATTGATTTATATACTGTATATTGTGGACACAATGAACAATGTAACACAGTTATAGCACATTCAATGAATATGACAGCTCATCCATATAATGAGTAGTAGGCCTGGACCACGATCCAGATAACCACTATTCATGTCAGCAGCAGGAGGTAGGGAGGAACAGGATGGCCGCCATGGCAGGAGGCAGGAAGTAGGACCCAGGATGTAGGAGGGAGGAGGTATGAGGCAGGGGAAAACACAATGCTTGTGCTTTAAAAGAAAAGTCTTTGCTGAGCAGCTCAGTGTTTGTTAAAATTCTATTTACAAAGAGTACATTTTATAACTCTCACAAAGGGCAATGAGTAAAATGCAAGAACATAATTAGATTTATTCAATGAAGTTTTCTGTAACAGTTTCCACAAGAACCAATGATTTATTAAAGCCACTTTCCTCAAACTGGCGATACAGGGATATGTGTATGTGAGGTCCCAGAACACGATGTCTTATGCAGATTGTAAACCCCTTCTGTGCAAAATTTGTGATTTTTTTTTTTTTTACTTCACAAAATTGACTAAATGAATGCATGGCAAACAAAGATTGCCCCTCTTGTCTGCACATGGATATGCATTTGTAAATGAAATTACTGACGTTTCTTTACTTCAGTCATTTAATTCTCTAAAGGGGAAGTAAAAGCAGCCGGTGGCGTAGAAATCATTCTCTCTCTCCCTCACTCTCGTAATAAATTGGGAGGCTGGCTTTGTGCGAGGAGCCTGACAGGAGAGGGGAAGCACAGCCCAGCTGCAGAAAGCTTTCCACTTCATCTCAGAAAGGACCGCTCAGACCATGCACACGCTCACAACAGGTTTGCTTTGACTCCGACGCCTCACATTTATGCCTAACTGGAGGATTAAACCATGGGAACAAATGGGAATTCTGTGACATAGCAACTGGATACGTGTTTAAACAATGGCAGCTACGGCACAGCATATGCCTAACCCCTGAGAAGATCAAAGTGTGGGGCTTTTTTGGGATTGTTTTGAAGGAGGGAGAGGGCGGGTTGCTGCCTTACCCCATGCCTGCTCCCAGAAAATTTCTGGTGGCGTCCACCTCGCTGCCCCTGGCGCTGGACTGGGGCTGGAACCTGAGCTTGTACGTGGGGATCCTCCTCGGACTCCTGGTGCTGATGATGCTCCTCCTCTGGATGCTCCTAAAACAGCTGAGTAACTCGGTGGCAAAATCCTCGCTGCAGCCCGTCCGCTCTGTCAGGCAGCCCTGCTTTGAGCAGAGGTTGCGGCACGTGTTGTGAAAAATGGGGACAGTTGTGCCAAGAACACTGCCAGGACTGAGGCTTGTTGGAGTGCTTTGCAGGTTCATGTAAGGAAAAAAAGACTTGTTTTGGACTCAGTATTCTCTCAAAATAATAAAACGATGTTCGTATTTATAGAAACCACTGTCTGTTCCTTTCACAGCTTTATCTTTTTTCCCCTACTATGTTATGTCTATTATGCCCAAAATAGTATGTCAATAGCAATCAATATTATAGTTTTAAATCCACTGTTTCTATTCTGAGTATGTGTTTCATTCAGTCAATCGTTACATACAATACAATAGGTGAAGCTACAATCTAATATACAAAAGAGAAAGACTGAAGAGGTATAGGTAGAAGCATAATACTTAGATATATACTAAATTATTATCAATTAAATCACGATTAATTAGATATACTAATGTACTTTATATATATATATATATATATATATATATATATATATATATATATATATATATATATATATATATATATATATTAGATCATCTCTCAGATTAATTTACTCAACCGAGGTCAAACATCTAAATTGCTGAGTAAAAAGCACAAGCAAAAATTAAATCTGCATCTTGATTCATGTTGATTAAGGCAATGCATTCAGGAAAGCAATTTGCACTCCTCTCATCTCAGTGGTGAACTGGCAGGAGGGATATTGAGGATATGCCAGCGATGAGAAATATGAAAGGAGGCTGTGTGGCCACTTGGTTGCTCAACTTCCTCATGTGTCCATGTTGAGGTACAAAGTAAATGAGACCCTTGAGGCAAAAGGATAATAACACATTTTTATACTATACTTACACAGATGGGGCAATTGGTGCTTTCCCCTCTGTGCTTCTAGTTGTATTTCATCATAACTCAAAGGTGGCCAGGCTGTCTTTGATTGAATAGACTGAGAGGAATCAATAGCCCCGAGGTGAGCCTGTTCATTACACATCCAGAGTTGATTTCTTAAAAGAGCAGCACAATCACACAAACGTGGTCCACATTGAGTGCTTCTGGGTGCGATGCCTCAGCATTGTTAACATTTTGGAAAGAGTGTAAACAGTTTCTATATATGGATAAAATTATTTGCACAAGACCCTTTCTAAAAAATACTTTTGTGTAACGAATCCAACCAATTTATTTTAAAGCATCTACTTTCTTTGGATGTTTTTGTGGCTTCTGTCTAAAATAATATTTACAGAAGTAGCAGCTGCATAGCTTAGCTTAGCATTAAGACTATAAACAGGCAGAAACAGCGAGCTTAGCTTAGCATTAAGACTATAAACAGGCAGAAACAGCGAGCTTAGCTTAGCATTAAGACTATAAACAGGCAGAAACAGCTAGCTTAGCTTTGCATATAGACTATAAACAGAGAGAAACAGTTAGCTTTGCAATTGTAAACATTTTCCCTCTGACTTTTTTAATGGTCGATCCGAAAACTCTTCACTATTTCAAAATCTTGAGGGTTTTCTCCTCAGCCGGTTCTCTCAGAATTTGCTGCCTTCAGCAAAAGACCTGCAGACCAGTGAGGTCTGACATTGTGTGGGTGGATCCCATGACTGCATGTTTTTCTCCTCGTGAGCTGAAATGGTTTCTTCTGGCACTGCTTGACCATTTATGGCGTCTCAATCTTCCTCTAATGAAGGCTGTGCCACATGTCTGTAAATACAGCACACCCATTGAGGTGTTTGCATTGCTGCATTCCTCATTTGTTTTGGGGGAAATGCATCATTGAATCAGAATATTACAGTTTGGAAAATATGCCTATTTGCTTTCTTTCAGGGAGTTTGATCAGATATCAATCTTCTCGTAACCCTCGGCAAGAAAACTAGTAATCACACATATTTTCCGAACTGATAAACTGTGCTAATCCATCTCTAAACACATAGCATACTGTGTGTTGGTTCAAACCTGAAATGTAGTCTAAAACAGCAAACAGGCTGCAGGCTATGTAACCACCATACAGGTATTTACCGCTGGCTATTGATGACTAATTTTGTTGTCTCTGATGTTTTGAAGTAACTCTGTCTTGTATTAAAAATGTCCACAAGGGAAAATAGGAAACAGATTAACTCCACTCCGACTCTCAGTCTAAAGCTGCACTTGATCTTAACGTCAGAGCTATTACTCTCACAAAACTGCCTCACATCCTGTACTTTCTGTGGACGCCCTCAAAGGGCCATGAGGCCATGTGATGTTGGTTGAAATTGGGGCTATTTGCATTTGATAACACCTGCCCTCGTATCATCGCCGAGAGAGATAACAAACCGAGCCCATCACTGGTGGCTGGGGAGGCCCATTGATTGATGACAGCGCTTATTGTCTGTCAGTCAGCACCAGACAAATGGAGTGGTCCACTGTTCACCTGGCTGTCCCATGGCGCTCCGCTCATAAATGAAAAACTCACAGTGATTTAGTTTGAAAGCTGACAACTCGGGGATGATAGCAGGAGGGGATGTCAGCAGTTTGCCGCCTCACTGATTTGGCTGTTTGCACATGAAATCATGTTGAATTAAACAAACTTCAGTATTTATAAACGGTATTTGTCAAAAGCAATCCCACCCTGAGGCCCAGCTGCTCTGGAGTTCTGCAGGATTTGTTGTAATAGTTTTTCATATAGTGTAACAAAGTGTCCTTATGGAGATACAGTGGTAGTTTCATGTGCTCTAATTTCATTTGATCCACTTACATAAATCGGTCACAGTGCCACTGTTTACAGGGCAACAGCAAACATGCCATTCACTCAAAACACTGGCGACCTTTTCATTGCCACTCTGTTGCTACGGCAACAGCTTTGTTCGGCAAGTTTACTTCCTGTCTGCCGAGGCATTGACACACAATGCAACAGGAAATACAAAAGGGACCCTTTTAAATGTTTGAAAATGTCTATATAGCTTTGAAACTTACCAACATTAACATTTTAAATGGACCCTTTGTGTTTCCTGTTGCATTTTTTGTTGGCGCAGTAGTGGACAGGACCAAAGCTGTTGCCTATAGAGGGGTAGGCAACCTTAGGCAATGTAAACTAGCAATACGAGGGCAAGAAAGTTTTTCTTTTATGTCCTAGTCCCTGGTATTCATAGTAGATTGAGTTTTTGTTCTCCCGTAATGTGCTCTATGAAGAACCGCCCCACTCTCCCTCTGATTGGCTGGTATTTGTTGCCTTCTTCACATCATCAAGTTTTTTGCTGATAAAGAAGAAAGGTGGAAGGTTGGTCAGGTCAGATGGTAAGAAATATGTGGTGTCACAAATAAACTACAATTTCAAAATGGCCATTTGTGTCAAAAAAGTTGCCGGCCCCTGCTCCAGCAACGGAGGAGCAATGAAAAGTTTATATAGGATTAAAAATATATATATATATATATATATATATATATATATATATATATATATATATATATATATATATATACATATATATATATATATATATACATATATATATATATATATATATATATATATATTATGTGTATGTATATATATTTTATGTGTATGCATTATCAATCATAATGCCTTTAATCAGTGCAATATATTTGTAAAAGCCAAATCCTCTTTTTTTCTGTCCATATTATGAAAGTGTCTTCTGAAATACTAGTTTTAAACGGCAAAAAAAAGACACTGACTGTTGTAAAACATTTAACTTTCAAACATTATTCGGTAGTTATCAAGATCAGAACTCATCTGATCTGCTTCTTCAGTACCGGTATGGTTGGATCAGATTTGATTGGCAGTTTGGCAACTAAAGAAGTAATTCAATAAAATGACATCTATTACCATCTTAGTCTGATTTTAAAGGTAAGTGTTAATTACAAACAAGATTAAAAAACTCCTTCCAGGTGAAAGTCAATAGTTCTGTCCACTCAACCTCACAAAAAAAATCTATGAAAAACCCATCACAGCATGTGGAACTGAAATTAGTAGCAGAAATACGAAATATGAGAGTATTCAAACTTATTTAAACTCTACTTCTACCTGTAATGCATTTTGGGAATTCATGATGGAGACCTGTTCAAGCAAAACACATGTTGCGTTGCCTCACAAACAAATGATCTCATCTCGTGGGAAACATTTGAACCAAACATTGACGGGATCGTTGAGCTTTATAATTACTTTTGTGTGGAAGTAAGATGTTTGGACAGGCTCAAAGGAATCATCCCAATTCTTCAGAAGGAATAAAAATATCCATTTTCATGAAAGATTTGTGAGACTGAATATTCAAATGATACTGACATTTAATACCAAATTGAGAATGATCAAGCCGGACATTTTGTGGATTCATTAATTATGTGGAAAAGGAGAAAAAAAAAACACTTAAACTGATTAATTTGGTATAAGCTGCTCCTTTATTGCAATTAAAGGAAATTGGCTCCACGTCAGTCTGGGAGGCTGTGAGATGAAACAGCGAGCATCCGTAAATGGATAACCGAGAGATGGTGTTCACACCCTCTTCCACTCACAAGTGCTCACTTTAATTAAGGTTTGCAGGGACGAGGACGGCGGAAATGATATGTGAGCTGAGCTGAGCACCACTAATCCCTTCACTCCTGTTCGACATCTCGTCTCCTGTCTGCCATGGAGACACGTGACGTTTCACCGCGCTTTAAACAGGGTTTCCTCAGACGTCAGACAAAAAGCGAATGACATTTAGGGCAAAAGGTAAAAGTTACCTAATTAAAAAATACATGTTGAATTGAGTAAGAATGATAACCTCACTTCATAATAACTAAGTATATTTACTAATGTACATTTCTGTTCCCATTTTACACATCTACTTACACTTCAGCTTCAAAGATTTCCCCTTGGGGATTAATAAAGTACATATGTATCTATCATTTCAGAGGGGAAAGCTGAGTAGTTTTATTTTAGTATTTTATATTGAGGTATTAATAATTGTGATTGAAATATCTGAATACTTCTTCCATCACCAGTGAGTCTCAAATCATCTATGCTGCTATTAGATTATTGAATTATTATTATGATTATTCCTATGTATATAAATAAATGTTACAAAACCTGTTGAATGAAATATATTCAAACCTGTGTTATAGCCATTTTTGATATGACAATAACAGTTACATAATGTAATCAACGTTTGTGTGCGCTCCTAAAGTTTCCTTTTTCATTTGTATGGCTAATACTTTTATCCAGAATTATCGTTTCCAAAAAACTTAATTATGACGAATTTAAGGGGGTCTATTGTTAGAATTTGAGTGTAATGTGAATAAGTATGTATTAAGGATATTAAGATCTGAAAATAAGAATTATGTTTTTATGTAGAGTGAACGGTTTATATAGGGAGCAGGTACCTTCATGAAGCCACATTTCTACAGTAGCCCAGAAGGTACAAACCAAACACTGGCTCTAGATCATAGAGGCCATCAATGGAGGAGTAGTTTCAGTTTGTTGCCCGCCACATCCTCCACACTGCCCCTTTTAGATTGATCGTTTAACGTTTGTGGAAACCAAGTTGTCATTCATTTAACACAATAAGGATGATGACGTGTTGAAATACACCACGTGATCATCCAAATGCGTTCCCAGTTTGTTTCCCGTGTCACTGAAACAATGACCCTATAAATGATATATTGGCTCCTTGGGTTGCAGTGGATGTGAATGACATCAGCCGACAGAAAGTAAACACAGACCCGAGCTGTTGCCTCGCAACGCAGTTCAGCTGAAAGCGTCCAGCCCTCTGACTTGAGGAGAAACGTTTAACCTTTGTCACTCTTTTTGAAGGTCACACAAAGCAGCGGTCAGGATCTTCCGTTTGACTCTGCAGCCACCAACAAGAGAAGAGATAAGAAAGTAGCAAGCATCTACCTGAGCCCCAGATCACCTGTGAGGAGACAGAAGACACACACCTGTTGGTAAGGACACTTAGAGTTACTTTGTGCTTTCTATTGATGCTTTGTGTTTGTAGATAATGACATACCAACAGTGTTAGATGAAGATTTAAGGTCATTTACTTAAACGTCTCAAAGCCACACTGTAAATATACTCCACTACAAGTGAAAGTCATGCTTTCAAAAGTGTTATCAGCTAGTATGAAATGTAAAAAGTATCTTTTTGTGCAGTAAGATGTTTCTGGAGTACTGTTACTGCTGCATTCGTGTGTTTTACTGTTGTAAATGATTCATGTTAATGTAAATTGGCTTATTTTACACTTGGCTATGTAGCTTCAGTATATTACAAACATTTAAAATTCAAAATCACAAAAACATGTGAATCTGTAAAGTAACTAGTACCTGAAGCTGCAGACAAACGTAACGCAGTAAATAGACGGTCTTTCCCTCTGAGGTGTAATGAAGAAGTATAAAGTTCCAATAAATGGAAATACTCAAGTATAGTACAAATACCTTGATTGTGTTCGTAAGTACAGCAGTCACCACTCCTCACGACTTAATCAGAAATCTGGTCCACTTTTTTTCAGCTTACGGCGGTTTGTCTGCGATCAGCATAAAAGGATGGTAAGTTTTTCCTTTTCGTTGTTTTGTTTAGTTCATTATTATCAATGAATGCTGAAGTGAAAGATATGAGAATGACCAAGAGACAACTGTTGTTTTGCAGCTGTTGTTTACTGCACCTGAAGTGATTCATATGTTTGTGCGGTGGGGTTTGACTCTTGAAAGGTCAGAGCCTTTTCAAGCCCCACTAAGACCTGAACTGCATGTTCAGTCTTAAACAATACACAACACAAATAACTGTCAGCACCAGCCTCTGATTTACATGCAACTCTAGATGCTTTGTGTTTTCACAACATTTTAATTTCACGAGAGCGTCATTTTGCATACAGATGTTTCAAACTTCCACATGATACCCGATTCACTGACGGGACCTTCTGCGACAATACACTCATTAATAAAACATCAGCCCTGCACAAAACGCAGTGTACTCACATTGGCACAAAAGACAAGGGGGCAGCTTCATTTGATATCCTTGATCTGATTCCATCCTCTCAACCTGGTTGAAAGATGTCAGACTGTCGTATGAGTTGAATGAGAAGTAAAGAGATTAAGAACTGATGACGGTGTGTGTCATATCGAATTATCAAGTGCACGGAAACTGCAGGTACGCGTGTCTATTGTGTCCCCACCGGCTTGAATTACATGAAAGGACAGTTGGGAGACAATGACCCCAGATGGCATTTGAAAAGTACATAAAACAGTCTTCTTCTTTGAGATTAGCGTTGACTGTTGCTCAACTGTCGTTAAAAGCATGTGTCCAACCTGTTTAACAGACCCACTGAAAACTACTGTGACTATGCGAGTCGAGGAAACAGGACTTATTGATGCTCATTGTCGAACGTAAATATCACGCGAAAGCATCTGCGGGCCACGTATAGAGTTTTGACTGTTTTGATGTTCTTGAAAAAAGCTTATCTCCGAAACGGTCATTATCAAGAAATACGAAAAGAAGCATTGTTTAGCAAATATTAGCGAGGTTAGAGCGTCGCTAATTTCTTGTGAGTCTGTACTTATGCTCACAATGCTCTTCATTTATTGTGTTAACATTGCATTGGTTTAAAATGGTACACACTTCCTGTAGCTTGGGTTATATTTGCATCATGTATTTATTATATTTTTTTGCTGAAGAATACAATCATTTCCTGTCAGAGTGTTTGGAAGATACGTTGTGAAACGTTTCCAATATTTACATTTGGTGACCATAGAGCGAAAGAATGGGTCTTAATCTGTGTTCACAGTCACTTGTCCCATTAAAGTTAACAGACTCAGGACCTGCCACTGGACTCCTAAAGGGGGGCTGCAGAGGAGAAACCCCGTTAGCACCAAACAGAACCGCTGAGGCTGATGGGAATTAGTTTTGCAGGGAGTGGAAGCTTCACTTCATGAATGACCTCACAGGACCATGAAAGTCAGTACAATCAATCCTCTGGGGACCTCGAACATCTTTACCAAATTTCATGGCAATCCATCTAGTAATCTTATCATGAACCAATAGCGTTATGGTGTCAGTGGAAAAGACTGGCTGTCTCATAGATGTGGAGATGTTTCTTTGGCTCAGTGAAAGCTTTGACCTGCTGGTGGCGCTGGATTAAAAGCAATTGGGATTCATCCTTTGGGCACCTTAACATGTGTGTGCCAAGTCTTATCACAATTCATCCAATAAAGATATTTCAGCTTAACTTTACTACAGTGCTATCACGACAGTTTGACAGCGAACACTGGTGTCTTTGTAGAAGATGAACACTAAACGCTGTAATAAAAGAACATTTAATGAGCAGTAAGGGTTGATTCATCCCGGTTAAGAAATGTGAGTTTAAATAGCTCATGATTAATTTCATTGTAAAAAAAAAAATGTAAGGCTTATTTTGTTAAAGTGTGCTTTGTTAAATGATGAATGCAGGCGGGATCAAAGCTGCGACAGTGACGTATTCAAGTGGCACTTCAAGATAACATCGTCATGTTGCAAGAAGAGGTCGTTCTCTTGATAACTAATAAAAGAGATAATAAAAGAGAGACCTTTTCTGAGAGGAGGGGACGATATTCTTCCACTTCTCCAACCAATCAGAGTTTGTTACACGGCTGCTGCTGAGGCAGATATTTTATTGCTTTTCTTTTTCAAATTACCATTTTCCATGGAGAACAATCTCCAGGTAGGACACATTTTTACAAATGACTTGCATGACACAAAGCAGCAGCAGTCAGACTTCATTTAGGTTGTGCTTAAAGTACTTACCCAGAGTTCGGAGCGACGTTGTGCAGCTATGTCATGTGCAGTGATATTCAATATATTTTTAAAATGATTAATGCCCATGGTTTCATTTCTATGAGGGCAGGGAAGCACTTGAAGCTTAGATCCCACTAAAACAGTTTTATTTTATTTTAGCATCTCTTAAAGGCACAGCAGCACACTTCACATATTATTTGACAATTGATTCTCTTTTATTATACAGTAGCCCAGAATGGACAAACTAAACCCCTGCTCTAGAGAAAGCTATTTGCGTTTTAATGTCGGCCGCCGTCGTTCTCCTACACGAATGGCACACCGGAGGAGTGTGAGTTGGTTGTAATCTGCTGTAAAGTTCTACACACTGGCCCTTTAAATTGAGAAAACACTCCATTGCGTTCGGAGGTTTCTCGTCTACACTGGACAAGAAATGAAGCGCAAGCCCGAGCCAAGAAACATAAGAAAAAAAGCTTGTGTTTCCAAATGTATTTGTTTGTTTTGCTCTCTTCCCACAGGCGTACAGAGGCAGCGTGAGACCTTTCGTCAACTTCAACGCACAACACGATGCTGAAGTTCTCAACAAAGCCATGAAAGGAATCGGTCAGTGCGTATATATATATATATATATATATATATATATATATATATATATATATATATATATATATATATATATATATATATACACTGCAATTTATTTTTTAACTCCTCTCGAAACCAGTTTAACCCTAATAGTGACACAGCTGTCAGTGAAGCTGTTCTTGACAATTAGTGCTATCCTCTGGTGCATGGGAAATGATGTTACTCTCTCCAGTGTGTTTGGTCTAATTAGAAGTGTCACCAAGTTTGAAACTTAAACTTTACAACAAAAATACAAAATAAGTTCTTTCCACAGTGCTATGAAAAACACCACAGTAATGAGCACTTACTGCAGCACCAAACATATAAAGACACAGAAAATAATTAATTATACGATGTGATGGCAGAAGGAAGCAGTGGAATATAATATAGTTTGACACCTTTGTGTAGGTTTGTGAGTACTAAACTTACAGGCAGCGTGCAGGTGATACTAAACAAAGGAAAATATATATCTTTTAAGTGAAAATGTATTTTGGTCACCACTCTATCATGTTTTCTGTAAAACACTTCAATAATACAATAAAACAAGTATACCTGAGGATTCACTGGGAAGATAGGTCATTTCAATTCATTGTTTAAGGCTATCAAATAGTCAGCATTACATATACAAGCTTTACTTGAAGTACAAGTGGACGGTATACTAGGAGCACAAACCAACAGAACAAAACATCAGATCTGTTAACCTAGTGGCCACTTGTGAGAGATGAATAGTTCAAAGGTTATGTCACATTGTTGATGTCTTTGTTTGTATGCGGGTGAGATGGATTTAGATTACGTTTTAACAGTTTGACTTGATACCATGTTCCTCTCTCAGGTGATCTTATTTTAATTGGAGAGAAAATGCAATGAAAATGCAGCTCTGCAGTCATTAGTGTAAATCAATGGGCCGAGGACTAACATCAATTCAATGGTGTAATATGTGTGACCATTAAAACCGATGCTTCTCCTGCTAAAAATAACCTTACTGACAATTTTTTACCTCCTATTCTTGCTTCCTGTCAGTTTAGTCCTTTCATAATAAGAGCAATTATACAGAATAAAAAAAAGGAAAAGTGAGAACAACGATCACCCAACATCTGTTTATAGTCATTGCTCTCATTGCAGATGAGCTGGATTCAAATTATTCTCAATTGAGGCTTTTCTGTGGAGAGAGCGTGCTTCTGTTAGATGATGTGTGCAAACAGAATAATGCTTTTTAAACTATAATTTAGATATAAAGCTGCTCAGGGTATTTGACATGTTGTTTAATGCTCGTTTGACTTCTGCAGGTACGGATGAAGACGTGGTCCTCATGCTTCTGTCGGCACGCAGCAACGATCAACGCCAGCAAATTAAGGCAGCGTATAAAAAGACCTACGGAAAGGTAAGCTGAGCCGCTGGGAACGAAACAGAGCTGATGACGAACGATTAATGGTTCAGGGTCATGTCGCTGTCTCGCTGTGTCCTCCTCATTCACCAATGTCACACGGATGAGGCTACTAAACTCAAAGTCTGTCTATCGACCATCCCTTTATTATCATTTCCCTTTAAGACTGAGGCTTGGCAGTCATCCATATATTTAAATTATTGTGAACTTCAATACCTTCACCAGACCAAACATATTATATTGCTTCTGTTTATTCTACCAAAGAAGGACTTTTGTTCTTATTGTATTTTCTGCATTGTTGTATTGCTACTTTTTTATTCATGTTGCAATTTAATCTATAAAGAAACTATTTCCTATTTTCAGAGCCTGTCCGTTCTTTGTTGACATTGCCGAGCGGCTGCACGTGCTTTTAGTGCATGTTCCTGCATGTGAGCGTGCTCCACTCAGACGGCGGTTACAGCTGGTAGGAAGCCGATGGCGTCATCCAGGAGGTGTAGCCCCCATCTTCTGGTTTCACTGCATGTGAACACGGTTAGCTCTGTCAGCACTGGAGCTGTTGTTCGTGCTGTTAGCTGAGATCTGCCTGCTCAGCCGTCGCCATGTTGAGAGCCATTGAGAGGCAATCGAAACGCTCACAATCTCTAGTAGTGTCTTTAAGTATCGACTCTAACAACTTGCCAGCTCAGCTTAAAGTTTTTCTGTCATTACAATGAAAGATCAGCAGTTGACACTGTCTTTTAAAATTCTACAGTCACAGAGGGAAGAAAGTTGGAGAACCAATTTCCCAGTCACCAGAGTGCAGTGCAGTTACACAAGAGCATTATTACACTCCCCTTCTCTGACTGTGAAGCTATTTTATGACCACCTGTTGAATCAAAGCAGCAGCTTAATTTGCTTTCTGTGGAGGTTATTAAAAAGGAAATGAAAGTGCACAATGAAGTATAAAGATGAGCCGGCAGGAGAAAAACAAAAAGTGCCTCAGAAAATCTGGAAATAGCTCCTGGTGTTTCTCTAAATACTGCAGTGTTTAATATATTTTTTTATTATCATTTCTTCTATTACATGTTATGAAAGGTGGTGATTGCAAGAGACGCTGGGTTTAACTATACTCATTTGCAATAACACTTGAAATGAGAACTGGTTGCAAAAAGTAGAGAAAAAACGGATATTGCCGTCACATCTTGCAGAGTGTATGCTCTTATCGCTCTGCTACATTTTACTGCAACATTTCATGATTCGAGTGCATCATTTCTGCTCTTTTGACAAACCGTTTATGTGAACTTGATTTCAAATGAAGACGCGTTTTTATGTGAAAGGTAAGATGAATTATGCAATCCAGAGGAAAAGATCATCTGTTAGAGTCCTCACCTGTTGAGCTGTGAAAGAGATGAGTGTTTGGCCGTAAATTGAACCGGCCATGCGCAGTAGATCCTAGGATCCCTTGGGTGTTTTGTGTACACAGGCGCACAAACAGACGTTATTACTCACTCTTTACAATGACTCTACTCGGGTCGAACTCCCTGCAGCGCCCACATATGTGAGTCAGTAATCAATAAAGCCATCTGTGGGGAATATGTGCTGCTTGAGTAGCTGGGAGTTGAAGGACCTAGAACAAAGTAAATATATTTTTCTTTTCTGTGGGTAGATTTCTTGTGATTATCTTCATTTCTCTTCAAATGTGTGCAATGCAGTGAAACGTCATTTCACATCTTTGAGGGAATGCTCTCTTTATGTTTTCACGCCTATGTGTGATACTTTCCGAATAATCTACATTTTGAGGAGCCCTAAAATCCATTTTTTCCTGTCACTGCGCTGTTATAATATTGCTACTTTGCTGGTACCCAATATGTTTTACGCATTTTAAAGACTTTGTTTAATAAGTGGAGCAAAAAGACCCACACAGTTCATTTGTTTCGTTTCTTTAATGTTCACCAGCATTTAAATTACGCAACATGAAGTTCAATACAAGCTCAATTAAAATTGTTTATTGTTCCAGTTAATCCTCTCTCCCCCACATCAGGATCTGGTCAGCACACTGAAATCGGAGCTCGGTGGGCTGTTTGAGAATCTGATTGTGGCGTTGATGACCCCGCCTACCTCATATGACGCTTTCCTACTGCACCGAGCTCTCAAGGTAACCCATGGACACTTTTCCTCAGATGCTCCACTGAATCGCAGGTCTTACATGCAAATGAGTTGAAACCCTCAGACGATGCAGCTTATTCAGGTATTTGTGCACAGATGTTCCAACAGTCGTCTGAGTGACAGCCCTTTTTAATGGCTCTCACTTCAACTTGTGAGGAAAACAGGGATGAGGCCTCCCTTCCATTAATGCTTTGCCAATAAACCAGCATGCATAATGCCAGTGCACTGGCATTGGCCCAATCAGATGCAACTCCAGTATTGATGTTGCAGTGAGGCATAAAAGCCCGTTTCATGCTGATTTGCCATTTCGGGAAAACTACACTAGGTTTTATAGCATTTAAAATGGCTACGAAATTAATATTTAGAATTACCCAAAGAGATGCAATGTAACCAAATACATTTATGTATGTAAATGTATTGAGGTCCTTGTACTTCCCTTGAGTGTTTTTATTTTCTGCAATTCACCACATTTCAGTGACAAATATTGTACTTTTTACTCCACTACATTAACTTGATAACTTAAGTATTAGTTACTTTCCAGCATCAGATTAACAAAGTCAAGCTTATTGTAGGTTAATTAAAAATAGAAAACTAACAGAGTTAGAGTTCCACCTTAAACCTGCTGCAACATTAAAGTGATGATCAAGTTCAAGTATCAATCATTATAATCCAATCATAAAATCTATGTTATCCTTAAATTTAGTTGCGTGTGTGTGTGTGTACAGGAAACAGTGTTACTGTCTGTGTCACATGACTAAATTAAATTAAAATAAAAGCAAGTAGTAAACAAAATCAAAATTATTTATGGACAATAAGACAACAGAGAGGAAAAGTTACTTCCTTTCTGTTGTTCGGAAAAAAATATGTTTATAGTCAACGGCAAGAGACAGATCTTTTTTTATTGTCCTGTTTGAATTGTGAAATGAATTACACATATTATGTTTGTCACGGTAAAAGACAATTTTGCAAATCAAGGGAGTCACAGTTTGTCGTAGTACCATTTAGTTTTTAGTAAAACCAAGAAGAGAGCTACATTTCTCGTAAGTTACAAACATGGCTTTCACCTTGACGTGCTAGCTTGCTGGCGTGCTTGTTGGCTAGCTTACTGGTTTGCTTGCTGGCTTTCTGGCTTTTTGGCTTGCTAGCTTGCTTGGTAACGTCATTTTACCTCTTACGCTAAAGCTCACATATCTCACTTTGAGTGTTTAGTCTTTCTAATTAAGTATTTTCTGAAACTTCAACAGTTTTATGACACATTGTAACTTTCTTAAAGTTGAATTCTTTTTTTTTTTATCATAGTATTTCATGTCATTCATGGCTTGACTTCCGTATATCATTTCCGTATATATTTCTTCCAAAAATATGGTCCCGCGGTGGTCCACTGGAAGCAGCAGGAATTTGTCTCTCTCTACTAAAAATACATGCAATGTTCTTATAAAACAGCAGCAATATGCTTCCATAAGAAACAACCTGCTGGAACCATCTCATCATGTTAGCCGAGGACTCAATACATCTTGAGATATACAATACAGTGTTTTGTCTCCACAGTGCCAGTTGTGATGGGGCCGTGTTGTGTATTAGATGTCTTCACATCGCCTTTAATGTGGCTCAATTGGATAGCATGTCACGCTCACGCAGACGTATTTCATCTGAGCACACATATTTGTCAGTGCTGTAGACTGGATCTATTACCCAATTTATTTTATAGTTATAGAAATGAGTAATGTTGCAGATCTTATTTCTTTGAGGAATCACATACTTACCACCCGTTGCTATTTATGTCACACTGAAGGCTTATGAGGTTTAAAAAGAAAAGGACACTCAGCAAACTCCTGCATCTTCTTATATGTTATCAAGGGATTTATTTTTTCTGTTCTTATGATTCTCTCATCACATTTATTTTTTGTATTACTGGCACAAAGGAAATGTTCAATCAAAGAGAATGTAAAGCATTTAGGACTTGGCCTACGTTCCCATCACACCTGCTCCCTTTGTTTGGCATGTCAGACATTTTTTGTGTGGAAGGTTAATTAATGCAAAGAGAGAAGACTTTGTTTTTCTTCATTCAACTGAGAGTCTTCATTCTCTAATCACATCTCTCTTCAGTGTGTTGTGCTGACAAATTATACAGTTTTTCTTCAATCATTTTCATATAATATGAATATAATTATAATATTACTCCATTAAAGATGGGGTAATGTAAGAAAAGATTGCCGTGGCCACACACATCCATGTTGTCTCTCCTTGTGTCAGGGAGCCGGGACTGAGGACAATGTGCTGATTGAGATCTTGGCCTCCAGGAGCGGGGAACAGATTAAAGATATCATCAAAGTGTACAAGAAAGGTGAGTCACTCAGCCGTAAAGGAAAGAGAGAGAAAGAGAGAGAGAGAGAGAGAGTGAGAGAGAGAGAGAGAGAGAGAGAGAGAGAGAGAGAGAGAGAGAGAGAGAGAGAGAGAGAGAGACATAGATGAACATGTCGGTTGTAAATGTTAGTTATACTGCTGTTTCTATGTTTTGTTTCGTGAGAGGGTGTAATGTTTGAGTTTAAAGAGCAACTCAACACCAGCTGAACATATGGTTTTTACTGACCTCCAGTAGTGTAACAGTAGTAACTTCTCACCTTGCTGCTGTGACGTGTCACAGTTGGATGTGGTTACAGGTGCAATAGAGCACATGTTGGAGAAAACAAAACAAACACATGACAAGTGAGACGAAAGATGCAACGCACTTGAAACTATTTAACTCCACCGTCAAAATCATCCAGGAAACCAAGTAGATTCCAAAATGAAGAATTTCTCTATGGTTTAATGATTCTTTAATGTCATTGATGGCAATTTATATATAAATATTATGTATATACATGTAGCGCCCTGATAAATAGTTTACATGTGTTTTGTTTACATTTCTGTAAAAGTACAGTTGCCTTTGTATTTGTGTCCTACAGTTTTAAGTTGCTCTTGAACCTCTGGTGTCCCTCCCTACTAGTTGCTCAGGTGTCAAAATGGTTGGCAGCCAATCAGAACAAGTATAAATAACTTTTGGGTAACCTACCGGATTCGGAGAGGGGTGGGACTCGATAGAGAGAGGCGGGAAAAGAGAGCGAGGTGGGAAGAAGGCTTGTTTGGACCTAACAAGCCAGCGGCTAACAAGCACGCCGCTAACAAACTAGCGGCTAATAGTGTTTATTTTGTATTATAATAAATGTTGACTGTTGTATTTCATATATGTGTGGTTAAAATTAATGGTTTGAAGTTGTGTTATTTTCACTAAGAAAATAATGGTTTTAAAACAGGGCTATATAGTTTTCACCTCCCATGCAAAGGGTGTGAGGACCCTGACTGGAACTGAAATAGTGAAGGTGGGCTACATACAGTATGTGTGTGTGTGTGTGTGTGTGTGTGTGTGTGTGTGTGTGTGTGTGTGTGTGTGTGTGTGTGTACTATATAAATCTGGTAGACAGTATTACACCAGAAGAAAGTAATTGAGGGGGCTTGTTCCCGTATCTGCTATTACTTTGTACACATTTTAGATCAACTTGCACTTAAATTCCAAAGAACAAATATTTACTTTCTCTTGAACTCTCACTTGTAGAAAAGCTTGACACAATCTGTTTTTCTTACTTAATATAGATGTCTAGCATCCATAGTAGTTTCTCCATTGAGAAAAGAAATACAGAGGACTTCTTTCCCTTGTGCACAAAGTCAATAAATATACTGTACTTATACACCTTAATGACTCTAACATCTTAACAGCTTCAAATTGCAACCACACCACAATACGAAATTGACTGTGGCAACAAGGGCTGGAGGCCAAGAGGCCAGTTTATTTGATCTGGATGAAAGAGAAGGGCACTCTGTCCGGAGGCCACCTAATCAGATCTGTGCCGCCGCAGAACCTCCTGCAGAACGGGCCCTCCGCTCACGAGGGTCGATTGCAACCATTAGTGACTGTAAGCAATCTTCTGCCCCTCTTCTCCTCTTTCCTCTAGAGTTCAACGGAAAGCTGGAGAAAGATATCTGCGGTGACACCTCGGGTCACTATCAGCAACTGCTGGTGATCCTCCTGCAGGTACAGAAAGCGGCTGCTGGAGAGACTTGTGTTTCCTTTGTCCTGATAACGAGAGCCTCCGGTGATGCCGTTACGCTGCCATTAGAGGTTGAGGTTCAGCAGCGGTTGATTTCTTGAATGTGTTTTGGTTTACAGACAGAAATGTTATCTTCTCGATTCTGCCTTTAATGTCATCTGCAGGTATTACCTCAGTCAAGAGAAGCTCTGACTGAGCTCATTGTCTTTACGTCCACATTGACCTGATGCTTACCTCCATTTGTCCCTCTGTGCCTGTCTTTCTATCTGTTTGTCTCTCCATTTGGTTTGTCATTCCTCCGGCTGTGAAGGGCAGCAGGGAGGAGGGAGTAGACGAGGAGAAGATAGAGAAAGACGCCGAGGTAAGGACCAAGAACACGAGAAAAACATGTCTGGCAACCTACTAACTACAACTACCAACTATAAAATGCAATAGCTTTAAAAAAGTGAAAACACAACAAAAACACCTGTGCAACCTTGCACGATGCACGACCCCTGAGCTACAGAGCTACTTACTGTACTTCAGCTGTCTTCTTTGAAATGTCTCCATGTGGAGGATGTGATCATATTTGTGAGGCTGCTCTTCAAAGTGCAGTTAAAGGCCATGAACGCTCAGACAAATTGTCAATAGGATAAATTATATAAAGCATGTTAATCTTCGGGAATGCAACACCTTGTTTCCTAATATACCATTGCAATTAATTTATATTGAGCTATCAATAGGGATCTAATGATAGTAAACATTAGGTTACATGTATCTGAATTTAAAAGAAATGCTCAAGACGCCAGTATTGCTTGACTATTGAAAGCACTTCTGTGATAAATCGTCATCAAGAAGAAGTACTCAGTTATTTTACTAATACATTTAATATTGTATATCTACTAAAGAATACTTTATACACTAGGTTAGTACTGCATCATGTCATATAAACAAGTCATTCGAAAACATCTTACACTAAAGTAACTAAGCGTCAATATTTCTCTCTAAAATTCAAAGGAATAAAAGTATACGGTAGCATAAAATGGAGGTAAATGTACTGGTCATCAACTAAGTAGAAATACACAATTGATGAGAATCAAATTTCATATTAATTGTATTCTTTTTCTCAATGTGCACCAATTAAAACATCATCTGAACACAATCCAAACGTCCACAGATCTGTAGGTGAAAGAATTACTCGCAGAACGAAGACAAATAGACAAAAACTAAAGGTCTCCGTGTTGTTTTTGGCGCAGTACAAGGTCCCAACATCAGTGCTGTCATTGGTGCTCTTCTTCCTGTGAACAAATGAGTCTACACAAGGTTTGCTGTGAGTGTCAACGTACAAGTGTTTGTCTGCCATTACAGGAATTGTTCGCTGCTGGTGAGGCAAAGTTTGGCACAGATGAGGAGAAATTCATCACAATTCTTGGCAACAGAAGCGCAGAGCATCTCCTAAAAGGTGAGCCTGTTTATGCCAGGATATTTGAACGCTGTTGTGTGCAGATCTGTGATTTCTTAGACAACTGCTGTGAAAAAGCAAGATCAAAAGCTGCAGACAACAACAAACCATCAGCCTGCCCACTTGTTGTTCTGTATTATTTTACATAAATCATTTCGACAGCATTAACAAGGTTAGTTACTGTTCAATTAAATGATAGAATGAGCAGTGTGAGTGATTTAAACAACAAGCTTCTGACAAATGCATCATGGAAAAAAAACATCTCAAGATGGAGAGTACATCCTGGCATTTCAATTCTTATTTTCACACAAAAAGTTCAAAATGAAGAAGCCAACTTGTCCAAAGAGAACAGCACGAAACTTTGACAGACTTCACTTGGAGGTGTGAGCTTAACAAGGTTTGCAGGGTTTATTGGTGTGATAAACAACAACCAGAGTCCGGAAAGGAAATTGGTGAGACTTGTTCAAGCTGGTTAGTGAGTCAGTGGCCTGACCGAACTTACTGAAAAGATGAAGTCTGTGAACTCGAGCAGCAAGAAACAGCCGCAATGAGCGGCCACGGAAACGACATCATGCGCAGGTGCAGCGATGAGTCCTTACATTTACTCAATGAAGCCGGTTTGAAATATAGTGGAATGGAGCGTTTTAGGCCCCAGTATTCCACTGAAATAAGCCTCATGCATAATTCATCCATTCATTATATGTGTGGCGCTTGGCAAACACATTTCCAGGTTGTCTCGGTCACATTGTGGCGGTATTAGCCAAAAGATATACCCCCTTTCCATTTATTCTGCTAACATTTGCACTAAAGCTGATATGTGTCGACCATTAAGGGTTATTTGTAGCGGTAATGTGACGGTTGTTGTGCCTAAAACAGTTTTAGGACAATATTATAGATCAATACTAGCACATTCATTGCCATGAAAATCAAATTGTTTGCATAAAACATTTGCCCTGAAGTCCAAATTGTCTGGCTTTTAAATGCTGTACAGAGTCATTCTACATCAACAAATGATGTTATTGTTTTGTTCTCTGCAGTGTTTGATGCCTACAAGAAGCTCTCTGGCTCTGATATCGAGGACAGCGTTGAAGGAGAGACCACTGGGAATCTGGAGAACTTACTGTTGGCTGTTGGTAAGACCTGTGATTTATCCGGATGACACTTGACTGATCCCGAACAAAAGGAGGCGTCCACACCAACAGTGTTTTTCTGCTGCTTGCTGCTGTTGCCGCTGGCAGCCTTTCTTTCTACCGAGAGTTTAACAATCAGGATGAACAGCATGTTTCATTTCATTTCATTATAATTGCATTATAATTTCATTCATTTGTTTCTGTTTATTTCCTATTAATTTAGGGAGCCGCGCAATAAAATACAGCAGGAGATAATACATATTTCAGCAGTAATTGGTGCAAATACCATGTCCGATTAACATGACAGAAATGACATTTCACACAGAAACATAAAATTGTCTTTTTGTATCCTCAGTGAAATGTGCCAGGAGTGTCCCACAGTTTTTTGCTGAAAGCCTGTATAAATCTATGCGGGTAGGTGTCCAAGTTCTTCATACCTCTAATGAGTGTTTTTGTTATTTCAAAATTTCAAACTTTCATTACTGGGGAAAACAATGCATAACAAAAAACAATATTTCCAATAGAAAAGTATGGGACATGTTTCATTTAATTGGTGCCTTGCAGTTCAACAAGCCTTGAAGAAGTCACTTCACCTCTCCAAGAAATAAAACCACAACATGTTGTTTTTTTACACTTAAGTTGAACACATTATATATAAAGTGTTAATTAGTGAGCTTTAGATGCGTTGGAGTTCAGACGAGCTGTTTCCCCCTGTGTCCGGACTATTGCTTCAAAGAACCCAATGTGGTTTTGCACGTTTTGGAAATCAAACACTTGACATCAAAGCTATCTATGTGCAATCCCTGCGTAATGTGTTTTAGATGTACTTTTCCTCCTGGATTTAATTAATTTGCATACATTAGGAAAATCAATTGGCAGACTCTTAAAGCGTATTTGAGATACATGATCAGTTGCAATGTTTTTCGAATCTGCATTAATTTGTGTGGTAATGCAGTTTAAATGAATAGATCAACCGAGTGGAGAAGATTGATGCCGCTCACAATGAACGCATATTCTGATGAATTACTGTACATCTGTCAAGCAAGTTTAAAGAGTCTACTAATTGATTTCCAAATCTAAACTCTCACTGCGTCCGTTTAAAAATTATTTGCAGAAAATACATTTGCAGTTATGCAGTAATACCGCCGTTGAAACTGATTCACCTGAAAAAAAATGAAAAAAAGAGAAGTTGTCTCGTTGTTAACGACACCTTTTAAACGTGGTTTGTTTTGTTTAGCGCGCTGGAACGGACGACGGCGCCCTGATGCGGATAATGGTGTCGAGGAGTGAGGTGGACATGTTGGACATCAGAGCCAGCTTCAAAAAGACTTATGGAGCGTCTCTGTACACCACGATCCAGGTACCGCTCACTCACACTCAAACTCCTCACATGCACCGAAGAGTTTAATCCTTTTGGAAAAAAAATAATGTGTTGCTGTCGCCTTTGATGCTCTAAACTCATGCATCCCTCTGCGTGCTTTTAGACACCAGCTGGGTGTGCTATGGTTATGCTGCTGAAACACCACTTGTGTCCGCGCAGCGATGGGAGTGGAGATTAGCGATTTACTTTAAATGCCTTGTTCAGCCTGATGAGACTGACACGAGAGGGTGCTTCTCTGCTTTTCACATAAGTGAATTAGCCTGGGGGCTGGATGTTCATGGAGTATATATTGACATCCTCCTATACAAAAAGCCAATACTAAATAGATGAATGGTTCTTTTTTATTTGATTGTAGAAATTATTGATGCAACAATTGATATGTTCCCCTGTCATGATATTCCATACCCCATTTTTATGACTTTTCATGTTCATATACTATTCTTACAGCTGATATTTTTGCCCTGTCATTCAAAGGGGTAAACTAATAGCATTAACCGTGGCTGCACTCCATTTGCAGGTATTTCATTTCCATGTCCACGGTGGTTTACTTGTCATTGAAGTGAGCCTGAGCCATAATTGATGTCATTAGTTTCACCTGCCAAAGTCTGTCATTCAAGGAAACTGAATCCATATATTATTATGGTTTTTTGGGTTGGATTGTCAACGCTGACACTGAAAAGATGTCTGCTTAAGAAACAGTCCATTGTTTTCACTGCTTCCTGCCTTCAACCCTTCAGGCTAATTTGCACACTTAACAACTGTCAGCTACTTGCTGTTACAGCAAGCTATGAGAAAGAAACTATTCGTGTTTTTATTCATATGCTTAATTTCATATCAATCGCTTCATAATTACCAGCTGTAGAGTGGGAACGACTTTTCCCTCGCTGAGGGTTTATGACAGCTACTGTTTGAATTCTTCCACTTATGGCGGAAATAACTTCACACCAGTCGCAAAATGGTTGCAAAGAGTGTCTAAACAAAATGAAATATTGACACTAAAAAAGTGATTCAAGAATGAGTTCTAAAATCTGAAATTGAGTCATAATGTCGATGTGTTCGTTGTTTAGATGATACAAGTTTAAGCAATTTAAACATGTTTTTTTTCCAACATAATCTTTAAGTCTATATACATACAAGTAATAGATTAGTAAATAATGAAATGAAATAAATGAATGAAAAATACCATTATGATGAATGCTTTAATGTCTCAAAAAAGGCCAAAAGGCTAATAAGTGGCTAAAAGAGACGACTAAACGTCATCACCAGAAAACTAGTCCTCTTTACCTTCGTAAGTCATGTGACTGTGGTGGAGTTTGTTAATATTGTTACTTTTTACTTCTGCCGATTGCGTTCACGCTTCAAAAATCATAAAAGGTTGTGTGAATTTGTGATGACTATCTTGCGAAACAAAACATGTACCATCAACATCTGTTTGCCGCAGAGTTATACGGATCTAGCTAACTTTAACTTAAGGTAGTGAGTTAAAGTTTGGTAGAATCAGCTGAGCGTGCTAATAGAGGCTGAGGACATGTGAGCAGCTGAAGCACGAGTGTGTGGACAACAACATTGCATTGAATTGTCAAAAGCGACGATGACAATGCAGAGCAAGTTGTGGTTCAGTGTGTCGCTCAAGGACACTTGGACATGTGTGGAGGAGGAGCAGGCGATCCAACCGGCCGAGCTCCACCCGCCCACATGCACAAGACGAGACAGCGTGACATGCAGGTGTCATTGGAAAACATACCCATTCAAGATTTTGAAATTAGAATACATCTACAATGGAAAACAAACCAAGTGCCTTCATCTTAAAGCTCGAAATAAGTTCTGATATATCAAGATTATTTAGCGAGGAAAGAGAAATCTTCACAATTTCATAAGATGGATAAAATAATTCTGCCTCTGTTGTGTTTTGCAGGAGGACACAACTGGAGACTACCAGAAGGCTTTACTCTACCTCTGTGGTGGGAATGATTAATTTGTTTTGTGAGGTGTTCAGCATCCTGAGTGATGAGTCATCATCATGCTCAGTGTTGCCAGATCAGATTGACACTCCCCAGCCTAATCACAGCTTAAAACCTGCCCAGTTCAATACAAATCACGCAGCTCGAATCATAACCTCGCCAGAGTTGCATACATGTGCAATGGAAAACGCATGATAAGCATATTAAGAATCCACCAGCCCATAATGCCGTTGTTCAACTTGCAACACTGACATTGCTGCTACGTGCATGTGAGATAAGGTTATTGATGTGGAGTTGTCGATTCTTTCTGACTTCCGCTTGTTTTTGATTGATTTAACTTGTCTTTATTTGACTTACCTCTGCATGAACAGCAGCTAGACTACATCGACTTCAAAGATGTTTAGTTTTTCTTTCATGTTAGTATTTTAAACGGCACAACAATAAGTAGAGGTGCAGTGTCCTAGATGACGAATGGTGTTTGAATTAATTATAATTTCTGGTTCTTCCTTAAACACTTGAATAATTTTTGCTGTGTTTCTGTTTTCGTGTTAGCAGTTGTCTGTTGTTCTCACAGCATGTGTTGAAATGCAACTTACAAAAAAACAAAACCGCCGCTGAATTAATAAACCCTACATGTCGACAGCTCTCCTGCTCTCATTAATTACAAACGAATTCCGACTTGAATTACAATGCGCCTGTCAGTGATCAATGAGTAATGAGACACTATTAGACATCTGTTGACTGGTATGAAGACGTCGGCACGAAGAGGCTGGATGTCAAACTAATTGGGTCTTTGGATCAATTGATGGGAGATGAACTCACGTTGCTGGAGTTGCACCACAAGGGGGCAGCAACGTTTAAAATGAGCTCACTGTTACAGTCGCAGGGACTGAAGATATGATCATATAAATCTTTGCAGTGACAGTGTATGTATCTATTTATTCATAACATTTTTGAAGGATCCAAAATGTACCCAATATTGACAATTATATTCAAATTAGTTCACAGTTCAATTTCTTTTATATTATTATGTTCTTTTTTCTTTCCATCTATTCATTATATGAGTTTCGATTATCCATTTGTTTTTCAACCACTTGAACACTTTCACTGTTTGACTTCATGTACTGTCTCTTCTTTCTTTTGTCTTTGTTTGGTCGCTGTTCTGTTTTATTATTGAAAACTTGAAAAGTTTCCATCTGATCTTGAATTTAATACAAAGTTCAGAGTTTGAGAAGTGTTTGTCCCTGAAAATGCTGATTTGCATGAACCCATCAAAGTGTTGCTGTTATTGAAGACATTCAAATATTACTTGATTTTCATCTCTGATTCCAGTGGGATGCATACGCGGCACCAGTTTCTGATGAATTTTAAAGCTAAATTCAAGTGATCTGTGAGTGAGTGAGAACAGTCTATTTATGCATATAGGGGTCTTGGCTCCATGCATTCATCCTACAAATCTAAACACACCCGTCAGGATTACGGTTGACAAGCCTCTCCTTATGTTCAACATATCTCTGTCTGCAAGACGTGACCTTTTCAGAAAAACACCTGAAGGTTCAAGTTGGAAAATGTTTTCGTGTATTGGCATGCATTCGCTCAGAGGCTCATTCTCTCTCTGCAGACAAGCCCACGTCTACTGTAATTGACATTACTTTTACCCTGTAGTTAAAGTCGTTCAGGGAGAAAGAGGTGTATCTGTCTGAGCTTTTTATTGCAGTTAATCTCCGATACATGATCTAAGTCTGTAAGTAAATCTGTATGTAGCATGTACATATCTTCTATGATATATTCTCTGTGTGTTTACTGTTTTAGTAGAACCTGGTGCTGTGTAGATGCTTTCTGCATTGACATCAATGTTAAAATGAACTAAGACGCTAACTGGGCAAGGAAGTATTACCTTAATGGCTACTTTCCTCGCAAAGTGACTGCATGTCGAATCAGAGCTTAATATTCATGTATGTGTAAATGGACAGTTTGTAAGCTCATTTCATGTTCTGGAGTTTCAGCGCACCACACCTGTGTGTCGTTGTGTGTGTGAGTGTGTGTGTGTGTGTGTGTGTGTGTGTGTGTGTGTGTGTGTGTGTGTGTGTGTGTGTGTATACTACACAAAGTGTTGCTGTTTGCTCCTCCGCTGGTAATACAACTTCTGTTGAGAAGAACAATAAACAACCCTATAAACTAACCCTAACCAGAGAGAGAGAGAGAGAGAGAGAGAGAGAGAGAGAGAGACCCCCGCCTGAACATCCCCCCCAACAGATACCTGTACATGGTCGCTACGATAGTTTATACAACAATACGAATGAGTTTTCAAAATATAGTGCAAATATTTTCCCATATGGGTGGGGACTATTGTGTCTTTCCCTAACTTTGGTCGTGACCCGTCCCTAACGGACTCCATGCAAACCTGCGCCCTTGCTTTGAAAAGCCATGCAGTTGAACTGTTCACCGTGAACGTCTCCACAGGAAATTAATTTTTTTTTAAAAACATGCTCCGTGTCTCTGTGAGCGTCGCCCGGCCTCAACACACTGTCCATCTGGCTCAGCCACTTGTAAAAGATAAACATACCCACTGATATCTACTTATTATCCCAGCACGGTGGGTGAATGGTTGGTGCGCGCGTCTGTCACACGAGAGCCCCGGGTTTGATAATAGCGTAAGCAACATCATATCCCCCCAAGAAGTTATCGGGTTGATGGGCTTGTTGTCAATTGTCTGGCCCAATGACCTCATTGGCACGTGGAAGGTCATGCAAATGGCTCGAAGAAGTAGCTGTCCAAGGCCAGCCCCGTGAAGATAGATCAACGAACTCTCTGTTAGTGTGTCGCGTGCACCGACTAACGTGTGTTTTTTGTTCCTTTGAACAAAGATAGCGTGATAGTGTGGCACTGCTACGGAAAGCTACGGTTCTTGGGCGTCCAACCAGCCTACCCATTTCAAGATCGGTCCATCACAGCAGCTACAGTTCACGATAATGTCAAGACAACAACCAACAAACAATCGATATCAAAATCTAGGTAACTCACCGAAAACGCCTCATATTGATCCGTACATCGATAACATTTCATCAACAACGGTCTTCTTACGTCGACTGCAGAAGCAATAAACAACCAACCAATGAATTGTTATGATCAGTGGAAGCACTTCCTGTGACATTTAATTTGAAGTCAAATATGCAGGATCTCTGCATCTCGTTACTTATATGTTCCTACATTTAAAAGATGAGTTAAACATATCTTAAATACCATAATGTGGCTGGAGGTGGTGCCAGAGCTCAGTTATCTCTTTTTACTGGTTGCCATTTAAAAATACTTATAAAATGCATATATGATGATGAGGTTGAGTATAAAACTCTAATTTTGACAATTTGAGCTGTGTATCACCAATAATGGTAATAATGGCCATGTATTAATGCTGCTTTAATGAGGCGAACACCTGAGTTGAGGAATTCCCTGATTGGATACAATTTATTTCGCAATACCCTTAAATATAACCGCAAACAACAACTCCCAATTTATGATTTATATGTTTTTGTTCTCTCCACTGTGCTACGACACAAAACAACTATAATATGTCTCAGTCTGGGTGGTTGGTACGGTTGTTAATCAGTAAGAGTGACTCAGCTTTAATGTGGCCATGCAGCTGCGAGCTCTGACTTAATAAATCATAGATCATAAATCACTTTAATGTGCTGGATGTTCATTTGCACTGCAGGAAAATGCTGTAAACCAGCCTCCAGTGGCACGTGTTGTTCACAAATGAAGAGAGATGAAGTTTGGGACGCTTATATAACTTCCCCACCACAGATTTCAGGTAAATGCTGATTCAGTTGATCACTCTTCATGTGTTGAAAGAGCGACTTTGCCAGTTATAGTCCAGCTTGTGTTTCTCGGTCCTGACCCGCCACCAGCACACGCTAATCACTCTCATTTCACGCTAACAATGTCATATTTGTGATGTTTTATTAATTCCCCTCAGTTTTTTGTAATCTTGGCTCCACCGAGCTAAAAGCTCTTTAAATGCCCAGGCATTCAAAAGAGTGTGTAAGCCTGGTTGTGCACACACACACACACACACACACACACACACACACACACACACACACACACACACACACACACACACACACACAAATCTCCTTAGAGTCGATTGTAAACTTTTAGTTTGACCAAGGCAAGGCCCGCCTCTCAGCCAATCAGCAGCCACAGGCAGTCAGGCCACCCGTAAATCCACAACATCCACAGCCCACTCAGGAAGGATGCTTTGTCTCGGCCTACAAGAGGATACGACAGAGGTTTAAAGCAGCATGGAGTGCCAAGCCTGAAAGAATAGAGTCCCTTCCTGTATATCTACTGCCCACAACAACAGCAAAATGTCTTTTCCAGTCCAGTGTCTCTCGGAATTATATTCAAATTGGACAATTTCACACATCAGCATTCATGTCCAATGACAATGAAGAAGTAGTGTGTCCTTTAGTCTATATGATAAGAAGGAAGCAGGTGGTGTGGAAAGCCTAGGAGGCTGAAAACATTTGAAATTGACCTCTTCAGTCATGTGTTGTCACCGCGTGTCTGTTTCACATGTTTTTATCCTGCTGGGCTTTCCACACTCCTTTGAGTGGTGGGTGTCGTAATCCCGGGGGCCAGAGTCTGTGTCTCGTCACAGACCGGCAATTCAAGTGTGTCTTTTATAGTCGGATCACGGTGAAGACAAAGAATAGATACATGTTTGCAGTGAATATACTGGCACGGGGTTTATCTGTGTTTTATCAGAGATCAACACCATACACATTGTGGAGCATGTGCCTGTCCTGTGTCACCGTGTAAAGGACTCTATGTTGCTGAAAAGGTAAGTCAGGCTCCTATATACAATAAAAACAACACGAAAATATTTTTGAACGTAAAAAAGAAGACGAAATTCACGTAAACTACAGTGACTGTGAAGCATACAGATTATCCTGTGCAGCACACATTTAAGCGTCTGTGTTTTTAAGAATTATGTGAGACTAAACACTTCAGTGCCCACTCGTCGTGGGATATTGTTATGAACCAAATAGTTGGTAAAAGTAATCACATTTAACATGTAGCGGTTCTTTGACAGTGGTAGCTGCTGGAGCTTGTCAGAGAAGAAGTATCTTCTTTCCGTTTGTGTTATTCGGAGGAGATGTTGCGGTCAAGAACATGATAACAAACACCAAAGCCGCAGTTCTTCCACCCAAAAACACCACCGTCACCCTGACTGTTCACTCACTCAGGCATGCAGTATTCTGTTGGCCAGTTCATTCAACCGACCATTACTTTCGGTTGTTCAGTGCAGTTGTACAATTTAAGTCTTCATTCACACGTCCTTCAGTGTATTCATTTTGCGCTGGTTGGTGCATTTGAAAGGACATTTGGTGCCTCACGTGAAACTCTTTTCAACGACTTGAACTCTGTCACCTGGTTATTTTTTCAAATGAGGACGAAGTTGTTTAATTAATTAATTGGTGATTTTCTGTTTTTACTGAGCATCTGCTTTGCATCACATTTCAGCAGCTGCTCGTCTGGAGCAGCTGCTGTTTCAGAAATCCTGTTTGCGAGGAAAACTCCTCCCTGAATGTACTTCTATGTTCACTGCATCCCCACGCTTATTTTGTGAATGCCCTCGAATTTTCTTTTTTGGTTGCCGTTTCCTACGTGAGCCCAGAATGCAACCTGCTGAGAGTCGGTGAATTTGATGGATTTCAGCTGTGGGTAATGTGTTGTGTTACAGCAGGAGATGGAGCTGAAATCATCAAGAAAAATGAGAGCCATTTGCCTTTCCCCAAATCACAGCATGTCCCGAGGCTGATCTGTTCTGGTCTGGTGGAGCGGCTGTGGGTGGGGAAAGCTGTGTCTGCCTCTTGTGTGAGAATCTGGATCTGCTCGTGTTTGATGCTGATGATTTATATAAATATTGGTCCTGTTCACTTTAGGAAGCTGATAAATATAATAAGCATCACATGTACATTCTGGACCACAGGAAGGGACAACACAAACATCTGTTTTAGCAGTGAGGAACTCTTCTCTTTTTCAATTTCTTGCTTCAATTAGCCCAACCGAGGAGTTTAGAGTTTCTTCTTTCTGAAGGCCTGATTCTTGTGTCCTGTGGGACACCTCAGGACACAAGTCAAAGGTAAAAATAAGATTTTCCACACACAAATAACTTATTCTAGGGATTTTTTCTCAGTGAGCGTGTAGAAATAACACTAAAATGAACCCACTTGATCATTAGCAGTGCTGGAAAGTACTCTATACAAGTACAGTTCTGAAGTACCTGTACTACTTGAATATCTGATACTTTTCACTGCAGCAACGGTTGCCCTAAGGTTTTAAAAATGACCTTATGGGCTTTAAAGATAAACACACGATCCTTTTTATAAAATATGATCCAATCTTCCAGATTAAACTACCAAAAGTAGTTGAAGTACTACTACTACTATTTTAAGTACTTAAAAAAAGTTCCACCTTGACCATTGCAAGATATAAGTACTGCTTACAAATGAATATATCAACAATAATGATCCAGTAAAACAATAATATGACATTGACTGTTGCCTTATCATGAGTGCTTTCCCTTTTAATGCTGTTAGTACTACACTTTGTTGCTAGTACACTTTGTTTACTTAGTTATGCACTTTTATTGAAGTTACACTTTTAATGCAGGGCTTTTTCTTCAGATGGAGTGTTTATGTATTGTGGTATTGGTACTTTTACTTCAGTAAATAGTCTCATTTCACCGCTCAACTTGTGAAAACCTCGCTCGCTGTTGGTTTGATGTCACGTAAAACAATACTTAAGATTTGAGAGTACTAGTCAAGTGTATGTTGGTTGTATTGTTATGATAGATACATATCATATATACATGTTATAACCCTGTTATAAAACTCCAGACACGATGTATCTTCTGTTTATTCTGGCAAACACCCTTTGTTGAACAAGACCCTGCTGCCTTTTCCACTTTGGTTTCGCAAGTTGATCTTGAACTCAAAGGCTTGTCAGTGCCAAAGTATGCAGGCTGAAGCTTTCTAGAAAACCTCACTCCCTCTGGTTACATTACTGTGTCAATACCCAACATGCTCAAACTGCTAATCTCCCAGTGAATACCTTCAGCAGGACTGCGCGCTCACACTTGGGAAAGACAGAAGAGCTTTGACATGAATGACAAGACAACGTTCTCTTGTTTGAGCAGTTTTTTTTGTAGCATGATAGACAACAAATGACTTTAAAATGAAAACACATGAAGATCTGCTGTCAGACAGATAGAAAGGCTCATTACTTACATTATGGAAAGCCTATGTGTGTCCAATAAAGCAAGATATCACCCCAGTGAATGTCTCCCAAATAGGACAAATGGAACATTAAAGAATAGATAGAAAAAGTGTGAACTAAGGGGTTAGAATCATTGTATGTGGGGAAATACATCTTTTACATTATCTATAACAAGATAAGTATTAATGTTACTGCATAGAGAGTGGGATTCATTCTCCTGCCTCAGCAGTCATCATCCTGCACCATCGTAAAAAAGAACGTGCAGAAACTCGACCAGGCGTCGCTGCAGTGCTCCTCAGCCAGCTTCCTGTTACTCGGTTGACAGGATTTGACGACTCTGCGTTCCGGTTGTGGTGTAGGAGTTGGGAAAGTCTTCCTCTGAGCGTCACGGAGTCGGAAATGAGCCTCTCCAGCCGCTCTCCGGCACACGCCCGCCCTGACCAACGCGCGGCTGTCCTGGCACAAGCTCTTCTGCTTCTTCAGCGCCCTGGCGATTTGCTTCCAGTACAGTTTGGCGTTGGAGGCATACTGGGAACAGGCGGCCGGTCTGGCGACGTATTCGCAGCTGAAGCTCCTTTCCCCCTTCTTGCAGGTGACGCCGAGGATGAAGATGTCCTCGCCTGTTGCTGCCCAGGTGCACTCGGACTTGTCTCTGGTGACCATTCTGCCCTTGAGGGGCTGTGCGGGGGCAGCTTTGGATTGGCGGCCCACCTTCAGCCCCGGCTTGACCTTGTGTTGTCCTCTGTCCACCCCTCTGCCCCGACGTCCACGGCTCTTCTGGCAGCTGCTCAACATCAGCTGATGGGAAATACAAGCCAAGACCAGCAGGATGGCGACATTGGTGAGGAGAGCCATGAGAGCAGAGCGACACACCCTGCAGGCGGATAAGGACCAGGAATTAGATAATGACCTTGAATCCCTTTCATCTGCCTTCTTAAAAAGAATAATTATTATTCCCTATTAGACCTATGTTTTAAACAAAAATGACTATTTTACCTAAAAGGAAAGTTATTTTACAAAAGCATCTTCAAAGGCAAATTAAAGTGCTTCACGCTAGGATATACAAATTAATAAATACAAAATATAAAAGAAACAATATTAAAACCACATACATTGAATTTGAAAAGAGTTAAATGAATTATAAGATAAACATAAGCAATGAAATACAGCAGAATATAAAGAGGACTAAGAAGTTACAGTGCATTGAGATATATATGAAAAAAGATATTAATCTTGAAAGGAATTGGCAAAAAATCAAGTTTTAGTTTAAAAGACAGCCGTGCATGAAACAAGCAGAGTAAAGGTTGACATAAACATAGCGATGGATTATAAAGTAAAGATAGTTATAATCCTAAATTGATAGAAAAGTAATAAGTAACCAGGGATCATGAGACCGATGAAACGGAGACGACTTACCTTAGTTTAAGTTTTCAGAGTAAACTTCAGTTTTCAGTCTTGACGTGAGAGCTGAGAGTCTCCCTCACTGCACCTGCACTTACAGTATGCTGCTGCAGAATCAACCCTCCCCTTCACACACACACACACACACACACACACACACACGCACACACACACACACACACACACACACACACACACACGCACTAGTCCTCCTCAGTGTTTCGTGCACATTCTCAACTATTTTCTCTCTGTTTTAGTTTGTAGCCAGAACTGCTTTTATATCGAGCAAAGGGTAATTACTTAAAACATGAAGAAAAAAAAAAAAAAAGGAAACTTGGGTATACCAGATTTACGGGACTTTATCGAGACTAAATTTAATCTGTTTTGGTAGATACTGCGACCGGCTTCATGAAGTCCCACCTGCTTTTATGATAACTTGAGCATTAATTTTAAACAACTTCTTACAACTCTTCGTGTTTTAAACCTTCACTGCACCATCTGCACAGTGTGCCAGAGATAAAATGACTGGACCTCCAGCATCTTAGAGCCAGATGTCCCTGCAGGAGGAAGTCACCGATTGAACTCGGTGGTCTGTTAAACTTAAGCAACAGTGACACCAAGAGGCCAAACGCAGAATAGCAGATAACTCCAGTGTTTGTTGATGACCATTGATGAGGATGAATAAAATACAGATTGACAGATGTTTTCAATATTGCTGCTCTTCTGCTGTCAAATAACACTTACCAAAACACATTCAACTATTTTGCATTATTGTTGTACTTTCATCGAGACAGAGAAATAAAATGAAGCTTAAAGACACAAAATAATTAAGGAATAATGTTCATTTATTTAATAAAATCATTTAAAAAGTCATTGTATAATTAATATAATACAGTAATATCAAGTGACGCAAGTAGATTATATACAAGTAAACAAATATAATCAAAAATAAATGACCAGTGAGTTATCTGTGTACTTTCCCAATGGCCATTTATTTCCGAACAGGTTTGTGCAGCAGCAAAAACATTCTCACGAGTGAAAGTAGTGTTTGTACCATTTGCTACATGTTTTATAGCCTGCTATGTGAGCCATTTAGTTTGCTCTTCCACAATTAAGATGGGTAGGGTTTTCCTAAGCTGTGACATTTGGAGGATGATGCACACAGTTAAACGGAGAAATCCAACTTTGTTCGGCCTCAGCAGTACCATCCCTTCCCCTAAAGAGAGCGCTACAGTTCTTCCATCTCTTCGCCCACAGATGAACACACTGCTGGTCTGGAATTTCCCTCTTCGGGCCGCTTTAATCAGATATCAGAAATGATCATCACTGGTAAATCTGTGAATAGAGCAGAGGCAGAAATGCATATACAGTTGTAATTTATGTAAAAGACTGAATGCTGGAGGCGAGCTAGATTTAAATTTGAATTTGAAACCACAGCACTCTTGGAATAGTACTCTTGGAATAGTCCTAAAACAACATATTAAAGCTGCGTGTTAATAAAGAGGCCCGGTTCTGTGGCTCACCTCCCGCCTTATTGCCGAACCAAACCGATGACGTAAGAGCAGATGCCCTGAAGTGACCTCCAGCAGTACCGCTGAGCCGTCCTCTTGGCGTTGCTCACCACGGGGCTTGTCGCTGGTGGCGGCGGGCTGGCACTCGGTGTGGGCGTCGCACGTGTCGGGACTCGAATGCTCTGACTCGCAGAACCAGGCCTCGTGGGCGCGGGCCGAGGGGGCTGAGGTCTGCTGGGCTGTGCGGCCGGTCTCGTCCTCGCTGAGGCCTCTGGCCTCGACCGGGAGAAGGAAGCGGACGAGAAGACCATTTGGGACTCTTCGGTCGCCTTCCTGCACATGTGAGGTTTGATCTGCCTCGGCGCCAGGCAGGCGTTGTGGAGCTTTCTGAGGCCCCACATCATCTGGACGAAGTAGTGGCGAGGGTTTTTGTTGTAGGGGCTGCAGGTGTAAGGCCTGCCCACGTATTCGCACCAGTAGGAGCGCTTGCTGCTCCGGCACGCCAGCCTCAGCCTGGTGAACTCCCCTTGACCGGTGATGGACATGGTGCACGAGTCCTTGGCCTGAGTTTTGAATGTGATAGGATCGTCCCAGATGTTTGGTCTCCTCTCGCTCTGAGCCTCGGCTGACCAAAGGCAGCAGGCGAGCAGAAGCACCAGAGCGCTGTCCGGGGTCCACATGGTGTCGGGTGGAGGCTGAGTGTCGGAGGAGGAGAGTGGGACTGCTCAGGCTGAGGGTAACGCCTGCTATTTATTGTCTGAGCGGACAAAGGAGGAATTCAAACTTCCTTCGGGGGGGAGGAGAGCAGCAACTACATCATTTATGGCTGTCTGGAGAAAGCAAGGGCCACACGAGATGTTTACAGTGATGCTCGTGTTCATTCAGTTGTTATGCAATGAGCTGTCACACACAAATGCCAATTGCATCTTCTTGAAGATTTCCGTGCAATTTCGGTCGCCAGAGGCCTTTTTTTTGCAATCATGCGAACATATTTTTTTTTGAATAATTATCCTGTGTCTGTTGAATCTCAATTAAAGAGAAACATGGCATGTCTGGGAATACGCTCGTGTAAAGGAGCCTTCTGAGGCCCTCAAGTTCTCGCTTGTTTTTAAAAGGCAGTTGCAGCTCACTACCATGCAGTGCAGCCTGTCATTTCCCTCCCAAATATAAACACAATCAGACTGCACAACCACAAAGAAACGTGAGGAGGAGTCACTCACACGTGGCAGACCGAGCTTAAGTCTTCGTGCCAATTAGGAAGGAACAAGGAATCTCTGTAGTAGTCGAAGTGAGTTAGCATGTTTGCAGGGTACGTCTGTAAGTGGTGTAATTTTCAAGAGAAAAAGGGCCCCATTGTGATTAATGAGGGACCTGTAGTCAAAACATCCGGAAGAGATTTAGCTTCACTATTTCCAGTGGAAAGAACTGGTATATACGATGCATTTAAACACAAATGTTGAATGTCTCTAAGCCCTGTTTTCTAAAGATAATTTGTGGAATGTACTCAACAGTTTTATAACAGTGGTGGTAGAAGAAGGTAAAAATACTTCTTGACAAGGAAGACGCATGCATTCATGATTTCACTTAAAAGGAAAAGTTACAGTACTTGTGCAGCATTTTAATGGTGGAGGGGGGTACATTTGAACTACTGTGTATATTGTTGGATAGTTTAATCGAAACAACACAGGATCATATTTTATAAATTGATCATATGTTTTGTTTGTATTAAAAGAAGTATACGATCACATTGAAATACTCCAGTGAAGCGAAAGTCCCTCAAATTTGTATATAAGTAAAGCATTTGAGTAAATGTACTCAGTTACTTTCCACCCTTGTCCAGTATTGGCTTCATGCTCATTCCAGCAGTAATGTTATCACAACTTGGGGCTGATCATTTTGATGTGAAATTCTCAAGCTACTGCAAAACCAGCAGTGTTTCTTATTAAAGTCTCTCCTCCACCACCCGCTGAGTGTTCCCCTGAGACTGCAGCATATTCAGCAGCACACTTTGTCTGATAACTCTGTGTAAATGCAGAGTATGCCGTCCGATGGTGTGCATGATATTCAGTTCAATACAGCTTTATTCATCTTATTAGCATGCAGGGAAGTTTTCTGTGGCAGCTCCTAACACTGGGCATAAAGTATGTAAGGTTTTCTTTGCTGGAGAATTTTCCTCCTGACAGTAAGCTGTATAGGCATTTTAACTGCAGGATACCTTTCTCCATGCATATAGCATCGTAGCTCCTGCTGACAGAGTTAATGTATAGCTCAACCCTCATGGATCATGTATTGTACATCTTGTGCAGGTACTCAGAAATAGCCATTCAGGCGTGGGTTGAATTTGATTTTTTTTTATGAACCACTGCTTCTGTTTTTGATGTTTTTTTCTTTTTGTTCTCATTTGTCTTTTATACAAACCTATTTAGAAGCAGGAAGGAGCCGGCGTGCGGTTTAGCTGGTGGTGTTTATTCACATACTGTTTGATGCCCAAGAAAACCTCAGAGCAAAGCTTATGGAAGAAGATAATCATCTCCTCTTGAAAATAGCTGACCAATAACGCAACCAGTGGGCTCTGGCCAGCAGTAGCAGCACCACATAGGAATGTGCAGTCTTGTGTTAAAGACTTAAAATACACTATAAGCAAAACGTGTCATGTTCCCCGAATGTGGCAAAGTACATTTACTCAATTACTGTACAATTTTAAGATACTTGTACTTTATATTTCTACCCTTACACTTCAGGGGTTAAATATAGTACTTTTTATATACATTAATATGATAATGTACTTTCCTTACTCAGATAAATGTTGCAAAATATATCAAGTACATTATTTGATCATTATATCAATAACTATATTGATTTCCTACGGGAAGTTCACATGCTACCCACCAACGCTAGATTGAAAGTAGCTCCACATCTACTAGCGGCAATATTAAAGTGATGTAGTCATCAAAGTATCAATAATCATAACTCCATTAAATAAGAGGCATTCATCTGAATGGGACTGTCCTGTAAAATGATTACTTCAGTAATTTAGGTATGTTTTGAAGCCTATGTACTTTTACTTTGGTAATATTTTAAAATGCATGACCTTTTTGTATTTTTACACAGTTGTATTGCTTTAAGTAAGTTCTTATTCCACCACTGTATGAAACATGTCTTTTGTTTTTAATAAAACCCGTGAATCATGTAATCATTGTCAGTAGCTTTTCTCTATCTTAATATATACAGCTTTAAATATATGCGGTATGATTGCCCATTCTTGCTAAATGCAAGTGTTATGCTGTTCATTCATTTTTTTGTTGCTCTTCCCACAAAAATAAATCCCTCAAATTTAAAAGCATTTCAACCAAAAGTGTACTAAAATAAAAAACAAACCAAAATGAATTGAATTTCAAAGTTTATTCACAATTTATACACTCTTTTTGCCGCCACATAGGACGTCCCTATGGCTCCATCGGTGCCCAACTTCGAGCATCGCAGGTCAAACCAGTCGCTAATGTGTCTGTCCTGAAGGTCCGGAGACACACTATCTATTGTAAGCACTTAAAAAGTAAAATCAGACCGTTTTTCTTGCAAGATGGGTCACATCCAGCTGCTAGCAGACAACAATGATAGTCCTGTATAGTACACTGATCCTTAAAAAATGTCCATCTTAACAAGAAAAAGTCAATACAAGCTGTCAGCTAATCTTATGCTAACTAAAGCCTTTTTAAATTAGCGCCATGTTAAACTTTATCAAGATCGCAATAGACAGAATACTGCTACTACATAAATCATAGTATACTGTGTATAATATACTACTACATATACTGTAGTAGTTCTTTTGCAGTACTCTTTCATGTACAAGTATATATGACCTACTGGCTAACTTTAGCTGCAAGCTAACAAGCCTAGATCTTTGTTTGGCCAAAACCTTCAGCTGAAATGATTAAATGGTTAAAATAACCTTTTAATTCATGAAATGAGTTTGCCATTGTGATGTTAGTCAAATGAAAATGAATAAAATGAAAATGAGATTCAGTATATTACATGTTTTCTTTGCTAATTCATTGGTTTTGAAGAGGCACAACCTTGATGCTAACGGTGTGGGATCAAAAAGCTACTTTGAATTCGTGTTAGCTTTTTCTAAAATAATCTGTGAAAATAGAGTGAAAAAGTACATTTCAATGTACTTTACATTTATATTAATTTATTGACAATTTTAGTACTGTAAAGTTACATATGGTACTGCAAGATATGATAGCTTATTCAAAGACAATTCGCTATATACAACTTTCAACGTCAAGATGGACATTTTCCACAATGCATCGACATCATCCACCGTGTAAACCATTAAGCATTCTACTGGTTTTCTACTTTTTGAATTGTCCCATAAATGGATTGTCTAAATCTAACCTGTAAACATGGAGGCGAAGGGGGTGGGACGACTAGATTGGCTTGCCCATTGCGTTAGTAATGAAGAGTTCAGCATATTTCTCAGCTAACATCATCAAGCTATACAAAATAAAAGATAGAGCTCTTGAATACATTCACTTGTTCCGTGTAGTTTGTTTGAAAATGTATCCATAGCTACTGTGGGGTTTTTAAAAAGCAGAAACAAAATAAGCACTTCACTGATAGACCACTAAAGACCTGAGACCTACAGTTAAAAAAAAAAATTTGGCTTGAGAAAGTATTTCTCCACTTTAAACGCATCATCACTATCTCAGTAAAAATGTCACGGAAGTGAACTCAACGTGACAGTTGTTTTTAGCTCGGGAACGACACTTTGTCATTGTGTGAAATATGAACTTATGCTCTAACTTTATGTAAATAAAAGGGAAAATCCACCTCAAATACTTAAATTATTGGTAAAATAGTATTTGGTGATGCATTTATTTTGATTTATTTTGTTGTGTATTGATGGTTCTCCTTCCGATTTGCTTGAAAACGGTGGTTTCGAGATAAGTATGAAGGCTTCAAAGACTATCAAAGAGAGATTAACAAGTAAAAACATATTTCCATAGTTCTATATAAATACAATATTGTGTTTGTCCAACTTTTAAGCTGTCAGTTGACATTAACCAATCAAATGACTCAATCGAAGATGGGAACATCACTCTTTGGTTAAACTTCTTACCAGCCATTGACATACGGAGCTTGTGAGGAGAAGCTTTACCTATAAATTGCTTAATTTTAAAGGATTCCTCGACAAAAAAAACATAAACATAGTCATGTTTACATCGTCAAGAATAGGCCAGGAAGCAGCAACAAGTCGCTTTGATGGTAAATGTTCCAACACTTTCTTTCTTTAAAAAAAAAATGTTAGGATTGTTTTAATTACATTCTGGGAAACATAAGAAACAACGTTAAGGGAAAATACTAAAAACTTGAATAAACAAAGATGTTTTGGAGGGTAAAGAGTACAAACACTGTACCACAAAATACTTGCTGATTTCTGACATTGCATCACGAGTGGATTTTCCCTTTTAAGGAAGATCTGTCAAAAACAAAAACTGCATCAAACAAACTTCTGAAAGGCAACCAGTCATTTGCAATCCGTTCAAAAACCATCAAAGACATCTGAATGTTCTGTAATAGTGTAAACATATATATTGTTTTTAAAAGTCATGCTAAATTTCTTCATTCTAATCATAAAAATCTAGCGGGGACACACCAGTTTCTGTATTTTTACCACTTTGTTCAAATCATCCAGCCGTTTAAAAACATGTTCAGACCCACCGACTCACACGTGGTGCAGTTACAACGGACATGCCACCCGGAAACAAACAGCACTTCTTCTTAACCCCTTAAATGTCACGTTAACGTGCACCTGTTCTTACAGATGTATGTATATCGGACTTTCCACTTTCTCGCATTAGCGGGTGTCGAATGCGACGCATCCATTCTAAGTGCAGGTGAAAAAGTTCCCTCTGGCAGCTCACTATGACCTTTGGGTGACCTTTCAGCCACCGTCTTCTATAAAGCACTAACATGAACATTTATATATGAACAGGCATCACAGTTTTTGTCACGTCCTCTCGCTGAATGTGTTTTTCAGCTCGGTTTTGTGTCTGAACAAATGTAAACGCAGACACAGCAGTCCTTTGAAAAAAATAAGAAAACAGCTGCAGAACAAGCCTGGCTCAGATTGATGCTGAGGGAGAAGAGTCTCATGTCCTGCAGGCGGAGCTCCTTGGATGGGGAGCAGGTGTAACTGTCCGGTTTGAGGATGTTGAGTTGAGCTACAGATACAAAAAAAACTACACAAAAAACACCCAACGGGATTTGTGTGTTCCTCTTCTGCTGCAAAGAAACCAGCTTTTATTGAGCTTCTTCTGGTCCGAGGGGCTCGTGACACAAACAGCTTGGAAACAGATGAAAAAGGTCATGATTAGTAAACAATAACTGTACTGAATGTGTCAGGACATTACTCCACTTTTATAACAGCTTTACAAGATCTCTCTTGCAATAGTTTACTGTCAGGAAACTACACAACCTGCACTAATCCATCCTCACATTGAGTCGTGAAGTTAAATAAATAACAATAAAATGTGAACAAACTTTAGTTTTTCTAACACCTCCGGCTCATTTTCATGATTTCATTGATTTATCAATCTGTAGATAATTAATTATCTAGCCAATGTCTTTAAGGAAAATCCCACTCATTCTTCCTTTACCCATGATTCTGAGTCATTTTATTCATGGACGCAGGAAACTTATTTGTATTCTTATTCTTAACTGTTTCATTGATCGCAAGAGACTCAATGCCTTTAATCTAAAATGTAAGAAGGCAAACTTACTTATTATGGTGCGTTTCAGTTCCAGTTTTGGAGGGCACTGGGAAGGCAAATATTGGAGAAAAATGTATTAGATTCATAAATTATTAAGGGTATAATTCATGTATTGCCTTTTTTCTGTTCTCTTGAATGGCCCGGGAGAATAATGCAGCTCTGGCTGAGTTGTGAAGTAAAAGACACACGAGTCTCTCATGAAACTCTCTGGAGTGTTTTCAAAGACTGCATGGGGCTTTTTGCTACTTGAAAAGTATATATTATATAGTAATCACACTAGTTATAGTAGTCCAAGACAACATGCTTTCTTCTCTGAATAATGCATTCCCCTCCAGATATTAAAAGCTATATTCCAAAATGCCGTACATCTTATGTGATATTCAGGATATGAACTCCAGCCAACCTGTTTTGTAACAGAGGCAGTTTTTAGAAGCAAATGATGTTGTTCTCAATAAGCGTCACACAAAGCAGATTAGCACATTCAGCTTCTCTCCTCTACGGCACACTGACTAAGCAAGTCACAAGTAGTCCGACATAAATACCATGAAGACATTTATGGTTCGTTAGGGATTCCAGATTTAGCGTTTCTCACCATGATGGTTTTCCTGCAAAGTCACTGTGAGCAGAAAAGCACTAAAACCAGCTGTAAAGAAGTGTTAAAGAGTTTGGTTAGAGGTGCAGGTTTAGAAAAGACGAATAACGTGGACAGAGATGGAGGGCGTGTTGACGGCGGACAAACAGCAGGACGAGATGGCAGCTGTGCAGAAGAGAGATGGAGGATTGGAAGGAAGGCGTTAAATGAAGTCACAGAGACAGAGGTCGGTTTTTCGGTACCTTTCAGGAGCCAGAACAAGAGCCGGCTCGCTGTCACCAGTCGATGTGCCTCGGAGGAGCCGAGGCCCGCGGGAACCTGTTCATAGTGTCATATGTAGGGACGCTACCGGCACGGGAACACACACACACACACACACACACACACAAGGGGAAACACTTTAACGTCACAATTCAACCATCACCATTTTGTGAAAACCGTCTTTTACTTTGCAAAGAAAAACAGGACGAGCGGTTCACGATGAAGAGAGCAGAACAGCTTCATCAACATCCTGCCAAGAGAGATACACTGTACGCTCACTTAAAGGGGCGAAAAAGCACAAGATAATCATATTAGTTGGGGGATATTTCAGAGATTTATCTCAAAATTGATTTCAAACACTCCTGTTTTGTAATTATGACTTCATTGCTCGTGTCACTTACAGGTTAACGTGGTTTTAAAAGAAACTGGAGGGGGAAGTGTCAGTGTTTCAGTCATCTGTTGATAAATGATAAATAATATGTAATATAGGACTCATTGCCCCTTTAAAAGCATACTGCAATTTTGAAAACGGATTTTCTTGTTAACTTGTTTCAATTTCTCGAAAAATATAAAAGTCAAGAGGTCGACATTTATATTTTATTTCTTTGAAAATGTTCTCTTTGACAAGTAAAGACGCCAAAATCGTAATTAGCTTTTTTTGCTTGTCTGATCTAAACTGTTTTGCTCTCTTCTCATCTCTTCTGTTGCAGAAGGTCGTCTGCCCAAACGCATCCTCGTCCAAATGCAACTTAAACATACATGACATGCAGTTAGACGTCTCGTTAGATTAGGAAGGAAATCAAAGTAGCGTCATTCGCTGCATCACACCAAAGCTTTGCATGCTTGCCTCTCTCTGAACAAAATGATCAGGTGTACATTCGGCGGACTTTGGCTGACTCTAAATGAGAAGAAACAGGATGATTTTTCATTGACGTGGACGTCCCAGTGCACACACACAGAACATGCAGTAGTTTAGTGAAACAACAGATCCCCAAAACACACACACAGCAGAACATCTGACAAGAAGACAGATACAAGTAATGGTAGCAAAAATAGACGGACTGACTCGGAGTGAGAGAAGAGTTTACAATAGTAAATCACACCAATCTCACTTCTGTGTGTTAAAGGATCAGTGTGTGGGATACAGTGGCATCTAGTGGTGGTGTTGCAGATTGCAACCAACTGAATGCCACTCTGTTCACCCCTCTTTTCCAAGTGGTTTTGGAGAACTACGGTGGCCCTGAGGTAACATACAAATGTGAAAGGCTCTCTCTCTAAAGCCAGTTGTTTGTTACAGGCAACTGCAGAACGATGAGGGACTGTTGACGATGTAAAGGGCCCATGCTAAGGTAACAGAAGTAGCGTTCTTAGTAAGTAAACCTAAAACCATGCCTACTTTGGAAGTTTATTTCATGTAACAAGGGGAAACTGAGTCCATAACTGATGCCAAATAGATCGTCATCACGTGATGTGTAGGGCCATCGATATTTGAAGGCAGCAAATATGCACATATTACTATTATAATATGTGCATATAACTATTCACTGAAATTTCTTGACCAATCTGATCAATACTTTGTGACTTGAAAAACACAATCTGCCATATCCAATATCTCAAAATATAAGCTACCATTACTTTGCAGCTTTCTCGTTATTGTTCAGCTGGCTGGCCTCCATATAGTGTGTTTGTGTGTGTGTGTGTGTGTGTGTGTGTGTGTGTGTGTGTGTGTGTTTGTGTGGGTCCGGGTGTAATGAATCAACTCCTTCAAAGGCATGCACTGTTCAGCAACGTCATTTTGCGAGAGAAAAAGCCCACGTCCCCAGACATGCCTCCACCTCCCATAACATGCAGTAACAGGATTATATAGACATAACTTTACCTTGTCATCATAGGATTTGGGATACCTTGTGGGCTCTCACTATGATAACCATTATTACCAATTTCCATACTGAAAACAAAATATTGTATACAAACAAGGGGATGAAAAATGTCACGTGGGAGACATGCCGATCAGTTTTCGAGTGAAAATGCGTTCGTTTTGAGTAGTCACACTTTTCAAGAATGTTAAAAGAGATTTTTTTTTCTTTTTTTGTATAAACCATAGTGTTTTATTCACACTATAACTTCCAAAAAACAGGTGTACTTGTAAGGTAATGATTGCAAGAGCCCTTCATGAAAGGTAAGGGACACTTTTCAAAGGTAGCACACCACAAGAAGCCACAGCATTCACCCATAAGAGCAATTCCAAGCTTAAAAACGTAAACCAGCACCAATAATTTAGTAAACAAGTCTATGTACAAGATCCAGAGAAGAGCACAGAGTGATAGTGAAGTGAAAAGGAGAGCGGGATGGATTAAATGTCTTACGTTTTCATGGGAATTGTCTCAATGCTATAAAGATACACACAAAAAACAAAACAAAAAACCAACATAATAATGTTATTGAAAATGTTCAGCGATAGAAATGCACCATAAAGTTGTAACCCAGCACAGATCACATGACGAGAGACGCCACTGATGGAGACATTACGCTGTATTTGTGTAAAGCCGGGATTTTGTAAATAGACGAAAGAGTCATGAATGGAGAAATATAAATTGACAAATGCGTCAATGTTTCTTTGTAAAGTGCCAAAGTGCTTGACAGAGAGGAATGTAAGAAACAATAAAGATATGGAAGATGGAAATAGTAGAAATGGTTATCACAAAGTAAAATGCCAAGTCCCAGAAACAGAGGAACTACAAGAAAGAGAAGAGGAAGGATAGAAACAACAAATTAACAATAAACCAGAGATAACGTAACAAAAAACACCTTACAAATGGTTATTTAAGTTGTATTTAATCTGAAAGTAAGATGTTTTTTATTCAAATTAAAAAAAACCCTCATAATTATCAAAACATATTCAAACGAAGTAGGTGTGAGGAGGCATATTAGCAATCTACAATCTGAAAATAAAAAATCAACTTTAAGATTTGCAGCCTAACTAGATATTACTTCAGAAAGAGGGCAGAAAATAAGAAGCTGTAGAGAAAAGAAGAAGTCCTGCAACCATCAACAGCGTAAAAAACATCTATTGTAATGACTACCGACTGTAATTATATCTTGTTGTACAAAGTATATGTTATAATACATGTCGTAGAATAACAAGTACTCACTCGTCGTAAACATCCTCTGTGTCCATCCTGCGGTAGAACTTGGCCAGTTTCACTGCGAGGATGATGCTGGGGAGCAGGAAGAGCGTGCTGCAGCCCAGGCCCATCCAGAAGGTGTTCTGAGGAGGAAAACAACACGTGAAGCTGCAATGACGAGTCCATTCATTGATTTGGCAATCAAATGAATATTGATGAACATTGATGCAAGTATTTTAATAATCCATTAAACACGGAATTAATTCCTGCAGCAAATATGCCAAATATTCCTTATATCCTGGTGATTAATTGTGAGGATTCAGTGCTTTTATTTGTCTTTTGTGATTATAAATGACACATTTGGGGATTTCAGACTAAACAAAACTAAAAGAAAAGAAGCACTTTTAAAAAAGATGCCACTCTTCGTCTCTATTGTCTTACATTTCATCGACCAAATCGCTAATTGATTAATGTTGAAAATAATGTAAGCTGCAGCTTTCAGTTTATAGCTGCACTTTGTAAACTGTACGTTGAACATTGTTTATAGACATTATATTTGAAACAAAGAAAGTTCCAACTAAACTAAAACTCTCCTGACAACAAGCGTTTCTGTGGCTTCTGATCCACCACGATAAACCAATACGTTGTGTTTCTTTCTGGCCGTGGCCCACAGACGTGTACAGTCCTGTGTGACGACTTGATATTATTACCATGGAGTCGACCAAGAAACTGCAAGTAATGATCTCTGCCGTGTCCAGCATGTTGCTGAAGGGCTTGCATGGTGCGACCTCCAGAGCCAACTGCAGAGAGAGAGAGAGAGAGAGAAACCTATGTTAAATGATGTGTGCCGCTCAATAACATCGAGGCCCGATGTGTCACCATGCTGGACTTCACAGCTTGTACTTTCGGTGTTTTTGGAAAACAACAAAAACATTGTGATTGAAGTAAAAATGTTCTATTGACAGCTCTCGGATCACCAAAAATGCTCCTTTTGTTTTGAACTCCTCGAGTTAACTACAGCAGAAACCAATGAGCCACAGAGCAAATTCCTTAAAGTTATAGTGGTTGTAATTGTTATATTTGTCTTCTTTATATTTACTCAGAAACTCTTATGCAACATGCAAAGGCATTTCTTTGTCAGTACTTAACGCTTAGTGTGCTGAGCAGTCAACACGCAATCCTGTTTTGATCATTTGTTTATTCGATTAAATCCAAAGTGTCTGAAATGAGAAAACTACTGTTCTCTCCACGTCCAAAAGACTGGTCTTATCCTCCAAATGAAGTGTGTACTGACCCAGCATAGAGGTGACATGTTGCCCCCTATCTGTTCGCAGCATGTGGCAAAGTACTGCACATCACAGCGTTGAGCGCTCGCGAGCTAACAAGTGAACACTCAAACACTCACCGATGTTTTCACCCATTCTATGTATTGATGGAAGTAGCCAACAATGGTCGCTGTGTATTTTCCTGTTTCCTGTGAAGCACAATGTGAGTTACAGATCATTTTATAGACCTTTTTTTTTGTCTAACATTCTAAATGTGTCCCAGTTTACTTCCTGTTGCAGTGGCTGTGAATGACATCAGCTGACAGGAAGTGCACATGGAACGAGCTCGCGATGCAGTTCTGTTGCAAAAATCAGAATATACACAAAGCAAGCGGCCCTTGAGTTACCCGGTTGATTAAATGTGTTGCATTCTGGGAGATGAGGTACTGTGCCGCTTCAATAGCATCAAGAACTGCCAGAACTTTGTTCTGCGGAGAAGAAACGAGAGATTTAGTTTGAGCTCACATGTAACGCTGCATGTCGGATTGAGACTGAAGAGCTGCTCTACTTACGGGCAGGTCTGTGGTTGTTCTTTCCAGGAACCTCATACTCTGGTTCAACGCACTCTTTAAAAGGGAAATTAAGAGGACACATTACCGACAGAAATCCCAAAAGCTCAGGGGATGACACACTCAGGGGTCATTATACACCAGTGAAACACAAAAGGAGACCAGGCAAGAACAAAACCGACTCTTGGTTAACAATATTCTGCTTGACAGGCATGCTGAGGAATTTTGTTCCAAAATGAAATATCCACAATGCAATTATTCACCTTTTCCTTGATTTTGCCACCAATGATGGAGAGGACAGTTACCAAATAAATAACTAACATTTCTTTTCTTAAAGTGGATATTTTGTCATATTTCGGTACAAAACCCTTCATGTGTGTGACTTTTATGTACATTTAAATACAAGAACACACACACATACACACACAATGCCACCCAAAATGAGATATATTTTCTCAGATTAATATATGTCATCAGTGAGATGTCTTCCAGAATACGTATGGGGACACTAAATGCACAGGATGGACACATTTCAGCTTACCCTCGCTCTAACATATTTCTTGAAGTTGAAAGTGGAAAAAGAAAAACATAAAAAGCTTTTGTAAAAGTCTGAATCGCCAGCAGCTGCGACATCGGCTTTGACAGAGAGAATAAAACTGAATATTGAAGTTGTTCTTGACGTGTTGGATCACACGTGCCCGAGGGTCAAAAACACTCTGCTTTTGATGATATTTAATAAAACACTGAAATATGTTTTCCCCATCAAGGATTTTTTAAACAAGCACTAAGAACAAGGATAACACACCAAATACCACACCACAACCTTTCCTCTGAGCATAGATCATGGTAAAGTACATTTCACTTTAAACCTGCATTCATTGATTTGTTTCTGAGGCATTGAGGAGACGCTGACATCACATTGACATTATCTCATGAAGTTGTTCACAAGCAGTCGCTTATTTATAGATAAAGGACAAAACAAAACATTATCATTTATTTACAGTTATGTTTCTGGAACATAAGTCTAATATTTACTCCCTTTTGTCTCTGTTTTTGGTCTCCACCAACTCGAGAGGGAAGTATGTGGTGTGTGTTCACTTCTACGAGTGATTACAGAAAGTCATTTGATCCATTGTTAATATAAAATATGTATTGCCGTTCAATCTTTTTTTTTAATTCAAATATTTTGTGCAGGAAACACAGCACATTCTGGCAATAAAAAAACCTTAATCTATTGTATTATACAGTATAAATAAAAAACATGTATCAGACAGTAAGTGCGTTGACAATGTATACTTTTTTCTAATTTTGTGGTTGTTTCTGTCGTGTCCTTTCCTTCAACCGGCTTCATAATCTGAAATTTACATATTTCCCAGAATGCCTTTAAAGTAACCAACTCAGCCCAGATTAGGTGACGGTGTTCTGCATTAACGAGCAGCAAAGTTAGAACAAGGGCTGTAAATGTTCCCAGAATCCTCATCAGACACAACATGCCCTGCGGCTGCATTGCACTCTGGTCTTTTGAGGAAGTCGGTTGCTGTAAATGTACACGTAGTTATCCTGATGTCACATGAATCCACTGTATCCCAGTCCGAAAAACTAATGGATTCAAAGCACATACGTTGGGGTTTTTACGTAGTTTCAAGTGAATGAATATTGAATGAATATGGGCTTTACCATGGCCTGCTCCATGGAGATGATCTGCTGCCTGTGGATCTGACGCAGAGTGCCGGCGTGGCCTTTCAGAGCGGTCTGCAGGGCGCCTCTGGGCTGAAACGCACACGGGCAGAGAAACAGACAACATTTTGTTGAAATATCTTTGATAAAAAGCGCTGAAGGCAATATTCAGCCCGTAAACTACAACACAAGACATGTCAGGGAAGTTAATGTTTCGTTTCCTGTGCTGCAAATAATAATCGATGTTTGCATTTCTCCAGTGTGTCACCGTGTAGAGGTGAATAAGTGTGTCGGTCTCTGTGTCGGCAGAGCTGTTGTGTTTTGGACTGCAACCCCGAGCTGGGAGACTAAAGACGACCCAATGTTCCCCCGTGGCATCGTTTTAAATACATCTAATGATGTGTCTGTGGAACGGGACACGGGGGCGGATGTTTGTAGATCAGCCGGAGCGACAGCGAGGAGTTCTCACCATGAGGTCTGTCTGGGCCTCCAGCTCCCTGGCGAATGAGAGCAGGTCCATCACGGTGACGCCTTTGTTGACCTGAAGATAAGACGGGTTCAAAGAGAAAAAAATGAATCATGTAAACATTCTTCTCGAGGTAATTTTGAGGGCAAAGCACTCAGGTTAAGTGTCATTTTGTTGCAATGACTATCATCCATAATTACTAGCTACATAATTAGAAAGCGGTTTCTTTTTATTATGTTGTTTATTATATTGCTTTAACATACAAAAAAGAGATCCCGCTGCATCTTGGAGACACTACTAAGTTAAAGAAAAATAAAAACAGATCAAGAGGGCAGTATTACAACTGAAAACCACTTTGCATATTCCTCCAGCATTGGAAAGACTTCAACGACTTTACTTTAATAAAGAAGAGATATTTATTATCTAAGTAGATAGAGGTAACTTCTTCAATGCTGAGAATCCTCATTCAAAGTGAATATCGTGGTTAGAAACCTGCATCACTGTTTGGTTGCCTCCTGTGATGTATTTTTTACCATTCAAACTACTATCTAACATTTCTGGGGCCTAAATCCTCTCATCCTCAGAGTTGTTTATCCAGACAGGTGGTGGGTGCACCTGAATAGTCTTTCTATCTGAGGAAATAAATCTCAGTGAACCTGACAGGTAGTGTTGGCGGAGACAAGGAATGCCATGTCCCGACTTGTTCCCGCTCTCTCTTTGCTTTGGCAGGAGTACGTCTGTGTACTCGGCCTCAGTGATCCTCAACAGATCGCGGTGCACTGCGTCACGTCGCAGCGCCTGTTAGGTAAAGTATGGCCGCCTGCTGTATGTTCACTGACAGCCGAGTGTACATGTGTAATACAATAATATTAGCATATGCATAGAACACTCTTATCAATGTTTACACTAATCTTTAATACGTGGACGGATGTCTGGAGAGAGCTTACACTAACACACTGATGTCATACAGCCGGTGGTGGAAGGTACATTGACTCAAGTAATGTACTTTAGTACACATTCAAGGTACTTGCACTTCAATATTACCATTTATTGCTACTTTATACTTTTACTCCAGGGCAATTCAGAGGGAAATAGTGTATTTTTTTTACATTTTTACTTTGCTAATTGGAACAACAATAGAAATCCAGCAATGTGAAATAGTAAAACACTCACAGAGGTCTTTTTTTTTTTTTTTTACATAAGGGTTACTTTTACTTTGAGATATCTACTTTTAGGTCAATTTTGCTGATAATACTTGCAGACTTTTGCTAGTAATGGCGTCACAGTGTGGTATAGTACTATATACTTATCTGAATACTTCTTCCACCACTGAGTGTCACACACATACAACAATCTAACTGGTTCATTTCACAGTAAAATATCATTGAAATTAATTTGACTGTCATTTCGTTTGTGTACACCCGCCTGTCCTTTTTTAGAATGTTGTTTCATTCATGCATATATTGAGGGTGTCTTGATTTTATACAAACAACAGAGACAAATCAACAATATGCAAAGCCAGAAAGGTTACAAATATAAGACAGTAACGTCCCAAATATAAACAAGCAGGAGATGGTTCTGTGATGGGCGTCACCTCTTCCAGGTAGTCTGCGTAGTTGATTTCAGACAGCCCCGCTTCAGAGAAGTCCAGGAGGTTCTGCTTCCCCTCGGCCTCTAACAGGATTATTCCCCTCAGGTCGATCTTGACGCTGTCCAGCTGACTCACCACATCCTTCGTAAACTGTCAACGCAGACACGCACAGCAGAAGGTTAGATGAAGCTCGCAGGTAAAACATTGCATCTTGATTGTTGATCTGAATATTAAAGCTTTGAAAAGAAGCTAAATGTTGAGTCTTGAGGGTTTCTACCTCAATGTATGCCTTTTAGGAAAGCTTGGGCATGAGTCACAGTTTAAACAGGATACAAACATTGTTAACGTAATGAAAGGGCAACAAAAAGATTCACACAGATGTGGCTTGGATGAAAGTTCACATATCCCACGAGAATGGTGTTTGTTATAATGTTGTTTGTGTGGAAAGTTTCTCCTCCTTTCTCTACTGTAAATTGTTTTCGGCTCGTTTTTATTGCATTTCTGCACACAATATTCTCCTTTAATCATTTCTTTCATTTCTATCATTTCTTAATGCCTTTTGTGTCTCATGTGAACACTTTGCATTGAGTTGTTATGAAAAACTGTCGTCCAAATAAATACATGGGAACGCAAAACTCACATTTCTCTACAAACTATTAAACCAAGAAGGAGCTAACTGTTCCCACTGGGTAACATTTCTACAATGACTCCACGTTCATGTGTCAATAACTATAATTGACTTTGTATTATTGTTTCTTAATTTTTCTAATATAGCTTCTTCTGAAAGCGATAACCATTGAGCAACTTTATGTTGATTTTCCACAGTAAGCATAGTCTATCTATCTGTCTGTCTGTCTGTCTGTCTGTCTGTCTGTCTGTCTGTCTGTCTGTCTGTCTGTCTGTCTGTCTGTCTGTCTGTCTGTCTGTCTGTCTGTCTGTCTATCTATCTATCTATCTATCTATCTATCTATCTATCTATCTTTCTATCTATCTATCTATCTGTCTATATGTCTAGGGAAACTGATAAATTTCAAAGTGACATTATTTACAAAATCTCGGCTGCTGTTGGGTAGGGAGGTTATTTATCATCATTGTCGTAAGTAAATTAGGATAATTATGATAATAATAATTTAAAAAAAGTTCGACTGTAATGTGACATCGATGATGTCACGTTTAGATTTCAAATGTAGCTCCTCCCCACACCTCACAGACGGTGTCACCGCTTCATTATAGATTTCATATATTTGCAAATAAAACAATATTGCTGACATTCTGGCGGGCGGGGTGTCACACTTTTGGAAACTTAAAACATGTGCCGGTGCTCAATGAAGACAAATGACCACTGTGCAGAAACAGATGCAGCGTCGGGCACATCAGCTGCTGGCTCAAAGGAGCCAAGGCAACCTCTGCCAACTGGCAGCAAAGTAGGAACGTCTCAGGCGGGCAAGAGTGGCTGGCTCCGGGCCAAGGAGGAAGAGAAACTTGCATCAGTGTAACGTCTCAGGCACACAGCGAGTGAGGGCTGAGGCATGTTAAAGCTATCAGCCGTCAGCACAGACTTGGTTTTGGCAGAAAATAAATCGTTAGGTAATGCTAATTAGACGCTGCAGCCAAGGATGGAAATCTCCAGACAGTGCGCCGCCTGTAGCGCATAGAGCTGCATGTCTAAATTGCATCCTCCATTCATTCTAACCCTTGTTTGAGCATTTAGTACGGTGCAGTGATTTGTTGTGTAAGAACTGCCCATGAGAGTATTTTTCACGAAGACCACTACAGGGTAGTTTCCAGTGTGAAATTAGCACACATCCCGTGAAAACAGCTTAAGTACACAGTAACTGAGAGCTTACTTTAAACACATCATTGTACTGAGAAGTATATTGTTTGTGCAATTTGCTGCACAATTTCTGCAGACAATTGGCTTAACCTTAACCGTTGCACTTAAACGATAACGCAATGACCTAGTCTAATATCTTGAATGAAGGAATAAGTTCATAGAAAGACGCTCTGATTGAGCGTCCAACCTGTGACACATTGCTACTAATGGTGTGTGGCGTTTACTGACCACTGTTGTGTTCAGGAACACAGAGATGTTGAAGACTCTGTCCAGACGCATGGCTGAGTAGATGCCTTTGTTCTCTTTGCAAGTACTGAGGGAGACACACATACAAAGAGGTGTAACAGAGGAAACAGACAAGTTCAAAGTTGCAGAGTGAAAATATTTGCTGCCATCAAGTGAAATTGACTGGAAGTACATGACGTTCCCTCATAGGGAAAAGTGTAATATTCCTCAAAAGCCCGCAATGTTTGCTAATTTGTCCCAGGCAAATGTTCCAAGATAACTTTTAGCCAGCTATATACCATGCAGACTCTCACAGTGTACACAGTATTAGCACTGCTTGCTTTTTAATGGGCAGAGCGACCTGTTGAAGCGGCGCTGCTCTATTTGGAAACATAATGAATGCATGTCTGCCACCCCTGTTACTGAGGATATGCAGCTTCTCACTGGAAGGAGATGATGAAAGCTGAGGCAACCGCCGAGAAAGAGGCTGAAGGAGAAGCGGCACAGACAGTAAAGGAAAACCATGCTAATGAGCTTCTCAAGGTCAATAGAAACCCTCTCTCTCATTTGCATCCCCATCAATGGAAATATAATATTCAGTCGCTTGATGCCTGACCCAACGCCTGTGCCAAAACAAAAATTATTCAAGTTCCACATCCTGTTATTGGATAAATGTCTTGTCCTGCTGCAAAATCCATTCAGTTTGGTGACCAAATGTAAAATGTAGAGAAGACGGATAGCAGGCGTAACGCCCGTCGCCTGAATACATAAAAAGAGAGTTTCTTTGCCTGTACAAGCTCTCCGCCGTCAGCTCCAGGTCGGAGTCGTTGTACATGTAGCCAGGGATGAAGTTCTTCCAGTCTGCGTTGACCAGATACGGGGTGTCCACAACCTGGAGGATCGGAGAGAGACAAGAGGGAAAGAGGACGTGAGATGAGGGATTCTCATGGGAAGCAAGTGGGACCATGTGGACTAATTCAGTTCAGGACCAACACGCGGACCCAAACAAAGCAGCATTGTGGCTTCACGGTTTCCTGTAGGTTTTTTTATCTAAAAGTGGGAAAAAAAAACAAAACACATTCATACTTTTTCTGTTTGCTGTTGCCTTTAATTGAACCAGATTCAAGGATATTAATCAATTTAAGCTTCTCACTACTGCATTTAATTTCTTAAACTGCACTGCAACTTTTATTCTATTTTTTGCTTCTTGACTGTCTTTAATGTTATAATCAAAGTTCTTAAATCTTGTTTTCTTATTAATTATGTTGATGCTTTTAGTGGTTTGATGAACCAGTTTGAATCGTCTTGTTGTTGAAATGTGCTATACAAGTAAACTTCCCTTGCTTTGCCTAAAGACTCATGAACTTGCCTTGAAGACTTCTTTGGTGTGAAAGGGTTCACAAAAAAGTTTCTCCATGTTGCCTCCAGCCAGGAAGATGGTGGTCACCACTCCCATCAGCACCCAGGAGAAGATGACAGTGAACCCGACGCCGCTGTGGAGAACGACGGACAGGCGCTCAGATACCAATAATGTACAGAACAATAAGCGATGGAAGTGTAGCACTAGAGGAACGGGTGGAGGTGGAGGTGATCTACAAGGAGCAGGAGCACTTTACTCCGGATCTGTACCTCAAATTAGATGTAACAAAAACACATCGCTGGGAAAAATGTTGTTCTTGATTTTTGTGTTAGGACCTTAAATCCCAAATATTATACTTTTTCATCAGAGGGAAAACTATCCTGGGTGAATGAATAAGTGACTTGATCAAGAATACCAAAATACTCTCGATAATGTGTGAGTTGTGTCATCAAATTGACCTCAAAACCTTTTCTTCTAAACCTTTTATTGCAACACCGTCTTCCATTTTAAATATGTAAACTGAGCCTCGACTCACGCCATCAGCATCGTTCCTCCCGTGTTGGAGATGCAGCCTCGCGTCGTCGGTGAGGCGTGCTTGTCGTATCCCAGCGTGCCGCACAGCAGGCCCAGGTAGTTGAAGGCCAGGACAAGGACCACCATGCAGCAAAGAGCAATGCAGCCGATCCACCTGTAGCAGGCAAAGCTAGAGTTAGCGCTTTCGCTGAAGGTGGAATCATCCTCCACCACAGCTAAACGTAAGGCATCAAGATCTCTCGTTTCTCCCCCCTCCCCCTCCCCTCCTTTACAGTTTGTAGGTTTGCAGGTTTGTTTACCTGTAGAAGTCCATCTTGTCAATTTCAGGGTAGTGGTCCTCAATCTTGGCGTGGGCGTGGCTAATGAAGATGGTGAAGTTGGACAGGGAGCTCTGCACAGGGAATACCTTGGAAAAGCTGCTGATGTTATTGCCAATGCCGTCCACCAGACCATGCACACCTGAGAGACGGATCAATCCATTAATCCATCAATCGCCTGTGTAAAGGCAACTCGCTGCACTTCACGATTTAACGACAGCAAATGTTCTACTTTTTAAGTTCGATATCATTTCTATAATCTAACTTAATATCGATTTAAACTTAATCAAACACACAAGGCAGGATGATAAAAGCGACAAATGGAGAACACACAAAGCATGCATTATTACATTTTGTTTGCTTGAAGAAGGAAGGTGTAAAATGTCACTTACTCTCCACAACACTTCTGGTCTGTTCCACCACCATATTCGGCGTGTCGTTTAAAGAGGAGTAGCCCTGCGAGAGGAAAAGGACAAAGTGTTGGGACTTGGAGTTTCTTGGTCCTTTTTTAGAGGGATCCTTTCATTTTGTATCTTATTTTTTAATGTCAATCCAACTGAAACACAAGTACACAAGGCACCAAAAGTAAAATGGGGACACAAGCACATCAAACAATTCCTATCAGATATGACACATAGATTCATGATCCCGGCTCACCGTCTGGACGATGGCACTGAGGTCCGTTCTCAACACGTCGTTCATCTTTTCCAGCTGAGCGTTCACCTTGGGCAGCTAAAATGTGAACAGACAATGGGACATTAAAATGTATATATGTATATAAACACAGGCCCTGAATCGTCTTCATAGTGGATCAACATTGCAAGTTCAGCAGCCCCGTAGTCAAAAGTGTGACGCGTGTCAGTGAACTTAAGTAAGAAGGAAGTCCCGTCTGCAGTCAGCTTTGTACCCGTGTGAAGTTGGCGCCGATCTGCAGCTGGGACAGCGACTGGCGGATGTTGCGGCACAGCTGGGCGGTGGTGGCGTCTGACTCCTCGTCGTGACAGCCCGGGTCGTTGAGGGTGCGGTTGATGCTGGTCCGGACCAGGCTCAGGTTGAAGTTGAGCTTCCCTGTTCCTTCCTGGAGGACCTCCAGACCCACGTTGACGTTCTCAAGGGCCTCCTTGGTTTCTCGCATGGCTGAATCGAGAGAGAGAGAGAGAGAGAGAGAGAGAGAGAGAGAGAGAGAGAGAGAGAGAGAGAGAGAGAGCAAAGATGAGATTGCACGTGTATTGTGTACATCATGGTGGGAAAAAAATAGCTGGAAACCATCAAAACTCTCTAATAACACAATGTTCCTTAAAAGAAAAAGTACAACAATGAAGTGAGACAATTTCCATTGTTTTCATTGTAAACGTGGTCTTTCCAAATCTAAATTAGGTCAAGTAGTTTTTATTTCAGTAGGAATATCTTACATAGTCCACTACATTTAACATCAAACAAACCTTTCTTATTAGCTAAACTATATTTTGAGGTAAAACCTTCAAGCTGTCAGGAAAGGCTTTTTTTGTCCCATGAGTCCCAGACCGCGTAGCTTTGCAGCAAAATTAATATTTTATTTAAATCTTTCAGTTTTGTTCTGAGAAGACATGTGGAATTGTTAAGTATATAAGTGCCCTCTCCTATTCGGAGCAGTAAAATAACTTGTTTGACAATGTTTCTGGGGCAAATACAAATGCATTTTCCGTTTTATCGGTCAATGACATTTGTTGGCGAGTATAAAATTGGGTTTTAATATCAACATTCACAGCAAAAGGACAGTCTGGATGACAGGAGCTCATGTTGCACAAAAGCACAGGAAGCAAAGCGTGCACTCATCGTAAAGACCAGGCCTGAGCCGAGTTCATCACACAGAGTTTCAGATCCAACCCCAGCTGTTCTCCAGCATCTGGAATTGGACCCTTGGCTTTGCTTCCTCGGTTAAAAAACGGTCGCTGTCAGTAACCAACTCTTTTCCGAGCATTTGCATGCATCACGAGTGAACATCCATTGTTAGTTAACGATCACAGAGCGTCGCCTGCAGCAGCCTTTTAAAATTAAACAGGATAAATAAAGACACTGGCATCCTTGAACATATTAAAGATGCAAGAGAGCAGGAGAGGAAATCACACCGATAAACTCTTAGTCGTACTGGAGGGAGTGAAAAGCAGCGATGGGTGCGACTGTTTTCATATTATGAATCTCCTGTATCTTTTAATATTCAGATACTTTTTTTTACATCTGATAAAACAGCATTCGTTCCGGATACTAAGACCCTCTGGCTGCTCGGCTCATTTCCAGTAGGAACAAAACAGCACATCAAAAACAAAAAATGTTTATTAACATTCATATGTGGTCAAGCATTTTACCACCTGGACTGTATATACCATGTAGTGTTACATCCATATACAGCTGCTTGAAGAAATACATGAAGAAACTCACAAAGTGGATACCGACATAGTGAAATATTCAAATCCTTGATTAACTGCTGTAATTTGTGATGAAATTGGTTAAGGTAGTATGAGTGGTCACAAAAACACACACACATGTTTACGCTCACGTCACAGTGGGGGAACACAAGTGGAGAAGAAGGAAGATGTCCAGGTGCAGCTTGATGTTACGTTGGGGTTTGGCAACATCTGGGTACCTTAAAATTGCACTAGGCAAGATTTTCCTTCATGGAGGCGGAATCGTATCTGTTTATGTTTGTAAATGGAAAACAAATGTGCCAATTAAAAACAATTAATTTGGTGACGGCACTGGCAGAAAACCATGTGTGCGTTCTCCATGTGCAGCATTTAGACACTTTGGAAAACATTTTTACCTTAAAGCTAGCCAGTGAGCACTGAGCTGATATCACTTCACATAATCTCTGTATCGTCAGTATTCGTCACACAGAGTTCAGGGGCAAACGTTGCGTAGTGCAGTTTTAATACATTCATTGGTTGTTGTTCATTTAAGACACTCAGGTCCGTCCAAGTACTCAGGGAAGATCACAAGGGAACAGATTACGGGAGCATCACCGGTGCCAAAGTTTACAAGGTCAGGGGTCAAAGGATTGAGGGACATTGTCCAGTCACTGAGTTACTGTTACCTTTGATGGCCCTCTCGATTTTCACTTCATAAAAAAGCATAAAATATAAAGGTTAAAAAATTATCTGTATGATACTTACAACTCAAAGCTTTTATTAACTCACAAATATTATAATTAGATTCCAAAAAACATTACTGTCTGTTATATTCAGGGTAGAATATGCCAAAGTGATTTTTTAAAATCTTTAATAGGCTTATTACAGGGGGGATCTGATAATGGGCTTCACTTATCTTATTCCTTTGATAATTGATAATATTTGGTAACTAATACAGGATTGTAGAAGTGGCTTAATGACTTGCATTATATTGTGGTCTGCAGCTGTAGCAATAACCTGATCATATCACAGAGGAAATGAAAAGAAAGAAAAGAAAGCGCAGTCATACCTCCAGCCATATTGAGCACTCTGTCCAAGGCCGGATGGACCTCCTTATCCAACTGATCGTGTATCCTTCCACCCAATAAAGGACCTATATCTGCAGAGAACGCAGCATCAGATGGACAGTCGCGCGGTCCCGTTCTTCGTCATACTTTCTGCTTTTGCAGGTGTTTAACTTTCAGGAAAGAGCTGCCTGGATGAACACACAAGGGATCCGCTACAACAGCCACGGCTGCAGCTCTCTAGACCTAGTTATGTCACAAATCTGTTGTGAAAACAAGTCAAGGCAAGCAGACACAGTAAATTCAGATAATAAGCATGATTTATGACCAGGAGCAAGAAGCCAGTGGATGGTTTCTGTCCACTTACTTCACTATCAGAGGCACAGAGGAGGTCTACTTACTATCTAGGTCATAGATGACTTTGTTCTTGGCTGTGGCGTATTGGGATATTAGGTAATCAATTTGCTGCAAACAGGAAACACAACAGAGCAGAGTAGAGAGAAGCGAACAGAAGCAGATGAAGATCTGTGTATTAGTCTTGGCAACGTAAAAAAAAAAAAGAAAAAGACAAAATATGAAATTGGCATTCACAAACAGCAGATGATGTTTCACAAACAGTTTGTTCTCAGAGCAGTAAAGTGAAAAATAAACCTGAGCCCCCAAAATTGAACATAATGAGAGTTGTTGCAGAACAATCTCTTTCCCCACATTGTAAAGGTTACATGGATGAGGCATGGCTGCTCACAGCAGCAGGCTGAAACAACTCTGACAAATCAAGAGTGTTTCTTCTCTCACTGAATTTTAGCTTCCCATTCAACCATAACTGAACTCGTTTTTACATGAGCTAAAACAGAGCCGAGTGGGGAACGATTGAACGGCTCTCTTTCTCACCATGGGCGTGTCATTCGCGAAGGTGTGCAGGTCCCTCATGTTGCTGTTGACCAGCCTCCGGATGTTCTTCACCTGAGAGCTCAGGTTCTGGTTGGCAGAGTACGCACACAGCACTCCGATCCTAAAAGCAACACAAGCATAAAAAACAAACAACCATCGTGACCTTTGCGTCTCCATATGTGCCACGGAGTGACCCTGCTGCTCCCACATCAGTCACCCCGTAGCCCAAAGGGGCGTGATAACATGCCAGCAACAGTAGGGGGCAGTGTGCACCACGTTTACTTTTTTTTAATTTTTTTTTTTTTTACATTTTCTCTCCCAACTTCCTCTGAGTGAGTGCACCTGTAGAATGAGCTTAATGTTCTTGTAATCACAGTTATGTGTATACATTTACTGTTGGGCAAGCATATTTATATTAGAGTGGGATACAGCGCAATAAAAGCAGGAAAAAATTAAATCACACACACTATTTGTTTGTAAATAGTATTACTATATTATTAGTATTTTCAGCAGACGGTCTTATTTTCTGCCTTTTTAAGATAACAGATGAGTTTCCGGACGACGCTCTTCTCTCAGTATTGCAAATCAACTCTTAGCTTATGTGTATCTACATTAAGCTCTGATCTGTATAATCTGAGTTGTAAACACGTTCAAATTAAATGCAAAACACCCAGAATTGCATAAAGCAGAGCATAAAAAGCGAGGCTCTCGCACACTTCAAACAGACCTGAGTAGCTCGGTACGAGGCTTAATTAGCTTGAGCAACATCAAGGGAAGCACGGCCCATGGTATTAAACCGTTTCCATGACTCACACTCATCCCGGCTGAATTTTCTGCTGAGCATCTCGCAGCTCGCTCTGTGTGTCTGAGTTTGCTTTCACTGCTGCGTGGATGTGCGCTGGTGAGCATGGCTGGGGTTCACCGGGTGATTAACTCCAGAACAGATGGTCAAAGAAAGTTCTGTTCGATGGATTTGTGGGGCGTCAAAACTCCGGCGGCACAGTTGTATAACACGGCGAATCTCATTTATAGGGAACGCTTAAGTAGAATAAGCAGCTTTATGAAGGATGTAAGATGGCTCCCATAAAGGACTGACAAAAGGACTGACTCAGAGGCTACTGGGAAGGTTTATATCAATGGAGATGAACCCGGTTGTTGTGACTCACTGTATAGTATAAAAAGGCAGAGGTCTCTGCATGCGGGCCTGTTCATTTGTGTCTCTGTGTGGGGTTTTTGCACAACAGTTTGTGTTCATGTGCAAGCCGGCAGTGTATACAACGTGAGGTGATGCACCACTCATAGTCTGAAAGTATGAAGAAGATGGTATGTGTGCGTGTGTGCGTGTGTGTGTGTGTGTGCGTTTGCTGCTGTAGAAGTCTCCCTCTGTGAATATGTTCCTGTGAATCCAACCTGCATTACGCTGCAGACCTTGTGTCACATTAGGGATTGTACAGTGTCTCCATTCACTGAAAGCACAACATATTCGACACCTGATGAGGTGGAACCAAAAGAGCCAGAGGACCTCATGCAGGGATGCTGTTATTCTTTTCATAACCTTATCTTACTTTTTTCTCCTTGGAAGTTTCCCTAAATCACTCACGGACAGACTCGATTTGAGTAAAGTAGGGCTAATGATTCTGTCTGATTATTGTTTTAATAGAGAATTCAATTAATTATAGGGAAGCATCTTAAGTAGTGAAATCCCAACGTCTAAGTCAACGGGTATCTTTTACTTTCATCAATCACAGCGAATCAATGTCAGAGGTTGTTGCTAACCTCGCTCACTAAAGTGATTTGCCATTGAGGACATTTTTTTAGCACAGTATGGCGTTCACACACTCCAACATGTGATATTTGCAGAGGAGCGCTGGATTGGGATGTTATGTAGTCCAAAAGAGAGCCATGTCAGGGATAAAGTACAGAGAGCGTGTCATCAAAGTGAAATGAACCCTAACAGGATAACAAGGACCTTGAAAGTCACGGGAAGGCTTCATTTAGCACCAGTGATGTGCTCGCTGTATATTATTCCACTTAATACACTTGTTCTTAAAGAAATCGCTGATTTAACCAAACATATTTATTTAAATTGATATAAAAATGATTTTATTGCTTCTGTAAGATAAAAAAAACACTCGTTTTTGTCTTATAAAAGTAGGTTGCAAACAAGTGAGACTACTAAACGTCACCGCTAACACACGTTACAGCTTCGTGGTGAAAACAACGTGCTGTAGTTTCTTTACAGCCCAACGTTAGCTTTGTACTGTCACGCTAACTTCCGGTTGGCCGACAGAAAAATACGTCATCGCTGAGGCACTCTATGCTGGCCGATCAGAGCCTAACACAAAAACAGTCCCTGTTGATAATTGCTTGACACGTATCAGAAGTTCTTTGTGGTTTCTGTGGTCAACAGATTATTTAAGACGAGCACAAATTACAAAATATGTCGTAGCGGCATGTACTGCCCCTCGAGAGGGGAAACAACTCTTTTCATCTGCGTGGCATTGAGCTGCTCCGGCGTCTGGAGGAATCGTAACAACGTTTGCCATAAATAGTGACGCTGTCATCGTGTAAATGGAGACTTAATGAGAAAACTAGGCCAAACAACTAGGCCGGGACACGGTGAAGGGGAGCCATCCGGAACCAGGGGGCCGATTCAAAATGACCACTTCCACAAACAAAAGGCTTTTGTCCAACACTTGTCTCTGCCCTCTCACACAAGAACACACTTCTCTCTCTCCATCTCTTTTCCTCTCTCTCTCTCTCTCTCTCTCTCTCTCTCTCTCTCTCTCTCTCTCTCTCTCTCTCTCTCTCTCTCTCTCTTCATTGCCAAAACGTCTACTCGTTCCTCCCCGGCCTTTTCTCATTTGTCTTCCCGCTTTGGCTCGTCTGTTTTCATCTTCGCCTCTTTCACAACACCTCTATTTCTCAGTCTCAGACTTTATTTCGCTCTCTCACTGTTCTATCTGTCTATGCTTTATTTATTTGTTCTCTTCTCCTGTCTCCTCTCTTGCCCTCAGCCCTCCCATCTCTCTCTCTTTTCTCTCCATCTTGCTCTCTTTGCATCCACCTCCCTCTCTCTTTTTCTTTTGTCTCTCGCTCGCTCCCTCGCTCTCCCCACCAGTGTCCAGCAAGGTCACAGGAATCTGCAGACAAACAAAGGCTCTTTTGAGAAAAACGCCAAGCTCTCTTTCGCTCTGTCTCTCCGAAGAGACGGTTCACTTTTTCAGCAGAATCATGTTTAGTTACTTTGTGTGAGGTTGTAGTTGTGCTGTTCGAGATGTGGTGAAATTAAATCCGGAGATAAAGCCGAAAGAAGAGGAATAAAAATACATATTTGTGTAGGAACACAAAATGATCAAACAAACAACAAACCCGGGGTGACAAGCAAAGGCGCCAAAGTTGAGTAAATAGATGAGCGCAGCAGCTGCTGAGTGAATTTATGTGAGAGAAAACACTTTTTGACTGATGCTCGCGTCAGATTAAAAGCAACAGGAAACATGTCAGCCTCTGCAGATAAAGACGGACTCCCCGCCTGCAGCGGCACCTTTGATTCACCCTCATAATGATGTCTTCTATGTCACATTTGACATGAAGATATTCCATTAGGAGTAGCTGCCGATAAGCAAGTAGAACGCTTGAATACTTGAATGCACAAATGTGTTTGAAGTGCTTGACCAATGCTTGTTTTTTTAAGTCGTTTAATGACTATGTGGAGACGAGCGCTGCAGCATCATCACGTTTCTCTGTCTTCAGCAACTCCTCAGCCGAACCCGCCAGCTCAAAACTGTGTCCGGCTGCTGCTCGTTGTTTCTGTGCCTCTTCTGCACCGCGGGGGACAATTCAGACACAGCGTGAGGAAGAGTTACCTCTAGCAACTTTGTAAAAGGGCTGTAATTCCTGTTTGAGCGAAAGCCAAATGACACACGAAACTCTCCCCGCGGGGCGGAAACCCCACAACAGCAGATGAAGAAGAGCATCAAAGTAGTGCATGCAGTGCCCCGGTATCTAGGCCACTACTGGGGGCTGAGTGCTGAGTGTTACATGGTCTGGTGGCTCCATAGCTTTTACAAACTCGCAACAATGGGCCGCATTCAGCGCCATTTGTAGTTTGCGAGGCTCGGACAGTCGCCCTTCAGCTCCTCCCTGCTTTCACACTGCTGGAACCGTACCTCTCTTATCCTGTCACTCAATTACACAATTACAATGAGGTCATTTTAACGATTCGAAAACAAATGGTACCGCAAACTAAATAGTGCTGTGCAGGAAGTAGTTTTTATTGCGATAATCAACACCAAGGAATTGTCCATGGCCTTATTCAAAACATCCGATTCATATCTTTGCACATGGGAATTTGGAGGTATTTTCAGCCTGACATCGGTGACCTGTAGTCAAGAGCTCACGAGAGATAGACGACAATATGGCAGCTTGTTTTTCTTATGTATTTGGGACTAAAGATCAGCTGATTACGGGAGCGTATGCATGCAGAGTGCATATTATAATGTAAAGAGGTCACAGAATCATTTTAACCCCAATGTTTTATTAAATTTGTGCAGTCTTTCATTGCACTCTGACACTTTTGGTTCCATATTTCCTCTTTTTATTCAACAGTATACACTCCTAAATGTCTATATTCAGTTAAATTGCACTTAGCCACCATTTATTTAATCTGAGCCTCTGGTTAACTTGTTTATATTCCATTTAACTAGCCATCGTTATATCCCTTTCATGCATTGTTACGTTGGTCTTCTCAGAGCTTCACAGCCAAAACCAGGATTCCCAGTACAGCATCGAGTCCTATAAAGAATGTATTTAACCAGACACTGAGAAGTTCTGACTCCAGGGCCTTTTGCTCCGGGCGTAACAACCCAGTAAATACAGTGCTTTTTTTCTTCTTCTCTGTTTTCTTTCTCCCCCCCCTCATAAAGACGCTGTGTAAGTTGCTGTCTGTTCCGTCTAAAAGCTGCAGTGGTTTGATGGGAGACAACAGACCATTAATTCCACTGCAAACAGTCCAGGAATGATATGAATACTAAACTGTGAGCCAAACAGCCTCTGGGACTCAGGGTTGTGCAAACAGAACACAGAAGGTCACAGAAACACAGCAGTATTTCAGAAACTCTACCGAGGCCAAAAAAGAAAGAAACGGTATCGGTCGACTAAGTCTGAGCACCTGAGCGAGGCGGTAAAGAAACGTCTAAATAATAGAAGAGGACAGGTTCAGGATTCAGAGACGGTCGTTCTAAAGCGATCTCCGTCAAACGTGCGTAACAGTAATCTGTTCATGAGCAAATCACTGCGTTCTGCTACTATGTTTTCTTTTTCATAATAAAAACCGAAGGTGACACATTTGTTCTGCTCAGGAAATCATCATCTGGGATGAATAAAGGTTCTGAAACATGATTAACCTTTTCCAAGCAAATCGCAATGGTGTGATTTCCAAAAATAAATGTCAGCGCTCCAAAACAAAGCAACGCGTGTCTCGACGAAAGGCTGTTTAGAGAAATTCAAAGAGCAGGTCATTTACTCTCTTAACAGTAACTTCATTACAACTTCCTGCTGTCTATTAGGCCTCGACCGTCTGTTTTCCAGGAAACCGAGAGTTCTGCAACTCGCAGAAGTTGTTGAATGTTTTCTAGCGTGTTCTCTTCCCCATTAAGGCTCAGCATGGACCCGACTCTGCCCACAGGCCAGAATCATTAGACTCAACAACGAAACAATGTCTCCGATGTAGATAAAAGGATGGAACAATTTGTTACTCGTGAATCATTTCAAGTTCAACAATCTACCTGTTTATGTGTGGGAAATGTTGCATGCGCCATTTTTACACATGCAACATTGTTTCCACGTCTGCTGCCTGGTCTGAGTGGTTCCTCAGCGGGTCTGACTCTGCAGCATCTCTGGAACCATTATGATCTCAGGAGGTTTGGATACAAGCAGCTGCACAACAAATAATATGCTTATCACACAGTCGATGTGGAGTCTGCACAGTCCCTTGAGGGAATCACAGACATGTAAATACACAAGTATGTGGTGATGCTGATCAATGCATCTGGGCAGATGAGAACAATGGTATTTGATGTCTTGTCTTTAAACTTGCATTCTTCCTACTGACCAGCAGGCGGACGACTCTTCTGGTTGCAAAAAAAAGTCAGATTGCATAGAAGTCTATGAGAAAATGACTACTTCTCTCTTGGTTTATTCGCTCAGCAAACATTGTAAACATGAGTTTATGTCTCAATCTCTAGTTTCAAGTCTTCTTCAATACAGCGTGATGTTCATTTAGTAAATGATGGTCCAGTTTAGACTCAAACAGACCATAATGTAGAGGATGCTTACTGTGTTGACAGGTCGCTGACTGTTGGCGTCTCTATGCCACAAATATGGCAACTTCAGTTCATTGGTTGGGGAAAAAAAAACATGCTGACGGCCATGTTGTTGGTCTGCTTTCATTTGAACTTCAGGTGTATCAAATATAAATGAGTCTCGACTTTGCCCTCATGTGTTTCGGATGAAGAAATGTGTAAAAAACGTTGACCACTTGGCCAGTGAGCCATGTTTAAAAATAATCGGGTGACTTTGTGTTTAATCCGTTAGTTCCTGTATTAAATGCTGCTTTCTTTCTGGGTTACACCCCCACCCAGCTGACCGTCGCTGAGACGGTTACACCTTTTAGCTGTAACTGACATTACTGAGCCTCACAGCTTTTCCCTCTCATACCTCCTCTTTCTCTCCTGTGCAACAATGTGCCACATCATCACTATTTATTGGAGACGCAAATGTCTCCAATAAATGTAAAAAGAAAAGCCTGACCAAGCTGTGAGCATCCATTAGTTTCACTATGTAGAAATCCTGTCAGACTGTATTGATTTGTGGCGCGAACGCTGCAAGAACCCACGGACCATAAAAGACCCCGGGATGAGGGGAAAAAATGTAATTAGTGAAAAACTAAAATGGATTTCAGCTATAAACCAGCACAAAAAAAAGAAGAAGAGAAGAATCAGAGTGATTAGTGTGATGGAGGTCTCTCCAGGAGAAGGAAATACAGACAACGACCGATTTCGCTAATTAGCTCGACGACAGTTTGTGTGATACCGCCGTTGTGTGGCGTCTTCGTGCTGGGCAGCGGTCACTTGTGTCCCTGGACATGATGAATTGTGGACAGGCACAGACAAGTGAGTGGAGAAAGGTTCATTAAAAGAAAAAAAAAAGAAAAAAAGAGTTTGAAACCCAGGACTAAAAGCTCAACACAGAGAAATTCTCCCAATCGGTTTTTACGTTTTTCCAAATCGTTTACGCGGCATCTCAGCATCTTCAAAATGTTTCATTTTGTTGCCTTCAAGCTCTCCGAATCGCGGCTCCGGCTTCCCCGGAGAATGAATGCTGCGCGTTCGTGACGACGCCCGAGTCGCTTGGCATTTATTCAGCAAGCGACGTCGCCGTAGTCATCGTGGCTTCAGTCATGACAGACTGAAGTTCATCTCACTATTAATGAATTCCCTAAAAATAGGCCGGCATGTGATGACTCCCGGCGGAAGGCAGCTAACTGAGCGGTGTGTGGGTTGCAAGAGGCAGTGTGAGTGTGTATTTGTGTGTGTTTATAGTGCGATTTGTTTTTTGTGTCTCAAAGTGGGAGAGATTGTGTATTTGTATGTATTTGTGTCAACAGTCAGAAAGTGTTTCACTACAAGTACGAGTTAGTTTTGTGGTTGCAATAAAAAACACTGAGTATCAAATTTCTGTTCTTAAAAGTTGTCACTTTTGAACTTGAACGTTGATGACTTACTTTACATGTTACACTCTTCCCGTGTACGTGAAGGAGTGTGTGCACAGACAGGTGGCAGTGGCTTTGTTGTACGTCAGTGTGTGTCTGCAGGCTCTGGCTGCTTCAGTGTAATAACAAGTGGACCGGTGATGAAAAGAAGTTTCCTCTCAATAATTGGGTCACTTTATTAATAATTCAGAGGAAATATGTGGCAATATCTCTTGTCACATCAATATAAAGGGAGATACTGTGAGCTTCTTTTTTTCTTCACCTTTGATAGAAATCGCTCTGGGCTGCAAAGGTGGTGTTTAAAAACATTCAGAATATTCCACACAGCCCCTTTAGAGAGATTTACTTCTCTTTTCTCTTCTATTATGTTGAAAGTGTCGCACACTGAGTTTGTTTCCGGAGTCGATTGTGAAACAGCTCTTTCCAAACGCTGGCTGTTTGTGTTGCAGTGTGTTGGTCACTCAGCCGGGCAGTGATCACTAGATGGTCCCTTTTACGTTCAGTAACATCATGTTCATAACATCCATAATGGGAATATAGCGAAGACGTCATGACGTCCACAAGTTGACAATATTCAACCTTTGTTTTACTGTAATGTATTTAATACTTGACTTCTTCCTTTACAGGGCTCGTCTAAAGGCAATACCGTAGTCCATGAATATGAGATATGAGTCGACAGATTATGACAAGTCCTCCTTGTCATAATTGGAGGTTGGTTTATCCGCTAACGCTGGCTGTGTTCTTGCTTCCTCATCACACATGTTGTCTGTGTTGGAGAATAACAACTTGTGAAGGCTCGCTGCTATGTCGCCATGCGCCTGTATAAACAAAGCTTTACGGTAGCGCAGGGTTCTGCGGTGCGGTGTGGGAGCGTCACCTAAACGGCCCGTGTTTGAAGGGCGGCACATGGCAGGGTTGTTCAGCTGTGGAAAGGTCACCAAGGCGGTGAGGGGTCTCTCCTCCGTTTCCCCAGATGCCACAATGCCTTGATGCCACAATGCCTTGATGCCACATGGTAAACACGTTTCTACTTCCTGTGGCGACGAGACGTGGTTACGTGTTTCCCATGTCTCCTTTTTTCGGCATCCGTTGTGGTGCCCACTGCCGCAGCCTAAACTCACGACACACATTTGAATGAATGCCAGTTTTGCTGCAACGCCTGATTTGGTGTGAATGCAGCCTCGGAGCCTCGACCGGCTGATTAAGATTAAAGTGCAGGGTGCTGAACGCTCAGTTCACTGCCACACACATTATCATTAATTAGAACCCATATGATTAGCATGAATTACTGCGCCCATAATGTCCTTCTGTGTTTAATAGTTTTGGACACCCAGCGACTGAAATAAGCTGCTGAAATGCATGCTGGGTAACCACATGAGGCAGGGGGTCTTCCACTTGGCCGGAACAGAGGGAAGGATCTTCAATTTGTCGTTTTGAATGAATCCATGCATGTAGATTTAGAGCTGATTAGGGACGACTAGCCACCGTTGTTGATTTAATAATGCACTGCGTGGTCTTTTGATAGCTGGCAGGACGGATGCAACATGCCGTTTTACTGCACAGTGCATGAATTTATGCATGAGATTAGACATTCAACGCTGGTAACATACACACACGTGGGCTAGCGGGACAGATGTTGTTCATCTAAGCCACCACGATCACGTTCACTTGAGGATCGATGAAGAGCAAATATTGAGATTTGATCTCGCAGAACGTAAATGGATCCTCTGCCAAGGCTGTGAGACAGTCTGTCCAGAGGAAGTCCTCTCAGTCTCATACTTGGACCAGTCAGTATAAACGAGCTGCGCGGCCAGACACTGGTCAAAGCTCCAGACATTTATTTTAAATTGAAAAATAGTCGAGCCAAAGTTTCCCTGCCGAGCGGCATGCTGGGTACAGCTCGCTCTCTGTTGCTCGCCACATTGCATTCAAGAACAGAGGAAGCAAGAGAGATGGGAAATCTATGGGACATATTTATAGTAATGTACTGCAGAGGACCCAGCGAGGCGCATTGTAGAGTGTTTAGTTTGCATGAGCGGCGAGAGAGACCAAGCAATCGTCCCGTTCTGAGCAGGCGCGCTTTGACCGGGCACTGCACTAATGTATGACGGGGAGGAAATGATGCACGAGACATGAAGAATATTGCCATTTGATGAAGCGCACCGCAGCCATAAAACACATTAGGTCCTGACTTTAAATATTTCTCTCCATATAGTGTGAACATCAGACGTCTCAGCTGCGGCTGTGACTTCATGTCGCGACTATACATGAAATATTTGAAGCGATGCATAGTGCACTTCATACACTGATTTTGCAAAACGGTTGACATTTTTCTGTGCCTTATTTCACATCTTAGATATTTTTTTAGGATTAGGATTTATAGCAATGTTTTTTTTTTACCTTAAGTTTATGTGTAACAGGATCTAGCAAAATAAACTTTTTATTGTACGGAGTAACTGTGCATATGACAATAAACATATCTTGAATCTTTGATCTTAAATGTAAAACTAATGGAAACAACACAGAAGGTTGGAATAAGAGTCTTTTCAGGCTTCAAGCTACTTTACACGAGTCAAAATGTACTCGGATGCAGATCCTCATTAATATCCATCAAAGAGAATACAAAGATATAATACATGCAATGTTTTATGTAAATGACTCACTAAGGTTCTGTAATTCTGGCTCCATCAGACCAAACATAACCGTGACAAGGCTGCCGACGTTCATTTATTATTGCTGCATCATCACTAATACGAACAACTAACAATTCCAGTTCGTCGCACGTCTAAATGTCTGTTCGCAGAGTGGGATGTAATGTGTGACGCTGACATGTTTCATGGCCGTGTAAAGCAACACTTGTGTTTCTTCATCAGCCTCTTCGTCATGTGCCAAGATTAATAGCTCTGAAAGGAATCCGACTAATGTAATTAGATGCCGCAGCAATTGGAGGATTTGCAATTGTGCTGGCGCGTTAATCAGTTCGTTGATTCAGATTTCAAGATTCGTTCACCTGATTTCACCTGCTGGAGCAAGAGCGACGGCCTTTATCTGGCCCAGAGTCAATAATTAGTGTTTTTGTAAATGTGCTAATTGAATCCACAGACTCAGGTTTATTCTGACAAGGCTAATTCTTCAAGCCTGGAGCACAAATTAACTCTGTTCCCGAACTTCCCACCGTCCTCTGTTTTATTGTAGACTTCCTCACGCATCCTGACAACAAGACCGTCTGCTTCAGCCAGAGCATCCGAACAAGAGCGTGTGCATCCTCAGCATGACTGGCATCCGTGTGAATCAAATCCTTACAGCGCTACTCTAACCCAGTGAACATTACTCATTCATGTTTACAACCACAGCTCTTTGGCTGCTCCTCTGGGATTTGACCCAGCCACTTTCAGAGCACAGGGTGACGCAAGAGTTGGTTTTTCATCTCGTCTCCTGCTCTGATTCTGTCACATAAAACCCATGGAAAAATATTATGATAATAAAGCTAAGCAACTCATTCTACCCAAACGCGTTGAGGGAGAAATAAGCGGTCCAACCGAAGAGTGTGATACTGATAGCAGCCCTATATTTTTGTCTTTGCAAATGAATGCACATCATAACCCTGCACTGAACAGCTGAGATGAATAAAACAACAACTAAAAGTAGAAATCTGCCTTAATGCAAAACTACAAACCCACTTTTCTAACATTTTTTATTATCAACATAATGCTGTATTGGTCTGCTTCTTCACTTGCTAGTTAAGAAATCCCTGTAATCATGTGATTCATCTCTTACATTCTGCGCTTTAGGCTCACTTGTGTAAGGCTGGAAGATGTGGAGACAATCAAATACCCCATTTTTTTCCCCATATCGTAAAACAAGTAACTCGTGGATTACAGACACAAGTGGTTTACTGCCTGTTTGGCTGTATGTCCTAAACTACGAACAAAGCATGTCTTGGTCCAATAAAAATAGTTTAGTTTTCTGGCGTCTTTGCTCTCCTCCTTCGTCCTGAAGCATATTATTGTCCTCACCCTGAGCTGGGTGTCTTCTTGGACCCATCTCCATCTCATTTCAACACTTCTTAGAAAACACCACTTCTCTCTGCCTCTCTGTTGGCATTCTAGTGGCGTTAAAAGAGAGCTGCCCGGGCTCGGTGCTCATCACTCTCCCGCCTGTAATTGCTTCATTAGAGCCTCTGCAGCGTCTCGGCCTGGTAGCTGGGGGAGATTTAATAAGAGCTCTGAGGATGCTCTCAGACTCTTGCGTCTGGGCTTCTAGGATATTGCCCTGGAATGTCTAATAGCCGGGCTTTCTTCCAGCCAAGACAAAAAGTCAAAGAACATCAAACTAGTACACTCCTGGATCCCTTCGGTCCGAATACAAGAGGCAAACGCAGCTCTCCCAAGCCCTTTGTGCTGTGGCTGCATCCCCCAGCGGCTATGCTTCTTCTGCCGCTGAGCTTAAACAGAGTGGAGAGAGGCTCCAGTTTCCTGTGGTGCATTTTCTGAAAGTTGACATGCAGGGACAGCCGGATGATGTAATAGGCAGAAGTACACAAAGTAAACCTAAAGCTTTACTCGAAAACATGTTCGACCCTTCCTTCATAATATGGCATGGTCCAGGTAGAAACATTTCCAATTCAGGAAATCAATCTTAATTTTCCAACATCAATAATCGTACTTCCTGCTTTTCCTCTTCACACCCTTTCCTCATTTCCCAAGATGTTGGTTCTGCTGTATTGAGGGAATGTAGCCGTAGCGTCTGTAGGATAAATGGTAGTAAAAAGGAAAAGAAAAGCATCTGAATTCTTCTGATCTTCCTGCTGTTTCCATTCATAAATTGTGAATAAAATGTATATTATCTCAGTTTCTGTAAACGAGAACCACACTGGGCTGAAAATAGCAGGAGGTACTGTGTATTGAATTGCTGGATTACAACAACTAATCACAGTTACTACAGTTTGAAACATCGGCGATGTAGGAATTACTTTCCCGTTCTCGATTCACTGCATTTCCCACCGGATGAGATCATCGGCCAAATGCTCAAAATGTGCATGTTAAATGTAGAAATGACAGCCGGAGCAGAGATATAATAAACCCTGAAGGCAGACGCGGTCGGTATTACACGAGAGAGCTCAGCAGAATAGTCAGGTGTAGAGGTGGAGACCACTTAAATCACAGGATACGTACTCATAAAGAATAACTGTGGCTTTTGAGTCATTTGTTTTTCAATGATTTATTAGCACTTAAGCCGCGCGTTGACATGAATAAAAGACTTCCCCTCACAGTTAATGAAAGCTCTGTGTGAATCCCCTGCAGATTATAATGACCAGTGCTTGGACCGAATACAAGTAGGAAGGGTGCTGCCACATAGTATCTACGGTAAGAAATGACTATATATAGCAAACGGCATGGGGGATGGGGAAAGCGGATGGCCGTGTGTGCGTTTGGATGTGAAACAGACTCACAAGATGACCAGAGGTGTGTGCGTGTTCAGTGTGTTCTTGCCCAAACGTGTGCGCATGAGCGCAACACTGTAAGAGGTGTAGCTCTGTTTGCACCGGAAAATACACGCCTGCGTGCAAGCGGATACCCCTACGTGGGTCTTGTGTGTGTGAGTGTGTGAGTGTGTGTCATACTCACGTGATGACCAGTGAGGTGGAGAAGAGCAGTGTTCCCAGCAGGCCGCGGCGGCAATCTGCGTTCTTCCTCTGGCGCTGGTGCATCTCGCCGCCGCAGTTGTCACAGCAGCGGCACATGCAGAAGAAGAGGCCGATCATCGGCACCAGAACGGCGAACAGCAGGCCGACTGCCGCACACACTAGGAAGCCGATCTCGTAGTAGATGGCCTGTGGTTCCCGGGAATGAAAGGGGGTTGGGGGATGAGATGAAGAATGAGGGACAATTTATTTAGGAAACAACATCAGAGGTTGGGAAGAGGAAGAACAAAAAAGGGAGATGAAACAACAAGAAGGGCAAATGGGTTGGGTTTTGTAGAGCGAAAACAGAATTGGATCAGGAGAGGTGAGCAGATGAGTTGGGGAGTGAGGGAGAGAAGAAAGGATAGATTAATAACTGCATAAAGGAGGGGAAAGGGAGGACACACACACAAGGAGGCAGGGGATAAAATGAGCTACAAATCTAAAAATATCTAGTCGGATCCCACCGCTGGAAATTCTCTCTCTACTCTTTGTCCAAAAGGGATTTGTGGTTAAACAATAAGCACACATTGCGTAACACTACTCGCTGCTGGAGAATCCTTTCTTTGTCATCCTTGAATACTACACGCCGGTTCAATGCACGACTCCTCAACGACATTGTTACACAACGTAAGTGCCAAGACTCTTTTCTCACAATCGTTGGGTGCGACAACGCTTTCCTCAAATACAGTGCCACTGCAAGCGGGTTGAGACTTCCAGTAGCTTAAGCTTAAAGTTGCTTTTTTTTTACATACATATACAATAAACCGCAGTATGCACTGAGAGGATAGCAACACGTGAAGGATGATGGGAAAATACTCAAAGTACTCAGAGCCATCCATGTAGCCCTGTGGTGCAGTTTTCACCCTCTAATGATGGGAAAGGCAGCATTTCTGATGAAAAACCTGCTTCAATAGGAATAAACTACAAGACAGTTAGCGTTAGCGCTGCTGCACTGACAAACTTTACACTCGAATTAAGTCTTAAAATTCAGATTTTTCTTGAAACAAAGTAGCAAATCTGCTCATTGACTGAGATATTTACACCTGTTTCAGTGCAGTTCATCTCTTTGTCATACTTGTATTGCATTGTGCAGAACATAAGATGGATGACTCAACCAGTTCCAGTTTTATAGCAGTTATCTTGAGAAATTATGTCTTGGCAGATTGCTGTCACTTTTAGTGATACAACCTTGCAACTCCAGCTTTTACGCCTTAAACTGAAAAGTTCCATTGGCCTATAATGAAGTGAGAGTTTATTTGATACCCCCAGATAAAATAATGCAGTCTGATATATATATATATATATATATATATATATATATATATATATATATATATATATATATATATCAGTCATAGATTCTATACCTTCATGGTGGTGAGAACAATCAATCGATCTCATTCATGTCAATGAGACGAGACCAACGATTGTAAATGTTCATTCTAACCTACAGCCTCCAAAATGACAACAAGTTGAGTCAGCACATGACACATTGTGGGCTCTATGTCAGCCAGCGCAGAGCGGTGCTCTATGCATCCCGTCTGTGTGCGCCCATGGGCACATTGGTCTAAAAATACGGTGTGGTCCGTCTGGCTCATTGTTAGGAAAAGAAGCGATTACGCTACCGACTAAAAAAGACTGGTCTAAAGTAAATCGTCTGCTATTTAAAGGGCTCATTAAATAGCTTAATATATTGCTATGTAGCAAGATGTGCCGACATAGGCGAGTTCACAGTTCTGCAACACTTGAATACTGATGTGATAGATGCAGGCTCTTAAAGTTTATGGCTGATGACACTCTGATTTGTTTAATTCATGATACGCCCTAAAACACACCCATGATTATTCAAGAGAGCAAATACAACCTCTTGCCCCTTGCTCTGGCCTCGGATTGTGTGTCATTTAACTAGCAATAGTGGATTAAGAGATGCCCCACTTTACTTGTGCCTCGCGCTTTAGACCATGCACTCCAGAAAAAAAAGATTACGTCCCAATTCATAGCGTGTCAAATGCGGTATGCCAAAAATACAAAGATGCTCAACTGCATCCAGTTAGCAAGAGAGCATGCTTCTCTGGCCTCTTTTGACCCACAATCCCCGGCGCTGGGAGCAAGAGGGTTAAAGTTCAAGGTGAAATGTTATGACGATGTAGCATGTCCCAATTCAATGCTTGCGCTCCGTAAGGGCAGCGGTGGTACGAACTAAAAGTAAGACAAAGTATGCGGTTTGGAACTTGACAGAGAATCTATCACACAATTGAGTTTTAGCTGATGAACTGACAACTAGGTGGAAAATAAAAACCAAACTTGACTGACTATGGGGGCAGTTGTGAGACAGTTAGCAGAAAGTGAATGTGGCGAGGAGCAGTGAGATTAAAACAGGAGAGAGCATGGTGAATGCTGTCATATAGACATGTAGACATGCAGACATGAATGTGTGTTCTATGAATACTCCATATGTTCACAGTTTTGTTCTGTATGAATTAGGATTGTGCTTTGCTTCTCAATAGTCAGCTTTGAAATCTGCGCATCCCTCATCACAAAGCCTCAATAATCCTCAACTTTGATTGAATATTAGAAATATTCAAGGTGACTCGGGCATATAGTCTTTCAAATTTGCCCTGATATATTGAGAGGGTGGAAATTGCTGCTGTTGGCAGGTTCTTAGTCGAGCTTCCATCTACTCTTGTCATGTACCACAGAGCGCCCTCTTAATCTGCCCCTATCTAAACCACACTCAGCACAGGCTTTGGAAATTGGCAAAATTGAATAGGGGATTGGCAATTCCCACACCGCATGTACCTTGTCACAATGATGTTCAATAGCTTCTCGTTATGAAAGGATCAAAGCAGCGCCGCCATCACCGCTCCTGAATGGACGAACTGCTCTCCCAGCTGATTCACACTAATCTTAATCGCCTTCATAAGTCAATGAACCCGCCTTCGCTAGAGACCTGCGGCTTTTTTCTCTCGCTTTTTTAACATGCAGGGTGAAAAGAAACGGCTTCTGAACTTGTCAGAGAGGAACATTCTTCCTCGGTTCGTCCGTAAATCTCGGTCGGTGGTGGGCATAATCCAACTTCCAAAGCGTGTTGGGCTGAGCGAGGTTCCCGAATGTGTGTTCTATGAACATAGTTTATGAGAGGGAGGAAGAAAAAGACCCCAAATCAGACCCGTTCTGACCTTGAAGTTACAACAAGGAGCCTTCATTTTGTGTAGATTTTGGTGGTCCCTGTGGACCAAAGTGAAAGTGTTTCCAAGCATCAGAGTCCCTTTAGGAAACCTCTTATTTTCCTGGTTCTGGGTCTCCCGAGCCTCTAATCCATCCTGGGTCTGCAGCAGCATGGAGTCGGTGTTGGCTCCCAGCGGGGGCTCCTGCTCGGTCCTCCTGCAGGAGCTTCACTGCAGTGAAGCCGGATCTGGGTCTGAGCTGGTGAAGCTGCACGATTTCATCTGATTTTGCACTGAGTCCGACCCAATGGCGACGATGGCAAGCAGTAAGACTAAGTACATGGAAATAGCCCCTCCCTGGTTGTCTGGTTTACTTATGTGGGTCATGTCGAGGCATCGGTGTTCATTTGAGGCGGTTTCATAACCAGTTAAAAGTTCCTCGCAGTAACTCTGATGAATAAAAGCGGGGATGATTTGAGAACAGAGGAAATGGAGAGAAAAAGAAGAATCCAAAGAAAGAAAGAAGAGAGACACGGGGCATGTGTGAGTGTGTGTGGTCTGTCATCTAACGGCACCCATGTCAACCCAGTTGTTGGGGACGTTTTGAAAACAACGATTGCATTGTCATTCTGCTTCTGGGCTCTGCTTGTTATTGGGTGAATCTTCACAAAAAAAGGTCAACATTTTTTTTTTCCCACCACCACTCTTCAAGGGCCTGCAGCTCCAACTATTTTTGTACTAAAGCTTTGTGTTGGCAAATACCCAAAAGAAGACGGTGACCTTCCAATAAGACCAAACTGGATGATGAGGTGGTGTCATGTCTGAGCGCTGAGTTCTGGGACTTTTGTTTTATCGGATTTTTAAGTGACAGTCCTTAAGATTTCCGACCTGGTTTGATTTCTGTTTGAATGAAAGCAGGTATACATCTATATTCTCCAGGATATATTTTATTAGTTAGAGTGGAAAACAAACATCAGCATGCCTTTGATCCCAACTTTAAATCCACTGCATTAAAACCAAGATTACAGCAGGACATTTTACTGATTATCTTTCTACAACCAGGGAAATCATCCACTGTTCTCTTGGTTTTGACACAGGATTGCTCTGCTTTCCCTTTGTTTGCAGGTGACACACAGGAGATAGTCAAGGTCAAAGTGAAGTCCACAAACCAATGGGCACTTTTGCTTTGATTTGACATGATGTTCAGTGGCTTATTTTACAAAACTATCAAGGTGGCAGCTCTTGTATGTATGACATTGAATAACATTTAACTTTTGGGCTACGTATATAATGGGAGTTCATCCTTTTTCTGCCCTCACAAAGGATAAAGGTTTGGTGCCAGTTTTGACTTGGAATTACTGTCTTTTAAAAATCTGTCATGAATCTAATTGATCTCAAATTCATCGGCTACAGAGTCAGCGCTGTAGCTACTATCTTATGAGTCTATACGAGTGATTGATCCGTCCTGCAAAGAACATTCAGAAATAGCTAAACATTGGCTGTTTTGAGTGTATCGTCATTGTGAACCACACATTTCATCAGGGACCAAAAAACTCATTATCTCCTCCTTACTATTTATAATAAGGTGCGATGGGATGTTCATGGTTTTGCTTTGGTTATTTCTTTGCAGTGATGTGTTTGAAACTCTTTGCAGAACGCATGCTTTCCCAAGGCTTCATGAAGCTGTGGCAACACTGCACGCTGCGTGTCAGAGGTCCAGGTCGCTCAGCACACAAAAAGATCAAGTGTTTGAGTTACAGACTTATATATTCTGGAGCACTTAAACTCTCCCTTTACGATCCAGTCAGCATGTTGCTCCTCCGTGAAGCTAAAAAGATCTAAATCAAGACTTGAGTTTGATATGTAGAAACTACAGTTTTGGCAAAGCTGGTGTGTGCGAGGTGGATGGGATGGCAGGGTGGGAGTCTTAGGGCTGCACAACTAATCACAAATATTCAAATGATAAAGATGTTAAACATTAACACACACAAAAAAGTAGCACTATGGCAACTGAAGTGTAGCAAAGTCATTTTAGCTGGAGTTGTGCAACCCTGGTGACTCGGGATAGTGGAGCATGATTCAACAGGGGATGGGGTGCACTGTCCAGGGTGCAGACTTTACCTGAAGGGTCAGCACTATGTTCTCTGGCTGAGGGAGGCCAGATGAGATCAGAGCAGATCAGATGAAGAGGGCATGCAGAAGACAAAGGCCACGCAGCGTCAAAGAAAGAGCAAAGCCACAAAACAAAAAAAAAACGTGGATGAAATAGAACAAAAAAAGAGAAATCAAAGGATTCTGGCATGCATATCCACACAGTTGCATATTGTTACACTGCACACAGACAGATATTTCTGCCATAAGTCAGAGGGAGGTACAGAGAAAGTACTTTTGATCGTAGGGACTGAGAAGAAACAAAAGTTTTTGGTTTTTTTAAGTTGTCGAAAACTAAAGTGATAAATTCAGAGGTTGTGCCAGAAGCAATTACTATTTCTCTTGGGGTGCCAGTGAAAAAGATGACCTTGTAAAAGCTACACCTGAGAAGTGGTGTACGGACTCTCAGAGGTGCATTTATTCTGTAATACATATCATCAATTGCTGCTTCCAATCAGAAAAAAAACATATTGCAATGACATAAAATAAAAAACTTAAAGCAAAACAATCATCAACACACACACACACACACACACACACACACACACACACACACACACACACACACACACACACACACACACACACAGACACACACACACACACACACACAGACCTTACCTTTTGGTATTCCGTCTGAATGGCTCCAAACTTGTCCTTCGCCAGTTTGACAATCAGATCTGCATCGACACAGAAAACCAACCACATGAAACGACTTGTTGTTCTCAAGATGCAACCATAACTCACTGTACGCTTTTAGTATCTTTTACACATGTACTCACACAGTGTGTAACAAGTTGAGCCAGTAGGGCATTACTCAAATAAGTCTTGTGTATTATTGGCTTGAAAAGGAAAAAGACTTTGGTCAATGACAGAAACGTCGAGAGGAAGTTTTCTGACGTTATTTGTGCTGTGCACAAAACTTATGACTTTTTTTTACAATCTTATTTATTTTCAGCTTTGATATTACTTGTGAAGTTTGCCAGTTTGTAACGGGTGAATTTCTTACGTCCAACTATCAAATGAATCGCCAACTATTTGGATAGTTGATTAATTGATCGGTAACTTTTTAAAGATTTTTCTTTTTTTTAAATGTGCATATTTTTCATGGTTTCTCTACCTCTATGAACATCTTTGAGTTGTGGACCAAAACAGACATTTAAATACGTCATATTCGGCTTTAGGAAACCCTGACATCAACATTTTCCCATTTGAAGTCGATCGAATGAACCAACGGTTGTCGAGGAGATCTTAAGGACGGAAAGTCGTAAGTCGCTTTAAGATAAAAGCGTCAGCTGAATGAAATGTAATGGACTGTAATCACAGACGGACGGACACAGTCTCCTTCCATCATAGTGCTATGGGTCTGAGATGGGAACTTTCCTCATTCAACTGCGGGAAAGTGCCGAATATAGTTAATGTGATAAATTACTGCTGTAAGCTGAAGCTGCAAGTTGTCATCTTTGACAAGATGGTGTCAGGAAATTCAGAGCCAAACTCTGACAGTGCGGCGCCCCTTCAGCCCCGTCTCTTCCCTCTGGGTTTAGACCGGGCCAAGTCTGACAGCGCTCCTGCTTTATTTATTCATGGCCTGACATCATGTTAGGATCTTGTTGGTGTGGTTAACATTCTGGTTGTAATATATGGTATTCTGGATGTGAAAGTCATTTTTCAGATGGTCATGAATGTGTGATAGCTCAAATGTTAACTAGCTAAACATAGCAGACGTACAACTTTGGGAGCCTCAAAGAGCAAATCAAGTAAAGATAGCAGTAACGTCATATGTTTAGCTTTGTACAATTAGTAAAATAAAAGTAAAAGTTTGAAAGAAAAATGTCTTTGTATTTTGAGTTTAATGATACAATGAAAGGTTGTTTTCCTGATTATAATGATAGAAAACTCCAAATATTATGAAACTTTGTGGCTGTGAATGACATTCTTCAGTGTCAGAGCTGTGGTCATTGCAAGTAGTAAACACATGTAATGGATAATGCAAATTAATAACCTCAATCCAAACTTCCAGATGTGAAAAACACTTTATGAACTATTGACGTATCTGTTCCCATGAGAACCTCTAACCCTGTATGTGCAGACGCAGTTGGCACTTGTGGATTAGTAGATGACAAAATAGCCTCACTGGGACTTTTGTAGCTGTGGATGTGGAAAATACTGCGACAGAGGAAAGACACCCGGCCTGCCCACCTGTTGAGAAGTTAAAATATATTTTTGATCCATTATGAAACTGTGGTGGGAACAATTATACTGTGGCGGGCTGCCATCTAGTTATCTTTTTTTTTTTTAGACTGAAATTATAATAAAAAACAAATCAATGAAATCAGCTAATTCCTCGTCGTTTCATTCATGAAGCAACGTTTCTGAAATCACGTCCCTTTTTTAGTTGCAAGGGATTTTTCGATAACGTCTCACTTCCATTCAACTCCTTCAAGAACTGGAAAACATTGAGATTTAAAGCAACCCAAACAAATCAATTTCCCATCAAACCCTGCGCCTCTGCGCAGCCGGCGCTGCACCTGAAGCAGCGCCGGCTGTGACTCATCACATAATGATGACAGAGACAGCAAGTCTTCTCAGAGGCAATCAGTTCCCAAAAATAAGATGCAAAACACACGAGGGCTTTTCTTTCTTTCCCCCTCCTGCAATGCAGGGCTTGTTTTTATTTATGTTTTTCTGAAGGAAGAACATATCCTGCAGATAAACTGTTGACAATAATTGTTTTAATTCATCACAAAGAGACGATGATGATCCCTGCCTATTATTCAAAGCATGATATTTGTATTAATGGGAGGGCGCTCCAGGCTTGTACTCCACCGAGTTATCACGGCTGTTTAGGAAGACATGAGCTTATCTTTTTATACTTACATTTTCATGTAGGTATTTTTTACAGTTTCAAAAGAAATAAATCCGTCAAAAGTAAGAAAGAATAAAAGTAATTAGCTATGCTTCAGGCCAAGAAGGGCCATAAAGAATACCATTCAGTCCAACAAACAGATGTAACAACATATATTCAAAGGGACGTATGTTTCTTTAACTTGGCTCTAAACTGATCTGAAGTTGCGTCCTGCTTAAAGATGGTGCGTGTCTTTTAAAGCAGTCGCGTCTAATTGCCTTAAATTTAAAAATGTTGGAATGCAGGATTATTAGTCTTGTATAATTCCACACTTGACCCGTCTGGTGAAAGCACAGACTTGTTTGTGCTGGTGTTTCCAGGTGCAGCAGCTGCAGCTCAGGGGCCTTCGCTTCAATAGGCGCTGCAGGTTGAAGGTCGTGATGCACTTTTTATTGCCAGCGTTTTCCCACCAAATTTTGGAAAAGATAAATCGACTCCACAGGTCAACCTGCGGTCACAGTTGTCCAGCCCCTGGGTTTGTTCCTCAGGAGGGAGGTCGTCGGTCATCATTGTGCGTTTTGGCTTCGAAGTGTCAAACGGTTTGAGCTTTGAGAGGAAAATAAAGCACAGCGAGTCGAGCCCAGCTGCCATTTTTTTCTTGTTGTGGCGGGTCTTTTTCCTGACCTTGTAATGAAGGTGTTTTGAAATTCCCTTTGTCCCCACAGCATACCAGCTGCAGCCGTAAACAAGACCTCTACATCGGCACGGTAGGCCTTCAGGCCCAAACATTGCAGGAATAATATGTCAACGTGTGAGAGAGAGAGGCTTCAGTTTGAGGAGGCGGTTTTGGAAGAAGATATCGGCTCCAAAAGAAGAGGATTGAAACACAGATAGAGAGACAGAGCAATGGAAAATTACGGTTCGCACTTTTGGGGAATACATCCTTTGGAAGTATTCTGGTACGATGTCAATAAACCCTGAACCCCGTCAAAGTAAAAGCAGCACATTAGAGAAGCTGGAACTTGTGGATATTTCCCCTGTTTGGATTTTCTAAATTGTTTTCTCTGATAAAAACAGAGTTAAACTAGATCGTATTCATGTATTATTTCTTCACTGGAAAGTGCTGTTCTAACGCAGGAGCTGAGTAAGAAGAGCGGGTTGCACGGCTGGGCTTTAGGTTCTTCTCAGGCTTCGAGTCGGCTTTTGAATCTTCAATATTTAATCAAGACCTTAACTCACCCCGGCATTTAAATCAGGGAGAGTTGCCAGAAGCAAAAAAAAGAAAAGAAAAAGAAAACGCGTAATCAATGCAAATTAGTTTTGCATTAACCAAATCGATGAGAGACTCTGTAACGTCTCGTCAACCCACTCAGAGAGAGAGGAACGATGAGGCTGCTGCAGGCGCATGAACGTGTATAAACGAATGAAGATTCATTACAAAAGCAACAAATCAACAGGTTCAACTCAACTAAACCACCAGAAATATTGGAGAAAAAAAAAGACAAATGAGCTTGTCCCTGCTGTATTCACAAGGAATAAAAGGATCGGCGCAAGATGGGGGGGGGCGATACATAAGAGATGGGAAGGAGGAAGAAGGGACAGAGGAAGATCAAAGACAGAGAGGAAGAGAGAGGTGAAAGAGAGAAAAGCGGCAAGGCGAGAGGGCTGGATTCAATCCAACCTCCGCTTATAGTGAGAGGCGTCTAATCCCTCTCCATGAACCGAAAGCTCCCTCGCTATAGTTGCCGCCCACGTTAACGCTCTCCTCCCCGCCCGCTCTGCTGGCACTCGCCGCTTTGAAGGCACATTTAAATGTGTTTGTCAGGATGCCGTCGACCTTTGACCCCCGCTTAAGCCAACCTTTTGTGTCCGTCGCGATGACACTATCATAGTGTCAGAGCTCTCCGGACGATTCTCCATGGATTGGAAACCGCTCTCTCGGCAAAAAAATGCATGCATACGGTGATGAAAACGTTCATGCGGATGTGTGAGTGAATGAATGTCATGTAAACGCGTGGCGGAGGCCAGCTCCCATAGCTGCTCAGCGCTCAACCAAATGGAAGTGGAGGTTTTTATAGCAGATTTAATGACGCTTTGCAGGGAGCTCAAGATAAAGCACAACCTGGCAAGATAAATTTTTCATCAGTTTCACAAGAATGGGAGTTGCCCGCTTACAGGAATCCAGCCGTTCTCTATCTTAGTCTTGCTGCCAGGTTTCAAAATAGCAGAGGAAGAAAGAGCGACCTGATACGGGCGAAATCGTGGAGGTTTCCCATGCTGATGAACACCTGGACCAGAACTTTACTCTCAAGGTGGCTCCAAGGGGACTGATTATTGAACGACTTGGTTGATCCTTCATGGTTTGGACAGCAGGGAGCCAAAACAAATCATATTTCAGCCCATGTAACCTTATCTTAGCATTTGTCTGCACCCATACCCTCGGATTTATCATCTGTGGCGTTCACTGTGACTGAGAACACAAAACAAAATAGTTTAATATGATCACCCCGGACTGCACTTCACCCCGAACTGATTTCATTTTTTATGCTTGGCTTTCCGTCTTTCAGCAAGATAACAACATTCTTTTCTTTGTACTCACAAAATCTGTGTTTTCCGCCCCCCTGTAGTTGTTTCAAAATATGCAAACACACAGCTCTCATAAAAGAGGACGGACACCTGCATCTAGACAACAGCAAGGTGTGGATTATGTTTTAAATGCCACATCATAACTACCGTTTATTCTGCTGGTCTGGGCTGAATGGGGAGCTCTCTTTTCTGCAGAAGACAGAAGAAAAGTGATGTTTCCGTGTGTTGATTCCCTCACGGTTTTCCTCATGTGTAGGTTTTACAGCGCGGGACGGGAACAGGGATGCGTCTGTTATGAAGCGGTCTGTGTGACCAAAATGACTTCCTGTGGTTGTGATTGAAGTAGAGCCGTTGAGATAACTGACCTTTGTGAAGGCTCCAACTGCATCAACTCCACAAGAATATCATGTAACATGCCGTCTGTGAGGAGCCAATAACCTCGTCCCTGTGGGAGATGAGAGCCCCTTGTTTTTTTTCCCCCCCAAATGAATGTCACACAAAACAGGCCCAATTGACAATGAAGCCGGCTGGAGGGGGGTGAGACAAGTGACGAGCGGTGAAGGGCGCACAAAGCTCTCTTCCCACTATGGTGCTGAAAAGAAAAACACATTTCCACTGGAGCTCGGTTTTAACCTTTCTCTTCTCTGCCAGACAAACGCAGAGTCCGTCTCTTCTACTTTACCCTGTCAACACTGTGACTTTGACACTCAGGCGTTCCCTTTTCTACTCTGTAATGTTGTAAACCATGCAATCTGAACCGCATCTGCTGCGGCTGCACTCGCTCTGAAGCAATTTTGGAAAAGTTTCAGCGAAATTGCTAAAATATGTCTTTGTTAGGCGCTGCGTGACACTCAATCAGATGCCATCTTCATCTTGGTACACCGTCAATGCTGCGATACCGAGACAGCGCAACATAATACCTGCACTGTGAAGATAAATTGCTGTTATATTTCAGTCGAAAGCTTTACATTTGGTGATTGAACAAATGAAATCCACTTTGCAAGCTGTGTGGAGTCTCTCTTTGTTCATGATATATTAACTTTTAAGTCAATATCAAGCAGTTTGGAAATTCTGTTTGATACAGCTGTTCAACAAAGACAATTATTACAACAAATATTGATGAAGATCGCCTGAATAAGCACTGCATAAATTTAGCATCGCACTTCTATAAAATTCTGTTTCACTATGTGCAGTTTAAAAAATATTAAAATCAATGTAGCAGAACCAGAGATATGTAACTCCATAAATCCTTCTTCCTTGTCCAAACCTGGCCTGTTTATTGTGCGAGCTCTGGTTGATAGCGTTTAATACACCATGCAATAATGTTTGCTTTTCATTAAGAGTTAACGGGGTATTGCAGAAACTAGAATGGAAGTCTTGTCGTTAATGCCACTAATTATTTCACGTCATCACCCATTTTAAGTTGCTCTGCATGTTCTTTAACTGCCAAAATGGGAAAAAAAAGAAAGTTTATAAAAGGAAGAGACAGAGGTAAAGACTTAGATGGCAGCCTGGAGTCATCACTACACTCCAGGTGTTGCGTTTCATGGGTCATCTCAAGCCGGTGTAACAGGCCAAATTAACCCCCGCCCAGATTAAACCTGGCTATACTTTGGCTCAGGCTAAATGGGATGAATTAGCCAAACTATACCCGGGGGTGTAAAATAGCCTGGGCCAGACTATACCCCTCCTCTAGCCCTCCTTCTTATAGGGATCATAATGTCAGCTAATCTTGATAGTTAGCTAACGTTAGCTAACCAGTGAAGCAGTGTGACTACGCCAGCAAATTTAAGATTTACCAGAATGAAGAAGCTTCTCCACCACTCAAGTCCCCTGATGATTCTCCCTGTGACTCTGCCAATGACAGCCCAAAGCAAAAGACCACGTGAAGAACCAGACGATGACGACGTCTACATCTCACAGAAACACAAGCAGGCCAGGACTTTTAATCCACTTCCATCTCCAGGAAGGAAGTATCTTAGCACCCCTCTTGGGTATACTATGGTCTGTTACGCCGAAACAATATTAGACGCTCAGAGCAAGTGCTCTGAAAGTCAGGTGATTTAATATGAAGAGCTGGAAAGTCTTTGTAAGGTAGGGTGGAGAGGTCAAACAAACACAGGACTTTCACCAAGGAGATCGTCGTTCCCAAACCTAACCAGGTAGTTTTGTTTGAGTTTCCAGCGTTAACAGAGAGACACTGCGGCGAGTTGCGAATGAGAACGGGAAGAAGAAAAAAAAAAAAAAGGATTGACGTGTGTAGCCGTGACACGCAAAAGTGGTACGTAATTTAAACGCCTTGCCAGGAGGACAAATAAAACCACAGAGCGGAATAATTCACTCTCTTAGAAAAGGAAGGACGGAAAGACGGATCAATACATGGATTTGTAAATCGATTCATAAATGATTGTGATGTGGAAAGATGAAACGATGACATGAAGACATAAAGTTGGACAATGATTTCCATGCTGTCATGACGGGCTGTGCAGTATTTACAGACGGCAGTGTGGCTGAACTAAAAAAAAAAAAAATTCTAATCAACTTGCCCCGAAAGCCGCCAGCCGAATCTGCAAAACTCGAATATTCCCTGTCCAAAGCCCCGGCAGTTGTCTGTGACACCGCTGCTAACAGGCTTATTACAAATATAAATAAATAAATAAGGAAGGAAGTAAGCCAGGCCATGGATAGACTTCCACACCACAAACACTTCATTCAGCCCGGCTCTGCTCGTAAGGCGCAACAAAGCAGACAGCCAGTCAGGGATTTTTATTTCTCCCCCCGAACACAGGGGACGGTGTTGCCGTCTACGTTGACTCTCCCTCCCAAAACTATCTGGGGACGCTCGCTGAAAACGTTACAGAGCTTTATGTTAAGATTTAAATCCAGCGGGAGTTGTAACACTAATGCAGAGAGGGAACTCTGTTTGGCCTCTTCGTCGCTTTTTTTGTGACATTACCAAGGATTTCTGCTGGTGCCCTCGTGTACCTCCTGTGTTATAATGCTTGAGATTTTCATATGAACGCATGATATTTTAAGCTGATTAAATTAGTAGGTACAAATTAATCAATAACTTCTTTGAAATCACTTCTTAAAATTCATTTCTATAGATGTCTTTCTTTTATGCAGTTCTTTTGCTCCCGTTTCTGTTAGTTTATTTTATTTATTGGTTTTCTGTTCCATTGGCTCCTTTTGGTTGTTTGTTTGGTTTTGTTGTATTCATTGTCTTTATGGTATGGTGCTTTTTTGTTTAACGGTATCGATGTTATGTCAGTGGCGGGCCGTGGATTTTCTACTTTTCCACCTCCATCCGTCCAAACAGTTTAAAGACTGTTTGCAATCCTCGTCCTGCGAGAAGCTAAACATTTGCACAACCTGGTTTGAAACTATGAGAAAAAAAAGCTGTTTGCTTATTCTCGGCTACTTCCACCTTCTCTAGAAGACTGAACAAACTAAAAAGACAAACTGTGTGGACTCAAAATTTGCATTTTTCTAAATAAAATAAAAATGTGCTTTTGTAATCTAACACTTTGAATAACAGAAAAAAAAAGAAAAAGTAACAGTGTCATCTGCAAACAGCCCGCACACTAAGCTCTTGTGTGGCAGGATGCCTCCAGTAGACCTGTCAGTCTTACACTGTCCTGGTTTAGAGCATCCCAGCACAATTTAAAAACCTAAAAACATAGACAATGAAGGTGCAATTGTTATGTCCATTGGGACAAATTGAGAATTTATAAAGTGTATTATAGTGAATTATCAATTATATCTCAAAATATGTTGACCTACGTTTGTTTTTAAAGGTTTTTTAAACACATAAAGTTATTATCATTATTATTAACAGTGGATAAAATGACGACACGTATGTGATCTGTATTGTTTTCTTCTGTTTGGGCGTCTTTCGGCTGATTGTTTTGGTTTTCCAGCCGGCGGTTCAGTCTCACCGCTCGCATCAGCTGGTGTACAAAGTGGAACATTTAGCCGCTAAGGAGCCAGATATTTCCCTCAGGAGTCTGTGAGAGCACAAACAGAGTTAAAGGAGAGTGAATATCAACCTGTTGGGTGCACAAACAAAAACAACCCTAGATTAATGCTAATGTTGCTCTGAACCTCCTGGAGGTATATATGGCCGACTGTTGACGAACTAGTTTGACTTGTAAACTTATCTATTGTGTTTACAGCTTCTCTCTGCAGCCCTCAAGTCACCAACACATCATTAAATGCACATTTTAAATGAAATCGTTGCTGACTTATGTTCATGTAATGTGCTGTAACTGTTAGGTTGATCACTCTGGTCACATGACCTCTGTTGCTTCTGTCCGTCCGGGGAGAGGGATCCTCCTCCGTTGCTCTCATGAAGGTTTCTTTTCTGTTTTTCCTGATCCAATGTGAGGTCCGGGACAGGGATGTTATGTGTACAGATTGTAAAGCCCTCAGAGGCCAATTTGTGCTTTTGTGCTGTGCAAAATAAACTGAATTGAATTGCATCTATACAGCAAAGTATAGCTGTTATAGTGAACAAAAGGCAGGCAGGCCTTCTTCCTAAACACAAGGAGCAACATTGGTTTGTTTGGCACAAGCAGAATCGTAACCAAGCCGAAGAACGTGTAAAAGAAGAGTACACCAGCAAACTTGAATGAATAAAGAAATCCAGCCTCCGCTTTCTGGCAGGTAATACTGCGCAAAAATCCCTCCAGCAATTAGAGCTCGGCGACCCAAAATGAAGGCGTAATTAACCATAAGGTCTCTACTTTAAGAACTGCATATGTCACAGCAGTGTGCTTTGCCTCCCGACACCTCGGAGGTGTCATGGCGGCCTCAGGCTGCGTTCAGACGCGAAGCTTTTCTCAATGTCGAGCAGCAGAAGGAGCTGAAAGCAAGACAGGTACATTTATTCACCCTCGTTGTTGCTATGCAACCAAAAAAGTTGCTCAGTATTTTTAGATAATGGCTTTTTTTTTGTTTTTTTTGTGTTTACTAGAAATGTCTTTACTAGAGAGTGAAACAAAGAGAGACAAACAGGAAGATGGAGAGGGAAGATTTTCATTTTTAAAAAATCGGCAACAAGGGAGATTAAAGTAAGTTTTCCTCCACTGGATTCATGTTTCATCACATCCGGTTTTGTTAAATGTCTTCCAGTGAATGTTAGTGACTTTTGTGATGCGCCACATTGAAACCTTGACACATGTCAAAGCGACCTGCCCGATCGGAGAGGGAGCGGCTACATTTCGTGGTCCAGGGAATGGCGGTAAAACAGTGGATTTGGTGTCTTGTCATTTCGTAATTTGAAAAGCAGCAAAATGAGGAAATGTTGTGTTTTTCGTCAGCAGTAACTTGACTGGACTCAGACGGCAGTTGTTAGTTGTGGGTTTCCTCCTGTCTTCCCTTTGCTTCTCCTTGAGAGGAGAACTGCCGTGTGGAAGAAGATGATGGAGACCTTCGGCTGATGGCTTTTGTTTCACGCACAATGCATTATGTCCAAAACACAAGATGGAGGAAACTAACTGACAGGAGCAGCAGCAGCGTTACAAAACATAGTGTGATTGTTGCCGAAAAAGCGTTTCTTACCAGAAATATTGAAACGGATATTGAAACCTTATGTGTCGGCTGTCACATGCACCTGATAGGGAGATTAAAGTTTTCCTCCACTAGATTCATGGTTTCATCAGATCCTGTTTTGTTAAATGTCTTCCAGTAAATGTTAGTGACTTGACATTGAACTGAGATGTTTCTGATAAAGGACAGCAGGCGTGTGTGTGCCTGCGAGTGTGTGTGTGTGTGTGTGTGTGTGTGTCTCCTGACTGTTCGTATCAGAGCTAACGTCCCATGAGCTTGGAGCAAAACCACCTCCGCACAAGGTAGACACATTACCATAGAATCGGTAACTACGGAGGGAGAACCGGGCTCAGCTTTACACAACTAACACACACACACACACACACACACACACACACACACTTACAAAACCACAATGTGGAAGGGCATTTAATTTAAAACTGTTAATCTTTTACCTTGATGACTTCAACAATGTCCATTTGCAGGATTAAACTGGAGGGAAAGGTTGAGAGTTTCCTTTTAAATGTAAGATGGTGTAACTAATGAGAAAGATAATAGTTGTTCTTGGCCTGCATGAGAAAGTTACCCTTCACATTTCAGTCACTTTTGTTCTCAGCTTTCTGTTAGATTTGGATGTTAACGCGTCGCACAAGACAGACGTTCTCCATCTGCTTACATACGGTAAATGTGTGTGAGAGGGTGTGAAGAGCACTTTGTGAACGGCTGAGTCTCTTGGCTAAGTGTGCCGCTGGAGTCCCACACTCCACTAAACTGTGTTTTCACACAGGAGCCACATGAGCACATGAGTAACACACGCAGAAAAAAAACCTAACATCCTCGTCTCCGATCTGCTCTCGCACGCGACGACACGCACACGTTGCGCTGTAAATACAACCCGGTCTGCAGATTTAGTATGTAAATAAACTTGACAGCCTCCCCTCAAGTGGAAATCACATTGATGGGTAGAAATGCATGACAGAGGGAGATGCACACACACACACACACACACACACACGCAGATAAAAATAAATCTGGGCGACATGGCAACAGACAGTAATAAAGAATGAGATATGGCACAGGGACTTCAATCTGCAGTCTTGTCCACTGACTTTGAGGAATGGCAGTATGAGTCCTGTGCACCGGGGCTCTGAATGATCAAACGCAGTGGACTGACACGCCTGCAGAGACGCGTGAAGTGAAGTCGACTGTGTGTCATACGGCGTTTTTAATTGGGGCGATCAGTATTGTGCACGACGCCGTCCACGTCAAATGAAAAAGTGATGCTCTGCACTTGTTATACATTCATTTAAATTTTGTTTGCGGCATTAACTGGACTTGGACCACCTGTTACCTCGAGAACACGGAGACGAACATCCTCCAGGTTTGAATGAGGCGCTTCTACTCGTCTATCTTGACAGACCGTAGTATACCTTTAGGTCTCAGAGCTCAGCTCCCAGCTTCAGGTGTTCCTCATGGACTGCACTCACATAAACCCAAAGGGCCTCTTATGCCTGGTTTCATTGTCAGCCCCATTATTGGCCGACTCGGTCGCCTGAGGGCGTCGAATCAGATCGGGAACAACAACAAGAGGCGTCGACGGTCATCAATGTATTGTTTTAATCTTCCGCTCTCAAGCTACAGCTGTTAACATGTCTGTAAGTAACTGTGTGCTAAAGTTATAAACTGTTTGCCAATCAATGTTGTTGTTTTTTGTTGCGTGTTTTTGTCTGTTGTAAGCAAAATGTAATTGGTTCCCTGTTTTGTTGTAAAGTGCTTTTATTTTGAAGGCGTAAAATATGGTTAAACCAGGAGTTTTAATTCCGTTTTTAACCGTATGAAAGAGGAATGCTGGGAAAGCAGTCTTACAGACACAAACACGCAGAGCAAGGGTTCATTGCTTTCTGCTATTTTCTTGGTTTTATGAATTGTGTCTATACTTTTTCTTGATAATCTCATTATCACTTCACACTTTAGCAACGCGGTCCGAGTTCAATTAATGCCGATGAAGCACATTAAATGGATGCAGCTTGCATCAAGGACACGTCTATTTTTTGTTGGACGTTACTAACCAAACACCATGTCGCTGCAGCCAAACACTCAGCAAACCGTCATTTTATCCCAACTATCGAATGGAGAGCTTTTCTAAAGCTCTCTAAGAAGTTATTTGTGAGTCCAAGGACAAAAGGCCAAGCAGTCTGGTCAGCGCGGCGACTGACGGACAGACAGCCAAGAGGATTGGCTCTCTCCTTGTGGCCCAGGTAAACAACGACCCGGATTACTGCCAGATAATCGAGGCTGAAGCCAGGCTGCGGCGCTGACAACAACAGACAGGAAGTGTGTCTTGCAGATGGAAATGAGGAGCAAATCCAACATCTAGCCGCCGACAGTCAACATGAGAAAAGGAGACACGCTATTAAATTGTCTCGGGGCAGAACTTCCTCAACAGGGACGCACAAAATAAAACATTTTAGCCGTATAGATGGTCTTGTTATCCACAGACGGGGCGGCTTTTTTAGTTTCTCTTGTCCCAAATGTGCCACGTTCCTCCTGTTGAGGGGAACCGCCTGTTCACCGCTGAGTGACGGCCACAAACGCCGTCGTAAGGAGCGACAACGAGAGTCGACGGGGACAAACTGCACTTTTTTGAGGACAGAAGGCTTTTTTCAGAGTCATCATCTGCGGTGTTGGCATAGCCGACCCCTCCCCTCCTCCCTCCCCGCCATCTTTACCGCCACACATCTGCAGTCTCAACTCGGCCTGTCCCCGGAGCCGACTCGTAGCGGGCACCACTGCGCCCGCCAATGGAGCGGAAAGAGGGCACGTGGGACGCATGACTTGCCCATCCATTCGGCAGGACTGAGCCGCTCGCTTCGCCTGGCCCTCGCCTCTCCTGCTTGGCTTACCAGGCCTGACCCAAATCTGACGTCCCCGAATGAGACACGGCTTTAGCAGGCACCCAAAGAAGTGGCAGCTCTTACGCCAACGCGCTGCCTCTATTTATTTCATTTCCCTTACCATTTTTTTTTTATCCCCCTTTTCCTTGGCTCTTTAAATAAGCTGATCTCTGCAGTCTTTCTCGCTGCAGCGATCTTTTGATTTTCGCCTGTACCTGTGCTTTCACTGCGCATGGCTTTGCTACGTTTCTCACCTGCTCCGTCAGATAGCTGGGAGCTTAAGCTAATGGTGGCATTATAATATTACCTCGAAGTGTCTCAAACTTTCGACAATCTTAATGCCATGGCTCTTATCTCCTCTCACTTAGGGTGCTGATATGTCAGCCGCTGGTGAAGCAGGCTGTCTAAACGAGGGGCATCACTTTCATCAAGTCTATTGATCTGCCTCTTACTCTTTTTACTGAATGAAAACCCTGAAACTCCCTGGCACAGTGGACGGCCTTCCACTGTTTAAATGTGTCAGGCCACACATTGTGACGGCGTTATGAATTCAACAGTTTGCCTTAGTGTCTGAGTCAATCTTTACCAAAGCTTTGTAAAGGAAAGAAGCCCGTCCAATTATAAAAGCTTTAGTTTGAAGCACTTTTCTATCCCTTCACAAACACTTCGTAACCACAGTTTTTAGTCATTTGAAAGCAATTTAAGTCACAGTGGGGGGTCTTTGAGTGCGTAACAAAGCTCGCCTCGGGTTCTCGTTTGAAAGAAAAATGTGCATTGACAGTAAAAAAATAAATAAAACAGTAGTAACAGCAAAGTGTAGAGGAATTAAAGGCCCAGACAGCAAACCAACGTGTGAGGACGAGCGGTGATGAACATTGTACATGAAACATTTCGTCGGCCTCAAACCGCATGCGTCATGGCCAAAATGTTGCACTTGAACACACCGCAAAGACCACAGCCAGGTGATTATGCAATACAGAGAACGATCCAGGACGACAAGTTGCATTTGGGAGCAAGAGATCAAAGCTTCTGAAGGCGTGTGAGATGCTCTGCTGTACGGTTACAGAGGGGTTGTGTACAGGCCGTGCACTGTGGTTACACAAATCTGAACTCTCGCTCTTAGTTTGTCTCATTGCTAAACAAGCGAGCATGAAACTCACAAAGAAACGTTTGACGATCTCATAAACAATAAAAGCCTCACGAGTAGTGACTCATGTAAATGGGGAGCTAATAGCTTAATGGACTGTAATTGCGTACTAAAACTACTACAGATTTAACAGAACCATAATTCAAGATGTTTTAAATGTCACATAAACGGTCCTCTCCTTCTCCTCGATGTTCCCTCTGACCGGGGAAACGTGGTGCTTTCAGCAAGATGTTTCATTAGCTGAAGGTGAACGGCTTCTTTTCGGGGGCTGAAGTTGGGTCGAGCTGATGGCTGATGGGAAAACGTCAAACCGCCGTCGTAACCCGAGAACACTAACGTCGGATGATTTTTACGCGTGCAACTGTGGTTTCGTAATTTGTACCGGCTGTTCAGTGACGTTATGGAAAGAAGGCGTGTCTCCATGCTCCAAACCCAGTTTTTTTTCAACAGGCACCCTGATGTTCGTGATAGAGGGTAAACATTTGGGTGCATATTACCATTGTATGGAGAATGTTTCATACCAGGACGAGGCTCACATGTCTCAGCAACGCATGGACCAAAGAACAAGTTCATTAGTTATATTTTTAATCATATTTCTTAGATTTTTTACTTGATTTTGAGTCTGTTTTTTTTAAGAAAGGTCCTATAGGGTAAAATAGTACTTCAGTTTGCCTTGTATTGCTGTATTTTCATATATTTTGATATATATATTTTCCTCAGGTACAGTATATTGGGTGAAATATACCCGACGTTACCGATGTGTCACTATTTGTAACCTTTGTGTTGTGCTGCCCGTCTGTAGCGCTCTCCTTCATTCAATCAGTATCTTTAAGCGCACGCATGTGTTGTTAAAACGTGAGTAAAATGTGTCGTCAGGTGGTCTTGTGATTGTGAGTGTTTTGTCTAATTTGACTGACTGAAGCGCTTCATTTCCAGCCGGCCACCTCGTCTGGCTGGCTGAGCCTTGAGAAAGACTAATCCCAGATTTGTGGATCCATTTCAGGAGGAACAACATGTAGCTGAGGGCCATTTTGATATCTTTTCACAGGACTGTAGCTGCAGGCGAGGAATTAAAGAGCCATACAATGTTTCTGTTTGTGTTCTGATTATGCGGCGTGATCTTCTCCCACAAAGCTCGAGCAGCCGCGGCTTAAATGTGAAAGAAGGCGACGTGCGATGAGAGCGCTACCGGTAAATATCTCCCAACCTGCTAGCAAATCTCTGAAAAGCATTTTTCTGCTTCAACTACTAAACGGCCAGATGCGACACGGCGTCACATTTATAGTGAAACACAACAACGCGGATAATTGGGAGATTATCGTCCTCCACCACAAAAGGTTTCTGTGGCAGTAACACACATGTGCATGCTGCCAATAATAATTGTATCTATTAAATCTGAAATGGTGTAATCAATTCATCAAATATTTAGACAATGCAATGCCAATAAGGACGTGATATTACATGTCCTGTTGGTTCCACAGTACAGAGCACAAATTAAATTCACAATGATAGAAAACACAAATCCTCACATTTCTGATGCTGGAACTTTGAATGAATTAAACAATTAATCAATGATACATTTTGCTGATGGGATCATTGATGTAGTTGGGCTCAGATAATCTACTTTATAAGTAAATCTACACACATGAGGGAAAGAAAACAGAGAATTTAGGATGACAATCAAAATCTGGAGTTGCTGGTACATCTTCTATCACAACGTATTCCCAAAAAAAGAAAAAGTTAATATAGATTTTTTAAAAAAAAAGATGAAACAGGAAGTCAAAGTTTTGAATCACTATCTCTTCTAAATTTTAACTCATCATAAGTATTTTTCGTTTTACCACGTTACCTTCAATATGTTTCTCATGAGAAAAGTCTGAGTCTGAGGTTCCTGCACACAAACACACACACACGCACTCACACACACACACACACACCACTCAGTATCAGAATTGCCCGCACCGTGTAATCCTACTGAGGTGCAGAAATCCATTTATTTGCACTCCGCACTTCATCTGCAGTCGAGTCTCATGAAATTTCACGAGATTAACCTGATGCCAAACAGAGAGTGCTTCTTCTGAATCTTCCAACCAGACCTTGTCAGTCAGAAAGCGAAGCACGATTTATAGTCGCGACTCGCCAATGTGTGTCGTTTGAACGATAAGCAGAGCGCTGAAGCGTGTAGAGTTCTGCCGGCGTTTCCTAAGTGTTTATATTCCCGTAATCTGTACAAACGGGCAGGAAGATATTAAGATGATGCGTGTCGGTCCTGCACGTTTTCACCTGCGCCGGCCTGCTTACTTTCCTGCGCGCTGCCGTGACACATCGCCTGTGGTAATCAGCTGGCATTACGTTGCGGGCCGGCGAGGCTGTGCCTGTTAGTGGTGCCGAGGGCCGTCACTGTCAGAGCGGTGACGTGACCGCATGTGACGGCTCAGAAACACTGCAGAGGATCCGCACACATCCCTCTCTCTGTCGCGTAAGACGCTCCTTCAGCACGACTGGGCCGCGCTTGTAAAGATGCCACATTCATAATCAGTTTATTTATTGTGGGATGGTTTGCGTGGATTAAAAACGACATGTTGTAGATGCACGGCCCTGTTTAAATATAGTACACTTCAGGATTTGGAAAATCACAATAATGTCTGGTTGGTTAGATAAGTAATTAGTAACGTATTAACTGGCTTGTTGTGCTTCTCATCATTTAATTTGATTTTGTTGAGTAACAGATGGAAGCTGGGTTCAAAGCTTTACATATTGAGGACATCCAGACATGTTTGTGCTGGAGGCTTCAGTCCCACAGAACAACGGAAAAGCAGCATTGTGATCCAATCGTCCAGATTTGTGGACGACCAACACGCTTAGACAAACATTCATCCTGTGTTCGCACCAGCAAACATTTGACGTGTGATACGGACAAAAATGTCACAAAAAGAAAAGAAAAACAAAATCTATCAGGGTGTAACTATCTTCCATGCGTGTCAGCTACTGTTGGCCATATTTCAGCCGGCCTGAAGACAAAAACATGACAATAAATATGCATTGACCGTGTTTTAATAATAAAAACGCGAGACAATGATTTGTAACGGTTTTGGAAGGCTCTGAAAAGTGATGCCGTCTTCTGTGTTTTGGAGGATTTGTTTTATAGTGCACAGCTGCTGCTTTGTTTGTCATGCATATAAAGCAGCCGCCCACACCAGCGAGTAATGGGCAAGTGCAACACAGTGTTGGTCATTCTAGTATGCACACGCCTCCATAGGATACCTGACAGCACTTCAGTCTGCAGCAGACAAGAGGTCGGGCCGAGGGCCAAAGGGAAACTTTTGGGTTTTGTTTCAAAAGTGAGAAATTCACATTTACACTGAAATGGATATCGGCCCTGGAGCCAGATTCACCCGTATGCTGCTGACTACGCGTTTGGATGAGCACGGTCTGTAGTGACTGGTGTAAAAGTGATTGGTCAGCAGAGATTACAGATAAAGCTAAAAAAAAAAACGCTATTAGAGCATTGGTCAATAGTACATGCATGGATGTTACGGATGATGCAAGTGCTGCGCTGAGACAAGTGTGAACAAATGAATCATTAAACTTTATGGAAATCACGAAAGGTTTACACTTCTGATTGCGAGCGCTGATTTGCTGCAGCAAAAGCTTAATTATGGACGGTTAACCTCATGTTTTTCCCAGCTGGACAAGAGAGTCTGTTGAGTTTACGAGAAGCTGGTGGAAAAGGGACTATTGGGAAGGTCGGGTCAGGATCGTGTCTTTCTGTTACCGCCATGACAACTTGCACCGTACGCTTGTCATCGTTGTGCTCCTGTATGTCAGAACGCTCCGTTACAGTCGACTCCAACTGCCAGTGCCTTCTGCGGCGAGCTGTCCGCAAACTGCAAAGGTCTGTGTGCGCGGCTCATTTCCGCCCGACCTTTTGACCCTCGTGCCCCCGAAGCAGCTGAGCCCCCCGCTGCACCGGCAAGAACATCCGACTCAGCAGGAAACGCACGCGCAGCGTGAAGGGTTGGTGCGCTTCAGGCGGCCGCTGCTTTGATTTGGCATCGGTTGTTTGAACCAAACCGCTGATCATCTTTTGCAAATCGGTGATCTGGGCGGAGACGTACGCGCCTCCGTCAACTTATTTGATCGCGATACCAAAAAAAAACGAGGTGTTTGCTGATGACGGAAATAGAAAAACCAGACACCAGCGCATCACGCATGCTTCTGCAAGTCACTGCTATCCGCTTGTTTTTGATATTATAAAAAGGAGGAATGATTCTGATCCAACAGAAATTATGATTGCAAATGTAAGCCCTTTTGGGGGGATGATCACAGCCTCTGATGGTAACGTCCACAGATGTGCTCGCCGCCGAAGAAATCTCTAATTAGGAAAATGTTTGTAACTGGGAACTGGCTTTGCTGGGAAAATAATTAGTCGTGACTTCATTTTCACTCTTCTGACACCATCGACACTCCCGACGTAAGAGACATCTCCGTCCTCCGCCGAGATGAGCGCGGTCAGCGTTGCTCGAGGACACTTCAGCGGAGCAGACGCTCGCTGTCGAGCGCCGACCTTCCAGTTGAAGGACACCATCTTTAATCACTTTACCGCCGTAGAGGAGAGGAACGCCGCCTGCAGCATTTACCAGCCGTCCACGCGTGCTACCCACTGTCATTATCTATCGCCAGGTGGTTATTTATTCTGGCTTCCTGGTGCAGTCAAAGTAAACCCCGGAGAGCTGACGGCCTTCGCTGCGTTCAAGGTTAAAACGCCACAAAACTAAAGTGAAATACTGCCATTTCCCCCGGTGAAAGAACTCTTATTCTTCTCCCGAGTGAACATGTTGTACTATGCGGCGCTGGTAAAGAAAATCCTCTTTGCTTCAGTTTGTCTTCGTCGTCAGTTCTTGACATTTCCGCTCCGGCAGTGAAGTGCCAAAAGGCTCCGTGTGCAGACTAATCCCCTAACAGTGATTGGCCATGCTCGTAATTTGGTTCTTGTTCAGTGTAATGGCCTATAATGATGGTAATAGGCTTTTTCAAAAGATTATGAGTCAAAATAATGATGTTGAGTTGTAATTTGGAGAAGTACAGTGTACCGGTCTACGCAACAATTACTTGTATTGTTTTGGATTCTTTAATAAACCAGCGTTTTCAGTCAATTGAGCCACTCTAGGGTTTACATAGAGGCCAATAGACGACCTTTCAAGCAAAAGCAAGAAATATATCTGAATGTATTTTATTGTAATTCATTCCCGATGCTGCTCATCGTAATCCTGACAACAGCACGGGGTCTCCTCCTCTCTTCCTGCACCGCATGGCGTCTCCTCCTCGCTTCAACCGACACGACCACAAAGCTCCACGCAGAAGACAAAGACCGAGCATCGCTCTTCATCGGCGACCGGGGGCCTCCTCTTCCTGCTGTGGTCGCACAATAACAACACACAAGATGTTCTCTATTGATCTGTTAAGGAGAAACGAAGTCTCTGAATCAAAGTTGTCTCGCATCCATCTCTGATAAACTCATGATCACTTTAGGCCCTATTTTCCCATAACATGACAATACTATATTTTACCATCACACCTTGTGAAAAAGAATGTGTGTATTGCCACTTCAAGCTCTTAAGTGTTAAGTTTTATTGAAACCAAAACTATGAACACACTCAAGCGTGGGCTTCCTGTTTCACTGTAATCTCCAGGTGTGGCAGGTAAGAGGTCATGTTCAACTCTGCCGGAGTGGGAGGTGCTTAGTTGGCCAATAGGAACACTGCTGCAGCCGTGTTTGTTAATAGATAAATAAATTTAGTACATGATCAAAAAAGCAGACTACGAACAATGTCAAGGCTTTGTGATCGGTCTGATTATTATGTAACCCTTAAAGTTAGAGGCATCAAGCGTCTCTTTATTAAACCTCAACACTTTGTGACGGTCCACTTTTAATTACATGCTGCATGTTAAATGTTTACTTTGTAGAAAGGAGGAGGAAACTTTAATTTAGGAGCAACAACTGGATTAAAACTAAATAGACAGAAGTTTGACCCTTTATTCACTCTGTATTTGAGCTTTATCTGCATTAAGCGTAAAAGAGCTCTTTCTTTGTGGATAGTTCTTCCTTTGAACATGAAAGACATCAAACCAAAACGTCCTCTACTTTGTAACTCCAGTACATCTCTGATGCGCATCACGAAGAGCTTCGATCTCTGCTTTGTCCTTGGTTCCATATCAATTGAAGGTTTTCCTCTTCAGTTTCCTTTCATGTTTATGCATCCTCCATTAAAGCCCCATAATGCATCTGTGCTCTGGACTCCCTTTCCGACGAGCGTCGAATAAAAACCTGAGAGTGTGTAACCTGAGCTCCTCCGCCTCACCGGTGCAGCGAGACACGTTTCAGGCTGCGAGGCGCGCCGGAGAGCGCCGCGACGGCCGCCGCCGGGTTTCCCTGGCAACTGTTACTTGTCTTGAATTAATGCCAAGACTTTCACCGGGCCTCCGCCGTGTGAAAGGTGTGGGTGTGAGTGGTTTCGAGGAGAGGGAGTACAGTCGCTAATGAGAAAACATTTCCAACAGGGATCTGCTGCGATGACGGCGGCCGGCATCGGCTCACCCACGAGCGGAAAAACGATAGCGTCCAAAGTGCAGAAGCAGCTTAATGCAGCTCCGTGAGCGACGGCGGCTTACCCCGACATGAATTAAAAGACTGGGAAATATAGCGCAGCGGTGGATGGAGGCTTTACAATCCTCGTGGCTAAAGGTGACGGATGTGTGTGTCCGGCTGAAGTCGTGTGCTCTGTTGTGTGCGTGTGTGTTCGCACTTGTTAAAGCCCCGTGAGACTGAAAAGTGACACCGAGATTGTTTTGTGTGTGTCTTTGATCAGTCTGTGTAAATAATTCTCTCCCTCGTGGAGCGACTGAGACAAACATCACCCGACACAACCAAAGTTATAGTCGTCGGACGACGTCTCCCTCCCGGTGTTTCGTCCCCGCCTGCTGCCTGGGTGTGGATTCATAAATATTTGGCAAATAGGGATTTAAAGAGGGTCCCGACCAGACATCTTCTCCTCTCTGTTCTCGGCAGAATTCTGCTCCCAAGGGATTCACGATGAGAGAATACCGATGCGTATTTATTCAGGCTTTAACAGCAAAGTGGAATTATCTTTCTTTTCTTTTTTTTTATAATCCGTCAGTGATTCAGAGAGAGAGAGAGAGAGAGAGAGAGAGAGAGAGAGAGAAAGAGAGAGACGTCCTGTTCCTTCACGTCTTTAAACTCAACTCTCTCCCGGCCGTCGCACTGCTTCCGCTCGCATTAAACGTGCCGACACTCTCTGGAGCGGCGTGGCTTAATCCGTAAATGTCCGGTCACGTTTGGATGAAGCTGTAATGAAGCTTCAGGTAACCGACCCCAACGTCGAGGTGATGGGAATAAATAAAACATCACTTTCACAGCTTGTTGAAGCCCGCTAAGTTTTCTGTTTCGTGTCTGGAGCGGGCTAATGAAGCTGTATATCAGTATTAGCAATTAGCGGTTGTGTGTTGGTGACAGTGTGTGTAGGAGAGAAGGGAGGTGTGAGAAAGGGATTGTGGGTAGGTGTTAGGGTGGGAGGGAGGTGAGGCTTCTGCACTGCAGCCAAAAGCCGACGAAATCTGTAAAAAGACAATATGTCAGCGCTCACACGCTCGGCGTGGGCGTGGAACACCTCCCACGAGCTCGGAGCCGCTTCGACGCAGAGAACCGACGCGGCAGTCGGCTGCGTCAGACATCCTCCAGATGAGGACGACCGTCTCCAGTGGAACATGTCACGCGGCCATGGTGGAGGATGCGATGACGGGGTGCCGCTAATTACACGCCGACAGAGTTGTTTCTACGGTTACGACAGAATATCAGGCCGAGATCGACTGCTTGTTGGTTCACGACTAAATAACAGCGAAGTCTCATCCGTCCAGGTAGTTTAGAGCTTTAGATACGACATTACATTACATGATATTTAGCTGACACTTTTATCCAAAGAGACTTACAATAAGGGCATTCAACCGTGAGTACAAACTCAGAACAACAGGAATCAAGAAAGTGCTTTTTTTCGATAAAGTTAAAATAGGAAGTGCTATTAAGTGCTACTTACTTATTCAAGGTGGAGTCAGAAAAGATGTGTTTTTAGTTTGCGACTGAAGATGTAGAGACTTTCTGCTGTCCGGATGTCAATTGTTTAGCTCGCAGTGACTGAACGAGCTGGGGCGCTTGAATCGCTGACGTTGTGGTTCATGTTTGGTCTGTTGGCGCCCAAATTAAGGCGATTATTTATCTTAAAAACAAAAAAATATAGAGTTTGTAATCCCAACACTCAAATTTGAAATGTAAAGTTTGCAGCTTTAAAAGATCGACAACAATGTAGGTAATTGTTGAGGTAATTGATCGAGCAATAAACAAAGGATTCGAGCTTGTTTTAACTGAAGAGCATTCCTAGCTTCTCTTATTATTATTAATCATTATATTATTGTTCCTGTGGATTACGGACTTGCTGGTTCATGTCGCTCTGAACTCTGGGCGGTTTTGCATTTTCCACTATTTTCTCACATTTCATAAAGACAATAATACGTTGTCGGCGTTGCATCACAATAATCTCAGCCGTCTCTCTGCACGCACACAAAGAGAGGAGGTGTTCACAGAGAGATTTGTGAGTTTTGTTACTTGGAAAGAAATGTTGCTCTTGAGTCCAGAAGCCATTTATTTTGATGAGCTGTCCGAACGACAATATTTGACAATGAATTCATGGATTCATGCTGTAAACATGTGCTGGAAGACGGCTCACACTGAGGTTAACCTGCAGGCGGAGACGAAGAGACACCCGCACACACACCCACACACACCTACACACCCACACACTTGTCTGAAAGATTTGAATGCAAACCTCAAGTTGTGTTTCTCAACAAACGGAGCTTCCTATAAATGACGTCGTTAGAGATGGTTACTGCGGGCCAGCCTGTCTTCATCACAACAGACCTGACAGATACCCAGACAGGTCACTGCTGCTATTAATAAGCATCTGGCCTTTGCTTACGTCACTAGACTCTGATGACCCCCCCCCCCCCCCCCAAAAAAAGGTTTTTAACCAAAGCAATGACACAACTGGAGCGATTGTCTGCTGAACTATGGTCTTCAAACCAACAGTTTGCACACGCGTCGCTGGGCAGTGAGGGGTCGGCCCTGCGGGATTAGGCCCCCGAGTGCTGGTGACAAACTGGAAACTAAAAGGCCAACAACATATGGAGCAGGGGCTTATGGGATTACCCAATTAACAAGGTGACTCAGAGAGCGGCTAATCTGAGAAATGTTCAGACAGAGTATGGTATGGACCCAGACTGTGAGGCGGGGAGAGGAGCCGCATCTTTGGAGCATCCAAGACCCATAAAGACGCACCTCCCCTGTGTGTGTGAGTGTGTGTGGACCCACTCCGGGTGTGTTGGGGACAAACACTCACTCAAGCAAAAATGTGGTATGCAAACCGGCCTCTGAGCACGTGATGCTGTCAGCAAAGGGGATGGTGGGAGGAGGTGGGGGGAGGGGGGGGGGTCATTAACTGTAATTATCTTGACGGAAAGAGCGCCGCAGGCAGAAGATGGCACCTTCCGGAGCGCTGTCACCTCCGCGCGCAAATCAAAACGCGCGCGCGTGCCATGGATGGGCGTGACGCGCGAAAGGGGGCTCCGAAATGCGAAATGCCAAGTGTCCTTTTCCCGAGACCGGGGAGACGAGCCGGACGTCAGGACGGACGCTGTGGAGTCACGAGCGTTCATGAGAACTCATCCAGCGCGCAGAGTTGTTGCTGCTTTTGGCGCAGTGAAGAGAGACCGGTGTGCAGATCGACGCCAGTCAAAGCTCTCAGTAAACCCGACATGCGCGAGGGATAACGCCCTGTAGTAACAGTTCATCACAAGTTAATGCAATCAGTCCAATTCAATGTTGCCAAAAGTGAGGATTCTCAAAACGCGTCACGCCGCCGCTCAGAGGCGGGCTGAGGGCGCTTACCTTGCGGGAAGGCGTTGGGTTGCACCACATAGAGGAACGCGTGCACCATGTGGAACAGGATCCCTATCGGTCCCGGTTCGTAGTGGGCCAGAGTCTCGTAAACTCCCGCAGGCACGTAACCGAAATCCAACTTTCCCGGGGGTGCGAGTCTCCGCGGCCCGGGGTCTGGCTGGAGTTCTCCGGACGCCAGGAACACCCACAGCAGCGGGAGGACCCCGCTCTTCCACATCGTGCCGGACTCGCCGTCAGAACCGCGGGGTCAAGAAAGCCAAAGAAGGTGGAGGATGACAGCCGGGATTATTATCGAAAAGGAAAAGGTGGAGGGGAGGGAGAAGGGGGGCGAGAGTAAAAAGTGTCCAGATGGATGGACCGCAGCTTTTTAAGTCCTGCTGCCCGCGGAGAGACTCAGTCTGAGCATCGTTCCCCTGCGGTCTGAGGCTTTCAGACGAACAAGAACCGGGAGATCTCCTCCGCCCGTCGATGCGTTCCGGTCCCACCGAGATGAGCGCGCCTGTCGCTTCCACTCCGGCATCTGTGCGCACGGAGCTGCGCTGCGTCACGGGAGCGCGCGGGAGGGTGGGAGGGAGGGAGCGGGTGCGCGCCTCCGTAGCATCCACACGGGGAGGACTGGTCCAGAGAGAAGCGCTCCTCCTGCCGGGGAGAGGAGGGTGGAGTTCAGCCAACAACATGCTGTCTCTCAGTGTCTGACAGACATGTTCACTGGAGGAATGTGACTATGAGGCTGCAACGCTTCCTGTACTTATTAAAGCTGCTATTTCAATGTACATTAATGATGAAAGAAGTATTCAGATCCAGTCCTTTGGTCGCAATGCCACCGTGTACACATGCAATGCCTCCATGCATCATTTTCCCCGAATAAAACGCATAAAAGTGTTATATTTTTAAAGTATCACATGTAAATACTCACAATGGAGAAATAACGCCCCTTTCTGGGTGTTGTATTACATACTATGATGTCTTTGTATTACATAATCATATGTATTAGTCTCACTGATGCATCAACATGTGAGCAGCATCATGGAGGTGGAGAGCTTACTGTTATTGTATTATAGTATATACAAATGTGTAGTAATATCTTGTTTTACATGTACACTCTAAATATGTGAGATACTTTCACTGTCAACAGTTTCTTTCCTACTGAAATGTTGTCAAGTAGTATAAAGTAGCACAAAAGGCAATATGTGCAAACAGTGCAGCTCTTGAGTTGATATACTCGTCACTTCCAGTAATATTTGTATTTGACGCAAATATCTCCATATAATACTTGTACTTCATGACATCTTGGAGGAAAATGACATACTTTATAGTTACTTTGTAGAACTACACAGTTCCTGTCCTGCTTCTGAAACACGTCCCTCAGCTATAACTTCTATCTGTCCCGCCAACAGGTGCTCTTTCTTCCCGACCTTTGACCTCCACCCTCTCTCGGACAGAGGATACCTGAGGTGCGGCCCGGAGGGAGCTGATTGGCGGAGCAGCGATCAGGTAGGCTCTGCTTTTGTCTCTTTGCACAATAACATCCTTGTCCCGTCGGCGAGGGCCCCCGAGCTCCTGGACACAAGGGGGCCTCCTGTTTGTAGGCCCTTTGACGGAGCACCTTTCTTCACCCATCACACACACAATCATGAGACCTGCAGGGGGGGCGGGGCTTTGAGCTGGACAGACCCTCAATTCATCGTGAAGGAGGAAACAATGGGGGTGAGGGAAACAAAGCAAATAAATACTATTTATTTAGCATAAATATATATATAGCACATATTTATGTGCAGTTATAACATGCTTTTGTTTCCCCAATACTGAACCCTGAAGGAACCCAGCATCTACACACACGAAATCATCTCCATTTTAGAGGAAAGGAGAAACACATGACACCATTTGTTTCCCAGTGTCTTGTTTTCTTTCTCTGTACAGCTGAAGGAAGCAGAAAGTATCTTATTAGCAGCTAGTTGTCGTCTGTACTCGCAGGGATTCCTTTATTTCTCCACTTTCTAATTAGTCCTGTGTATGTTTTCTTTTTTCACATCAATTACAAATATATACATCTTTTTGAAGTGAGCTCCGTCTTAGCCCTGTGTTGTAATTATCCTCAAAGTCTGCCTGACGTTCTGGACTCTCTCCAACAACAACTACTACTACTGGTAGTACTACTACTACGACTATTGCTGCTGCTGCTGCTGTCGTCCAGCCTTGAGACAACCTCCCGTTAGCCGTCCTCAGCACTTCTAAGGAGATTAGCCTTCTTAGAAGGTCTGCCGCAGATTTACTCTGCCTGACCTTAAACCTGCAGCGGGTATACGGTGACGCATGGGCCTCAACCAGTGGCCTTCTGTAGATTTCCTACATCGCCTTCAGTCAGAGTCGATCAGCTGTTCAAGTTTGAGTTCAAGTTCGAGACTTTGTTCCTGATGTAGTCTGTGGGCGTCTTCATGTCCCTGTTTATTAGGCAACACCTCCAGCCGTTCTCACAATTAGAAAACTGTTCGCAATCCTCATCCTGCTGAAAGCTAAACAAGTGCACAACCTGGTTTTAATATATTAAAGCTGTTTGTTTATTTGGGTAATTCCACCTTCTCTAGAAGACGGAATAAACAAACAAGACCAACTGCATGGACTCAAAATTTGCATTTAAAAAAAAACAACTTTGTAATCTAATACACTGATTAAGAAAAAAAAAGAAAAAGTAACACTGTCACCTGCAAACAGCCCGCACGCTAAGCTCTTGTGTGGCAGGATGCCTCCATGAGACCTGCCAGTCTAACACTGTCCTGGTTGCATATATGAACTTAGATTTGTCTTTATTACGCGAGCAAATCCCTTGTTTTTAAGTAAATTAATAAAGACACAAATCTACCTTCATAGCAGAAAGGCCTCTAGATGTAGTTTAAGCTAGCAGCTTAACTGGCGTCAACAGAAGTTACATCATCGATAGTGCAAACCTCGATTTATGGACAGTAATAAAAACAAGCTCTTCTTAGTTTTCATGTTATCAGTGCATTTAGTGCATTGGGAGAAAATACTGATCAAATTAGTTTGACAAACTATATCACATGATGGAAAAAAAGTGTAATTTCACTTGCTAAAATCCCATTGTTTTTGTGCACTAGAAAGGATGGACTTAATTACTTTTGAGTTTTCTTCCACATGTAGTTTTATAGAAGATAAGCTTGATTTTTTTCTTCACGCTTAACAGACTTGAGCATCGTACACTTGTATGTTGAGACAAATAACTCCTGACTAATCCCAGAATTAGCAGCTGGGGAAGTGAATCAACGCAAATGGCACTTAAAAAGTCGTAGTTTCACATCTGCAGGAAGTTTGTCTCGTCGTGACTTTAAATCAGGAAGCCGGCTGGAACAGCGGGACGTCTCGAGGCTCAAAATAAACCAAGAATCCAAACAGATCCGAACGAAACAAGATGAGAGAGCGACAGAGGAGAGACGAATCTCTTCTAATGTTTCTGCTGCTTATCGCTACAATAAAACAACGCGTTTACAAAAAACAACTTTTATTATTCCAAAAGGGGCATTTTCACACAGTATCGAGGTAGAAATTAAATAAGGATCCAAACTGAAGAAGCAAAGCAGGCAGTGTGCTGGACCGTCCCAGCTCGGCTTCTGCCTCGTCCCCGTTAACCCGGCCGGGTCCAGCTGTGGTCCGGTCAGGTTGAGGTCCACTGCAGACCGGGATCACTCTGACGGACCACTACGGGACTGAGCTCCAGGCCGGCGGAGACGAGACCAAAACCACACGAAGGACTGAGGAGTCAGATTTCACAAAACAAGAAAACTTGAACAATCTTCCTTATTACAACGGTAACGGACATTATAAACAACCGTCGTTCTCCGAAATGGAGAAACCAAACAATTGAATGTGTTAACATTATGTAGACATCTTTGTTCCACTCGAGGTTCAATATGAGGCTCCGCTTCTTTCAAAGCAACGTTCAGTGTTATACGTGCGATTGTGCGATTAACACAGAAGATAATCAAGAAATCAAGAGTGAAAGGAATTTAACGCAGATTATTTATAACATCTTGTTTTGTCAGGATTGTCTACATGGTTCTGCAAAAACTACTCAGCTCGCTACACTAAACTGTTGCTGTAAGATAACTCGATGCAAAGTGCTACACAACAAACAGTATTTATTCATTTAAAAAACTTTGGATCAGATACATAAAAGAAATCAGAGTTCTAAAACAAATTAAATATTTAGCTGCGGGACGTTGAACTGTAAAACGATATGTTAAGTATAATATTAGATTTTGCACTCGATTACGAACAAATTGTATTTGTCATTTTTTTTATTTATTGCAATAAAATAAACGTTTGTCAAGGTCAGTCCACATAATTTAACACACATGCAAACAGAAAAAAAGGCATGTTGTTTCTGGAAGTATTGCTTCTATTGTCTAGGATCTAAACTTTTGAACCTTACTTGCGAGTCGAATGAGAAACGCGACCCGTCGTATTTAAGACAACACGGTCCATCAGTGCAAACGTTCTTCTGACCGAAAGAAATGAAAAATGAAAAACCACTCTTCTTCTTTAACGACGACTCCGGCTCCTTGGTGGAAGATGTGTGAGCACCCTTTTCTCTGAATCAGAGGATTTCAGACAAGGATTTGTTGGCGTGGGTGTGAAGCGATTTGTAAAAATGTTCCCTAAACAATAAGAGAATGTATTTTCCAGTATGGATACATATATTTTAAACAAATCTCTCGAACAGGCGTGGCACTCAGCGGCGTTTCACCGGCAGCTTCTGTTAATGTTGTGCACTGACTGGTTCCTTTAATGAACAGTCCTTTAGTTGCTGATGGCGGCGTGTGTGTGTGTGTGTGTTTGTTGCAAATGACTTAATCTGCCGGCTGTGTAAACAAAAGACTCTAATTAAAAGTCATGTCTGGAACTCAAACGACGATATTGGGAAGTACAACAATGCTTCACTGACGGTCCCCCTTTAAAACAAACTATTGTTCCGTTTGTGACCTCACAAACAGAAACCTGCACCCACCACCATTAGAGGTGACGAGGGTCATAAGAAGACCTACTCTGAATTAAAATGGGAAAGAAAAAAAATAATATTTTTTTTACTTCTTTTCCTTTTTAATTTGAGTACCTGAAAAGTCACACGACAAGTCTGACTAAACATCATTTTGGGAAGCATACATATATTTGTTTTTTCCAGCTTCCGTGACTTGTTGATCACCTTGTGACCGATCAAAAGTGTCCTCCACCCTGCGCAGGTCATGACCTTCAGCTCAGGAACTACTGAAGGAACCTCTTAGATGCTTTTCCAATTCCAGATCCACTATTTCTGAGTTGATGTGTTTAAGTGTTGGATTAAAAAAGTTGACAACAGATATTTTATAAAATAAACCCTAACAATTTTTTTTTTTAAATCAGGTGAAACGGGAAACGCATGAAGCAATGAAAATAGGACTCATGTGTAGAAGGAAGTGAGAAAGATTGATTTCTGTCTGTCGAGCGAACTGAGAAGTTTCTTTCTGGTCCCAGTGACGCTTGAACAGGAAGTGCTTGTGTGCCCTCACATACGCAGTTTCACACACTCACACCTGCACGCTCACTCTAAATACTTCTCCATCCTCACACACACCCACCCACCCACACACACACACACACACACACACTCACACCCAAACAACAGTTCATCCTAACGACTGAGCTGCCTCAGTTTTTCTCTGCTGAAGTTTCTTTCTCTTTTCTTTTCTTCTTCTTTTCTGCCAAACTTCCCGACATCCGGCCTCCACAACAGCGGGATCGTCAACAGTATGTTCACAATAACTTACCGTATTGCCACATACTTAAATAAATACATTATGCTTCTGTTGGCCAGGGAGCCGGCTTGAAGAGCCCCTCTTGCTCTCCGTCTTTCCTGAGTGGTCGATCGCTGCCGTCAACGGCGGCCGCTGGTCAGTCGATGCGGTTCCCGCAGATGGTGAAGCGGTCGATCTCCAGCAGGTCTTTGTTGGGAGTCCTGAGCTTCAGTTCGGAGGCTCCTTGTGGCTCGCCCTGCTCCCCCTGGGCGAGTGATGGTGCAACGGGTTGTTCAGGTGACGGAGTTGAGGGACGGCTAGTCGGAGCAGCAGGAGAGGGCTCGGTGGGCGGGGGAGGTAACGTGTCGGTCCTGGGAGTCGGCTGTGTGATCACTGAGGAGGAAGAGGGGGAGGAAGAGGAAGAGGAGGCAGGCGGTGGTGGGCTGAAGGCTGTTACAGGGTTCTGCTCCGTCCTGGATTCATCTGTAAAGAATAGTAGATGAATATTTAATTGAATGATGAAAAAAAATGAAAAAAAGATTTACATTATATATATACATCCCATTTTTTTGACATATTATATGAGGATTTCTTGTTATTTCATGACGTATGACCTTTTTCCGACATATCATATAATATGACTTTAAATACATTGCATGACATACTATAATGGGATTGTTTTCAACATACTAAGATTTAAAAAAATACTATCATAGTATGGCTTTTAAAAAATACATATGACTATTTACTGTTATATGACATTAAATATATTTCATGACATACTATAATGTAAATGTATTTCAACATGCTATGACCTTTTTTCAACATAAAGTATGACTTTATCAATTCAATGTCATACTCTATTACAGCTTTTTCTGACAAACATACAAAAAAGCATAGTTCTAAATGTCAAACTCTTTCTCCAACATATTTAACTGATGCTTTTACTGAAAAGCAATATTTCAAACATGAGGCTCCAGCAAAGCAAAGGGCAGGACGAGGTCCAGAAAAGGACACGGTTGAGAGCCATGCAGATGCCAAAAACAAGAAATGGAGGCTTTTGGAAAAAGGTGAAAAGGAAGAGATGTCTTTGAAATGAACTTGAGCGAGAACAGATGAACACAACCACCTGACTGCTCGGTTTCATAGCAGCACAGAGAGCGAGAACAATGAAACACAGCCAGAGAAGAAAGCGGACGTGGAACTTGAAGACGCCAAGTTGCTTCTCTCCAGGATTCCACTTGATTCCATTAAGAGAAAACACTGCAACGCCTTTTCTACTTTGAGCACAAAGACTGAATTAAACAGAATAATTCATCGTGTTACAGAGACTTGAGCAAAGAAGCTCTGGATATCAACAAGGCCGTCCTCAAGAGACGACCAGCCTCGCTGTGGGCTATCCGGCTTCAACAAACCTCCGATTCTTACTGCAGACAGAGTTGAACAGACGCTTTACAGAGCGGGAATGCTGTTTGTGATGTTGAGCCCACTGAACATACAGACACGGTTTGAGTTTCATACATTATTAAGGGCGTGAAGACAGACTTCGTAGGCCAAACAAATGTGAGCAAACGTCAGGTTATAGTGTTGCGTAACCTTTGTTTCTCCCTGAATAATTCACTGCGATTAATTTGCCTTTTGACGTGACTTGGTCGAGAGATATTGCAGACTACATTAGATTAGATATTCCTTTGTTAATCCCGCAGTGGGGAAATTTCAGGATTAAAGCAGCAAATAGGGTAAAGTGCACACAAGAAACAGAATCAAAAATCTAAACAAGTAATATTCATATTAAATGGTTGAAGTGTTTGAAGTGTTTTCTGTGGTCTCCTGCGAGCTCAGCTAGTTGTGCAGCCTGACAGCAGCAAGGAGGAAGGACTTGCAGTACCTCTCCTTCACACAGCGGGGATGAATCATGTTGGACCTCGGACAGTTATTACATGGCGCCTTTCAAAACCAGAAGAGGAGTTAGTAAGAAGCGGCGTCCCTGTTCCCCGTTACAACAACATCTTTCCTCTTTCGCACCACCATTTTAACAAAATCACTAAACACTTCCTAGAAGTGTTTTTGTCTGCTCTGCACTACAGACAGTTTCAGTATCTCTCAGCTTGTCGTTTTCACATCTGCAACTTTTACTGTTTTGGTTCAGTCGCAGTTTAGAGCCACGATAAACCCTCTGTACGAAACCCGTGGAGCACGAAGCAACAGATGAGACGAGGGAGCGACTCGCTGGTGAACGTAGAAAACATCTAGCAGCAAATGAGCCACTAGACATATTGCTGGAAGTGCAAATTGGTAACTGTTCACCATATAAATAGCGGCAAAAATAGATAAATTAAGGCAAACTCTTTTTGATTAGATTTTATTTGTTATTATGTTTGTTATTTAATTAAAGATTCATGATGACTTTATTTGTACCTAAGGGAATTGGACTTGGACATAAAGGCTGCTACATTAAAATAAAACACAAATTGTTGTTTTATTTTCTTGATTACAGCTTTTTCTGTCTGGCTTGTATCATTTACACATGTAAATAAACCATTTGGAGTCCTTAAGGGTGCACATTACAAAAAGATTTAAAAAAGGAAATGTTATTCAAGTCACATAATGCAGGAAAGCGCAGTTCTCCACTTCCTCTCTGGAAAATATGCGAGCTTTAATAAAAGCTAACCACCATATGGGGCTTGAAATGGCTGATGTGAAACCGCTCATTACCCATCTCTGCCCTCTGGACAAAAACATGCAGTATAGACAGATGGCACATCTCACGTTACGTGAATCCAGATCATTGTAAAGACAACGACATGGAGACAAACAGAATTGCGCAGTCAATCCACTGGAGCAGCAGGTGAAGCTGGGGGCACAGACCGAAGTAGCTTCATATTAGTGCAGCGAGTATCAGCACTGTGAGGTAGCTGGTTCAAATCCCAGCAGCCAAATGTGTGGGAAGCAGAAGGAGATTCGCATGAATTGATCTATCTATCTATGTATCTATGTATCTATCTATCTATCTATCTATCTATCTATCTATCTATCTATCTATCTATCTAGATATATATATATCTAGATATATATATATATATATATCTAGATCTATATATCTATAGATCTATAGATATATAGATATATAGGAGCGTGCTGCCTTAAGCCCTGTAGCTGCAGCTTCTTTTGTGAGAAGCCACATTCATTTGAGACACAAGTGCTGGTGGGAGCTTTGATGTTTCACATGACATGATGCACCATCAGGATCTTTGTCATTTTAAAGCTCCTGGCTGAGAGCTGCAGGCGGGTCTGCGGCACACGGGAGAAAAGATCTGCGGGGATTTGGCGGCGGATGACAGGGAGATACTGCCACCTCAAAATCTGAGGTTTAACAATTTGTCAAGATATTTGTGTGAATGTTAATGAGATTCATATGTAAATTTATGAATGTTTGAATTTGTTTTTTGTTCATTTGTTGATGTCTGTCACATAGAACGACTTCCTTGCACACCACTGCATCGAAAGTACAACGACGACAACTACGTAACAAATACTTTCATTATTTACAAAAAAATGTTCTTGATAATCTTTTGGTCTTTGAATATTCAGAAAATTGTTAAAAATGAGCAATTTCTTAAAGCCTCAAATGTGACATGTTGTCTTGACCAATAGCGCTAAACCCATTTATATTCACTTCACTGCCCCAAACGGAAAGACAGAGAAGAGCTGCAAATCTTCACAAATGAGAAAAAATTGTCAATGTAGTTGCTGATTAACTCTCGCTGTCCATTGAATAATCGATTGTTCTTGATCTTCCATCACAGAGGGGCCACATGGTGCCACTCTACAGCGACTACTTTCCTTCCAAAGAAGTGAATTATCTTGTATCTCAAGTACTGCTGATACCATTTTGGCGGCAATTGATTCCAGACAAATTAAACCCATCGGCCTGATCACATCACCATAATCGAATGTCCCAAAACTGATCAAATGCACACAAAACAATCAGAAACTTCAAACTAAAAGAACAAAAGTATACGGACGGTTAACAATTAGTAAGAGTAACTTGGATTAGTCTTTTGAATTAAAGTCCACATCTTACAAGTTAAAGCCTGGTAGTCGGGTGGATTTATCTACGGCTTAAAAGGTCACAAGTTTAAGTTCATTTTTCCACAAACTAAGTGGACAATGAACTCCTTCCTGCTGACACATCTGTCAGCTGAATGTCGAAACATTCAAAGAGGATGTCAAATACTTTTTCTCCCCACCGACTTTGTTTTCTCTTTGTATTTGTTTTTAAAGATCATTGGAAGACAATGTTTTACCAGGTGTTGTACGTCAAAGTGTAGAGAGACAGGAAAGAGAGCAGCATCCACGCTATTCATGAGAAAAAGGTAATCCCAGGACGCCTCATTTACAAGATATCTATTCCTGAGGAGCACCGGGATGCTCTCTCAGGTATTTGCATATCTCCAAAATAGGATGCAACTTCCCAAATCTGTAGAATATTTTAAGTCGATGTTCTATCATCAAAAGCTTTTGTGTAATTCAAAATTATTCCACTTGATTTATTTTCTGTCATTGCCTGTACAGCAGCTGCAAAAACTGAAATACATTTTTAGCATGTATATGCTGCAATTTTTTCCACACTTAGATCCAAAATCAAAGGGTCGTGTTCACGCTGCATAATGACCTCCACTGAGGGCTCCTAAAGGCTCTCTGAATTCTTCATGCTGAAAATATGAGTGCACAATAAAATCTCAATGTCTAATGTGCCAGTATTTATTTTTGGGATATTGGTTAAAACATTTGTGTATTCAAAATAGACGGCTTGAGGTCTTGTGTTCACAGCTAGACATGGATAGGGATTTATTTAATTAGGTAACATTAAGTTTATTGTCTTGTAAAAAGTGACGTTCCAGGCTTTTCATTAGACTACTGATGAGAACAAAGAAGTATTATATATTTATATACCTAAAGTACATCTTTTAGGAGTTATTCTGCTTTCCTTCGATTGCAGGAAATAATTAGTGAGAAGGACTCAAGCCGAGATGTTTGAATAAAGTATGTCAACTTTTCAAATAAACCACCAATTATGGGCATGTTGACACGTTCATTTTAACCTGCAATAACACCTTTTTTTGGGGCTATTTGCGGCAGAGCAAACAAGTTGCAAACACAACATTGTTGTTGCTTATTTACACATCCAGCAGGCATGGAGCACCATTATCATTGATTTGTACTCATGTTTGTGTCGACCTCAGAATGTAAGTCATAATATGTAATATTCACTCTCTTTTAGTCTACACCAGTGAAATATGTCACTTTAACTGCTTAACGCTCCGCTGTGTTTTCCTGCTGGTCGCTAACTGTGTCTGTCTGTTGTGTGGAGACGGTATAAAAGCAGCTTTTTTTTTCAAATTTGTTATGACATCAAGTCTGGATCAGCTCCATCGACAATGAACTGTGAAAATATATTATTGATGACACTCGGAGCTCCCAGGGGAATGATCTGAGTATATGGTTACTTCTTAGAACGACACGCTTTGGGGTAAAAAGAAAGAAGAAGACAAAACCTTCTGTGGGTCCAAAAAAATTCAATTAATTATTTACGGAGCAGCTCCACACTTTATAGTTGATGACGTCAAGCTTGAGATAGTACTTCTCTGGTTTCTTGCCAGAGAAAGTAACTCTCATGTTCACAAATATTGATTTAACTTTTCTCGGCAATGGAAATAAGATACATGAATTCTGTATTTAGGCGATGTTCCTATTTGAAGGTACTGCATGGGGTTGACGTTTTCTAGATTATCATTAACATTGTCTGTGGTTTACCTGATGGTGTGGGGCATCTGGCCTGGTCAGCTCTGCTGGGGGTTTTCCCAGACGAGGACGGAGCGGCGGTGGGCTTCTCAAACAGTTTGTCCTCCATGTTGGCTCTCTTCACGTAAATGCACGACTTCCCCAGCAGCACAATACTGTTTAACACTTTAAGTGTCACCAGCCTACAGATGGAGACGGCTGCGATTAGAGAGTTGCATTCACGACTGGAAGAAGTATTTCGTAGATTAAACACACATACAATTATTTTAAAAACTTTCAAATTCTTAAAAAAACTGCTTAAAACATGACACAGTATTTCCAGCTTGGATGTACCCTCATTTCTATTCGTGAAATACAAATAATCATAGATAAGATTTCACATTTGCATCGTCTATTACTTCTGACATCTAATATATTAAACTAATATTGAAGCAATTTGAATTTGTTTGGTTGATATCTTCAGCCTCAAGATGATCTGTCCATGTTGGTATATTTCATGTAAATAAATATACAAACAATGAGGATTATCTCTCTTGTCATAACTAAACAGCCTATTCCATCTTTCTTGTTAATAAAGCCGGGATCTAGCTGAGCTATGACAGCTATTATTAATCTCTTTGCTCACATCCCACCACTGAGCCCAGGACGTTGATGTGGACGAGTCCTTCTTCGTTTCTGTGCTTTGCTATGAGGCCCGACCTCCTGACACCGTGACATAAGAGAGACGGACACATTTGGGTCTGTGGACCACTGCTCGCTGTGACAGGGCATTTCGGACTGAGAGCGTGTCAGCGCGGCTGAGTCTTTGCCAAGGCACGGCGGTCTGCTGGAGCCAGAGTTATTTATAAACCAGGGGGTGGGGAAGGCCAGAGATGGCACTCGAGATGACAACATTGTATTCTTCACCCTGAGGGAAACTCTTCGATGGTGCGAGCCCGATGGGATCCGGCAAATGAGAGCGAGCGGGGCAATCGGCAGCTCAGCACAGGGAGAACGTGAGGCCACAGTGTTAATACTTATGTAACTCTGTGTGTCTGTGTGTGTGTCTCTGACTCTCAGTGTGTGTTTATTGCAGTGCCTGCATGTGTTAATGTGACTCTGCAAGCATGTCATTATACAGTACTTGTCAGTTGTTGTGCACAGTTAACACAAGATAGTCAAACAAAACATCTAAATATTTATGATATATGACTAAAGGATTCAAGTGTTAGGATTAAGAAAAAAAAATGGAAGTTTGACCTCAATCTCAATGGTTTAAGCCTGAACTTAAAAAAAAAAGAGGGCGGGAATAACAGAATATCCTATCACCAGAGCAATGTGCATGAATAAACTCAAATAATTTTCGGCCTTTAAATCTCCTCTGGAGCAACATTTTTACAGTCAGATGGAATAAATAAAAAAAGCAAAGTTCAGTGTAACAACAACAGGAATACAAGGTTTAAAAGCTCGCTTCAATTTAGGATGTTAGGGTCGACCGATGCGCAAAAAAAAATCGTGTAATAACTCAAATGTAATTTGACAGAATAACTTGTAATAGACTTACCCAAGATAACAGAGGAACACACACGTGTACGAAAGGGCTCCCTGCACCTTCACCGAACTCATTACCACTCGGATAAGCTGTCAAGATAATAAATAAATGGACGTTCAACAAAATATAATGGCAGCTGGTCCAAGTTTCTGTACCGATGACGAACTCTGGTATCTGGTATCAGTGTATGAATATCAACCGAGAGCAGCCTCTCTTACCAGGACAGCCAACGGCAGAGGGATGAAGCCCATCCTCCGGGCCACTGAGTCACTGTAGTCGGTACAAGCCTACACAGTGACGGACAGACACACATTACGGCATTGATCAGCTGAGACGGCTCAGTGCTGTTCATGCAAATATAAAAAGACAGTTGCTTACGTTCTTCTGTCGACTGCTGACCAGCTCAAAAGCCAAACTGGCTCTGTATTCACTGTACACCTGGGAAGCAGACGAGCCAGAGAAATTAAGCGTGAGTCTTGATTGAGGGAAGAGACCACATGCAGTACTGTATTGTAGAAGTGTTACATGTGACAAGCTGTTTTGCTGGTGAGCGGGACTATTTTAGAACTCGTGAACATCAGGTGTGGTCCTTACATCCGCAGTGATGTCGTTGAACTTGGTGATGAACGCGTGTTTGATGATGTCAACGGCAACTTCGGAGGTGACGACTATGAAGACGTCAGGGAACAACACCCACAGGTGGTCTGAAGACGGAAAAATGTCACATGAAACTCGGTCCATTATATGGAAATCATCATTTAATCTAATTTAAAAAAAGAGTGCACAGCAAACCTTTGCTGGATGTCATCTACAATTTCATCACAGAAGTAAACCACTTATGTACTGTAGTAGTCAGATGACATATTCTAATCTAAGATCTTAAGATTCAGGTTTTTCCAGTATTTGCGAGTTAGAAACATTTGAAATCTGTATTAATATCATTTGGACCTCGAGGTCGTGGAACAAGCTGTTTAGTTTATAAAGTTGTACCAGGTTAGCAAACAGTTAAGGCATCCAGCACACAAAGCAACACTAGCATTCATTTAGAGTTGAATACATTGATTTGTGCAGCTTTAAAGTAATAATCTCAAAGATGTTTTATTTAAAAAGTCACGATTGCAGTTAAGTGAGAGAATCACTCCCACGATTCAATGCATGAGTTTGAAAATGCCACAAACGTACAATTCTTTATATTTCGATTTCTTTTAGCACAATCCCTATGCAGTCTGCACAATGTACGGCTGATAGCAGCACACGCTAAATTTGATTATAACTAATAATTAACTTCAAGTTGCCAAACTTTTTCTCAAATACGTAACGAACTAAACGGATTTACCTCTTATGTCTTCAAAAAGTGTTTACAGATAATTAGCAGGTGCTTTGCTTCTGTATATAATGAGAACAAAGAAGCGCTGGCGCCCCTAATGCGCCGCGGAAGATAAGCAAATTACTGGCGACTTGTGATCCGTATGCCTCTTTAGCAACAGAAGGCTGTAGCTCTGCCAGTATTAGCACGTCAGTGTTATGATGCCGGCTGACAGGCCATGTCTGTCATCTACTATGTGTTCTGGCTTTGAGACTGACAGAAGGAGCCGAGTGTTTTCAGACGGCTGTCACGCAGAAACACCCAGCTCTCATCCGTCACTCTCTCCCTCTGTCTCTCAACCACAGCTTGTTAGGGGGGCGGGGGGTAGAGCGAGAGAGAGAGAGAGAGAAATCCCAAAGGTGTTGCAGCGGGTCAGACGAAACCAAAAACAGCTGCTCGGCCGGCTTATTTTTCTGAATCTTTATCGTGACATGCACTGACATCATAACTTTTAAACATTTCACAAGTTGAAATAGATAAACTGACACTTTTGAATGTACTACAATAAAAACAACTATCTATTAAAGTGCAGTTTGACGAAAAACAATGATTACCTGGGTTCCATGAGAACTGCTCCATGTTCCTGAGACAAACGATGAGCAGGAGAACGTAGCTGGTGAACCGTTCCTTGATATCTGCAGGATGAGAGGAACACATTTGTGATTACAATTGATGCAGTTTGGGCATCCTTGTGAGCTAAGGTGTGGAAGAGGGTTTTTTAAATTATGTATGTGCAATGTGCTAAATAATATAGTCACTGTTAATATACGTTACAGCAGCACATCACAGTCACGAGGCCTTTAGTCTCATCACAGCATTGCGTGCGTTAAACAACCATCTACTATAATTTAGAGACAGCGATGTGAACGTTTAGCATGCCATCATCTCTGCTAGTTGGGAACATGCTCAGCTGCATAAACAGGACATTAGTCTGTGATGCGGGTAAACAGCGAGAGGGAAATGGCAGCTGATTAAGGCCTATTGTCTAATGCTGTCATTAGAATACAAAAAGAGTGACTGAGATTTTAAAAAAGACACGCTGCCTCTGTATTGTATGACTATCAAACCAAAATAGATGGATTTATAAAAAGCTTGCTTGTTAAAAAATAAGAAATTAATCATTTTACTTGGGGTTGTGCATTATTTTTTATGTTTTTTCGTTCCAGTTTGATGCTTTTTAAAATACATAGTTTATGTTAAATGTCAGTCTTTCATCAGCCAAAAGAAACTGAGAAGCAAATGCTTCATCTACATCTGGTGGGGTCAAACGTCCCGAGAGCCAGAACCAAAAGGTCCAATCTGGCCCACTGTCTGAAAATTAAAGATAAGTCATTATTTTTTTTATTTTTTTTCAATAAAATCACTTGCTATTTCTATCTGTCCACTGGGGGTCGTATTGTCCTTATAAAAGTAGCAGACGCTCTCCTGGATACACTGTTACTGATCCGACATGCTAATGTCTGTTCATCACCTTTTCAGAATGTTCTTGCACTTTTGATGAATTACAATGAGATCTTCTGAAAAGATCATAGATTATACTGATAGTCTCTATCAATATTTAGTTTTGTAAGAGTAAATTATATCTGGACTGACAAAATTAAAATAAAATACAGATGTTTTGGTTCTCTTACTCTTCTTTTCAACAATTACAATGTGTAATTTCTGACATTGAATATCTTACCGCTGTTCGACATTTGAAATAAGTTGTTCTTCTCAAATTTCTTGAACACACTTCCTTTTATCTCCACAAACTGTGATGGAGACAACAGAAGAACAAAATGGAGGAAATGCAGTCAGCGGCATTCATCATCCAGAAAAAACAAACACCCCATCATGTTGCAGCTGAAACATTAATGTTTCGTCACCACAAGACAAGTTGATTCTTTCTGGGAAAAACATCTGCATGCAAATGATTTAAGTTAAATGTGTGCATATATCTTGTTTGTTCCAGATTGCAGCTGCTTAAACAATCTCATCAGGCAGATTGTGGCGAGCGATCGTATCTCATCTGCAAGTGTATGATTATATATACGTATGTATAGATGTGTCAGTGTGTGGGAGCACTTACATTGTTAGACAACATGATGGTGAGCAGGGACTTATTGTGTGAGTTGAAGGCGACGTTGAGGGTGGAGGCTTGGACCATGATGAGGATGGCATGGAGGACTGAGGAAAAGACACTCAGGAAAACAGCTGACTTTAAAAAGCATATTAGCAGTTGAAAACCACTTTACTAAACCTTCAGTAAAAGTTATGCATCATAGTCAGACAGACACCTTCCAATGTAACTCAAACATAGTGGGATCTCTTTACCTTTAGCTATTTCTATTGCATCAAAGACAGGACAAAAACAATCAATCTAAATAATACGATGAAGAAATCATAAAAGTCCCCCGCTGCATAAATAAAGGATAAATGAATACATATAAATAGCAACATTGTATTAGTTTGTTCTTTCTTACATGATCATTTCTATGTTTTACTCTTCCCTCATAATAACATGCCAGACAACTTTAACTGGTCACTTTGATGATATTCACAATCATCCCAATAATGTAGATTCACCATGATTAACTTATTGTAAGCATTTGTTTGTAAACCTCGAGCAGCAATAAAATCCTACATGGTCCCATACTACTGCTGTAAAATGACAGCATTAGTAAAAGAGTCAGAATGTACAGAACAACTAATTTATAAATATTAATCCATATCAAAAGATCAATGAAAGATTAAATGTAAGGATATACTGCAAGCTCAAGAAAGAAAGATATACAAATACACTATGTTGCATTTAACCCTTTTACCAGCCCAAAATATGAATCAATATAGGTATTTTAGTTATTGTCTGTCATCAAACAAATTATGAAACAAATGTAATTCTGGTGTCTGTCGGACAAGTGATGCAGCAGTTATAGATGCAATTTATCGCTTTAAAATACAAAGAAATAGTTAGTTGTGGGCATTTCATGAGACTGTCGAATGAGGATACAGACGTAGAAAACGGCCATGAAGAAGTGAGGAATGACTCCTATACTGTCTCTTTTCCGTTCTTTGGGCTCCGTGGCCGTCCAGTAGAGAGCGTCCAGGATGTCTTGACCAAAGGAGGAGAAGAGGCGGTCAGCCACCTGAAAGAGCAATGACATTTTAACATTTCTGCTAAATGTGCCATAGTTAGCCAAGAGGCTGTTTTCCATCTGTAGTCCCGCCCGAGGCAGATGTTAAAAAACTAAAACAAGCCTAAAAACATAAATAAGATTCAAAATACAAGGATTATAAAATGTTGACACTTTTAAATGCGTGCACAATAAAAAGACATACAGGTGGATGAACGGTTGACCGGCAAATTTAAGACGGACAAGACAGCGAACAAGAGACAAACAGAGGGAAAGTACAACACAAACAGAAAGGAGCAGTTATGTTCTAGTGCAGACAGAGCTGGGAACCAATCAACCTTTTGAGTAAAGCCTTCAAAGAACTGTATGTCCGTAGATCTTGAATAGTCCTCATTATGTAACTTAAGCACAACATTTTAACCAATGCAGCATTCTTTTGTGGAAGAAATCTGGTGCAATGCACTAAAACCATCTGGCTCACTGTACACAAGTATGTTGTGTGTCCTGGTGGACAGAACTACGTACACGGCATGCGCAAAACGAAAAAACAACAACCTTGGTTTGAATTCAGTTCCTTTGGCACTAAATGTCTGAAGTGAGCGTTAAAAAGGGAAGTACCTCCAACATGTTGTAGATGATGTAGAGTTTGATGACGGACTGTCCTCTGATCAGGTGGTACATCATGGAGTAATCCACATAATGCATCATGGAGAAGCACAGCACCATGATCAGACCCTTCAGCACGTCACACACCTGCGCTGGCTGCAGCAGCCGAGACCCGCTGACCACACACACAAAACACAGGGATCAACTTATGGCATCCGTATTGAATATGGAAACACATTTCACCAACCTTTCAGAGCATCCTCACGTACTTGAACACACACACTTCCATGCTCACAGTGCAGTATATTCATAAACGTAGGTAGTGCATTTGCACAACATGTGCACACAATACCCATCGGGTCATTATTTTACAATATAATGTTGTATGCATATGTAATGTACATGTGAGGACAAACACAAACTATTGCAACACTACTAACTACTAGCTATGGAGGCTCTGAACGATCTCTGATACTCATAACATGCAGGAACACAGATGATAAATAAAAAAACAACGACATAGGGTGTTAAATAATTCATTTCTGTTCAAAATGAGATATCCCACATGGAAGGGAAAGGCTACAACTAGTGATAACACACAAAAAACACAATATAAAATATTAAAGTTAGTATCTGCTTTATATGAAACCTTATCTCATTAATAACATTTATCTCCTCAATATTTTTTGTTGTGTGCTTTTGGTCTTACAAAGATTCATTCTTTGTTGTTCTTATCTCCCAAACAGACAAAACATGATATGTGTTTATCTCTATCTTAAATATTTCACAAAAATGTATGTTGCTTTTTTTTTTTTTAAGCCTTCATTTGCTTTTATTGCCTTTACAGGAGCAGCTGGAGAATGTCAGTAAAGGGGCAGATACAGGGGATGACGAGCAGCAAAGGGCCGCCGGTCTGAATCAAACCAGAGCCGCTGCCAAGGACTCAGCCGACATGGTGCACGCTCTCAACTGGGCGAGCTAGAGGTCACCCTGGGGTGCAGCATATTGGACAGAAATGTTTAAAGAGGTGTTGGGTGGACAAAATAAATGGAAGAAAAAACACACGTGCTAAGCTGTCGCATACTGCAAGAACAGCAAAGCATGTCTTATAATGGGCAATAACGTGTTCAGAACATGTGCAGCTTTCATAATTAGTAGCAGTGGTTGGCAGCGGCAGCTTGAGAGCATGTTAAGAGGAGGGCTGACAAATCCATAGGACCGGCTATTTAATATTTACTATGACAGGGATAACCAAGGAGAGAGAGGGAGAGAGATTAACTCCAAGACATCCTACATATTTAACATGTCAGCTGTGGGACTTGGACTCTGTGTCCACAACTACAGCAAGAAGAAGCTGTTTCATCCACTCAGCACACAGGCTTCATAAAGCACAACTTCAATATGTACACACACACACAACACAATACAGCAGAAATACACAGCATTTTTGCTGTTGGCTTTGTGTGTTGAGAGAGATGACGACCATCTCTCTTGATATCGCACAAGTTTAACCAATTCTCCATTAAATCACACCGACTAATACTTCTACTTATTACTTATATACTTATACTAATACTGACTAAATCACTAAAGCACAAGACATGGCAGGAAAACAATGAGCTACTCTGGCAGTCATCATTACCTTAATTCACTTTAGCAGCTGTTGATTGGTCTTGCATCACAACAAAGGGGCTACTCCTCCTCACCTTGTTAAACTTCTTTTTTTTAAACATGAGAGGGGAAAATAAAATCATGTTTTGGATAGAAGCAGAAGGGGCCTACAGGGCGCAGAGCTATTTTAGGAGCCGACTCAGAGATGAGAGAATGGCCTGAGTTTGGGAAAGATGAGGAGATGAACTTAAACCGAGTGTCTTCTGAATTGTGTGCTGCTGTGGAGAGAACGGGATGAGATGAACATCTGTGCTATAAAGTAAAAGACAATTATTGCTTTCTTAATAACCAATGAACATTCAATGTTTAGTGTGAAAACATTGAATGTATTTCCAGCAGTTACACTGATGAGGTGAACTTACTTAAAGGTTATGAACACGTATTGCTTTCTCTCTTGTCTTCACATATGACAAAAGGATAGTATTCAGATTAAACCGCACAAGCTGATATCAGAAAAGATGTCTCTGTGATATTTTAAGATTTCTCGTGGTTTTCTTGAAGCTACAGCTCCATCTAGTGGCCACATCTGTAGTTATTCATGTTAAAAAAGACACAAATCATCCATTTATGAATGGAGTTTGTGTACTGGGTATTCTGTAGCAGAAGAAAGAGGAAAGAGAGAGAAGTTTTGCAACATAGTTATAATATATGATAAAACAGGCATCACTGCGAAGTCAATAAAAAAAGAAGAGTAAAATCAGATATAAAAGATACTTGGGCACCATTGGGCTTCAATGTGCAGTTATTTACAGAAGTTAATCTTTTTTTTCTATATTTAGCAGATCATTGTTTAGTCTATAAAATATATAAAATAAATCACTAAATCATACCCAAATTCCAAAAGCCTAAGTTTACGTCTTCACATTTCTTATTTAGTTTGAAGACAAAAAAGATATTTAATTTACAATTCACATAAAATGAAAAGTAGCAAACCCTCACATTTAAAAGTTGGAACCAGTTAACCATTTAAATGGTTGACCAGTCATCAGGAGCGTTGCTAGTTAACTTCCTGTCGATCTTCCAATGGAATAACCAATTACCAGGATGACACCTCTCTCAAAAATATGTGTGCTAGTAAACAGCAGCTTTGTATTCAGCTGGTTAAAAAGGTGCTGATGCATCTTATCTGAAACACGTGCGGGGGGAAAGCGGCTGGTAGTGGAGCCCGCAAAGCAGCCTTCACCATCTCTGTTCTACAAGCATCACGTCCACAACACACATGACTAGTACGTGTGTGTTTCAGTGCAGTCAGCTGTGCATGTGTGTGCCGTTCATAGTGCATTAGACTAATGGGCATGAAGACTCTGCCCCAGAAAGATTTTGAAACAAAATCTTGTTAGAGAAGCAAGCCTGCTACCTGCAGAGCAGCTGGAGGGGGATCTATGCCGCGAAGGTGGACATGTTTTCCTCTTCCTTAACAACAACTGACTAAAAGACAAATGAGCCCCGAACTGCTCCAGTGGAGCCGTACCGTAAGCAGCTCTCCAGTTTTAAGCATCTGCAGCTGCTGTATCACTGACAAGCAACGTGGTGATGAGAATGGAACATGCACTCCCAGTAAACCTTTCCTGGATAAGCTTGAAAACAATCACAACATCAACAACAACAACAACATCAACCATAACAACAACCTTATGTGGAACCAACATGGCTGCTCTGGCTGGGAGGGAATGGAAACGTGATGCGAGGTGCCAAGCTGTGTATCGACAGACACGATGGAGATGAAGAGAGACGGGTGAATGGATGCGGAGGCCAGTTCAGAACAGCGATAACATTTATGAAGCCCGGACCGGCTTCACGGAGCGTACCTGCTTCTCCTGCAGTACGGGCATGTGCGTGCCCTGCAGGGGGAGGGGGAAAATCAGACAGAGGGTGAGGCGAGCGGGAGGACAGGTAGTGTCTATCAGTAGAGGGAGGGGGGACGTATGAGTATGTTTACTGCACTGCTTTTCAGTGGGAGAAGAAGTATTCAGATCTTATACGGTTTGAATAAATTCTGCATTCAAGTAAAGGTGCCAAAGTTTCAGCATCAGAATAAACAAAAATAAATAGACTTAAAGTACCAAAAGCAAAAGTAATCCTTATGCAGAGAGGCTAATTTCAGAACCATGCATATCAAATGACTGGATTATAAGTAGTGATGCATTAACGTGAGCATCACTTTAATGATGCATCTGGCAGAGGTGCAGCTAGTTGTAATGACTTTACGTACTGCTGGGTGTTTTTACCTCTAATGATACATCATCCTCTTTAAGTTGATGTATATTTTGTATGAATCATCTAGAGCTCCAAAGTAACAAAAAGTTCTTAAATTAATGTGCTTGAGGAAAAAGACCTCTGAAATGTAGTGAAGAATGATTTTGTAAAACTTCAAAATTGTACTGAAGTACAGTATTTAGGTAAATGTACTTAGTTACTTTCCACCTTAGTTACGTTCCATCAGTGCTGCGTTTCCATTAAAATATAACAAACGGACATTAATATATCTAGTCAGCAGAGGACAACTAATTTCCCAGATCTGTTGTACAAACCTCAAACGTATGAAGACCTGAGACAGTCACATGATCCTGGTAAGACGCAGACCAATAATTAGAAAAATCTTAAGCGCTGATGTGAAAAACGTGTGACAGAAAAACTTTGCTATTTTAAGGCTATTTCTATTTCATGCTGAAGAGTCATCAGCTGCTTTGTTCAAAGCTGTAGTATATGTTGTTCCTGTTTAGAAGGAAATACACAAAGAAAAGTCATGAACTGGTGACATATTACTGCGGCGGTTCAGCAGTATTATGCGTTTAAAGTAAAGTAGAACTGCACAAATAATCTCCATGAATGATTTTTTTATTAAACACTTTAATAAAATGGCAACAATAAACACTTTGACTTCCTCTCTCAAACTGACACGGCATTTCGTAATTTTCACCATTTACAGACCAACGTTGAGCCACTCTGAACTCTGTTTGATGCAAACAACGTGATATTCATCAGTTAAAACAGGGAAACTTTGACGAATTTAAAGTTAGTGACAGCCGGGACCTCCAGGCGGATGCCCAAAACGTTGAAACGAAATGCATTATTTTGTGTCTTTTGCTATGCATGTATAATTGCTTGTCTTTCTTTGGTAATGATTATGGGGAGAAGAGTGTGTGTTTAGCCTCTGACCTGAAGCCATAGCATGGCAGGGTGATGAGGCGGAGCACTGCCAGCAGCACCCTGAGGGGCAGCAGAGTGAAGACGTACAGGAAGGCGTCCACGCACAGGAAGAAGCCAAAGGTCATCAGCTGGAGAAGTCACACAGAAACAACTTTCAAGTCAAAACAACGACCATCAGCGGGAAAGACACCGTACAGCCTGCAGACACCTTTACTCATCACCTTCAAGTAAGAAAAATATGCAAGAGCATTATGTGGTGATGAGTTTCTTCACATTAAAAAAATAATAACTTCTCTTGTTTTTTTAAGGTCATCTCTTTCCATCAAAAGAAAAAAACTCATAAGCACCACATGTGACTCCGAAATTAAAAAGATTCGCTCCAAAAGCAAAGATGCAGCAGACACATAGTGTACCTTCACGGCTCCCCACATACAAACAGTCATTGCCTTGTCATTTTAAAAAGAAGAATTGACTTCAAACCCGGTGATGTCTTCTCACTCTTTCCACTAACTAGAGAGAAACATGAAGGCACTCGGGTGAATTTTGGTAAAAGCATGTGCGAGAGTTTGACTCTCATTGGTGGCTTCTGTGACGTTTGTGCGCTCATCAGCGTCACAGAGGTCCATAATGTTTACACACATTCCTCACTCGCCCCCGAAGGGGAAACCAAGCCGGTACGAGCTCGGCTGGTCTGGGCTCACTTGTTCGGATGCATTTCTGCAGGGAGAGGTTCTACTCAACTCCAGAAAACAATAAACAAAGACGTAGTCTGTAAATTGTGTGGTTTCAAAGCGTAATTGTAGTAATTAACTTAGGTTAGTCTTGATTATATGTTGACCTGTGTTTTATTTATTTATTAAAATTGGTCATAAGCCTGTATCATCATAACTTACGTCACACATTAGAGAGAGGTATTACACAGTTAAGATTAATCCATATTTTATGTTTCAATACTGCTACCTGGTGGCTCATGAGAAGAGCAACACACAAAAAATGAGTGAGCCTCTCGGAAAAATAAATAAAAAATGTATATCATATGGTTTGACCTAAAAGAATAAAATAGTGTTTGTGTGTTCTTGAGATTGAAACTAATGTACATTTTCAACACTGATAATATTCATTATTTGTACCAACAAACAATTTTAATTCACTTTTGTCTATATGTCAAAAATAATGACCATTACATTGTTTAACTGAGTCTAAACTGACAATCTTAAGTTGCAAACTTAATCTGACCCACTGCTCATAAAAAAAGTTTAAAGATTGAAGATTAACAGAGAAAGCAGGATGGTTCTATCTTCATTTGTGAAGCTTTAACAAACAAATGTTTAGTGTTTTATACTTGATAATTGACAAAAACACTTAATTGAGATCAGCATTAGAGCAGACAGTGTAGGAGGGTGATAAGGTTTAGGTTTGTGACACGGTTGTGGGCTAAGTGAGCTATAAACTGAATGATATGGCGGCAGACAGATGGATATGAACAAAGAGACAGAGGGCAGCATTGTAAATATACTCATAAGTATTATGAAGTACCTTTTCCAGCTCCTTGGGAATACGCATGCATGTGTAAACTCTCTCTCTGCGCTCGGTGTACTTTGCCTCATTGTGTTCCAGGAAGTAGCCTCTGGTGAGCTCTGCGCTAATGAAGCGAGTCAACGACGGATCTGGAACAACATCAGAGCGCCAGTGTTACCACAACGCCTTTCTCTGCAACAATCACAACCAGAGCCATCAGCACAATGGGAGCGGCAACGTTTACAGTGTCACACTTTCACAAAATGAAAGGGAAGGAACCTTCTCTGGACGGTGGGAAAAACTGGAGGTTTAACAATATTCTCAGCTCACTTGTTTTGATTCAATGCACCATGAATACACCTTAATAACAGCTGAACATGCAAAGTAGACTTCTCTGTGGTATACAGTAGGTTCAGCATGAGAAAGTGAGTGCAGTGACGGTGACTTTAAAACTAACTTGCCTTGTAAAAGATTGCAAATTTACAGAAAGAGTGTCATTTTTCATATTCAATTCAAGTTTATTTGCTGAAGAGGGACAATGTACATTAATGAACACTTAAAATTAAAATGTAAATGCACCCAATTCCAATGATTTCCAATGATTTCCATTGCCTGTCCCCCTGCCAGAATGTACAGGCTGAGTGTCCTCAAGGAAAAGGTCAGGCAATAAACTACAGTCCATAGCTGACAATACATAACAGTTCGCCAACACATCAACAATGGATAAAAAAAAGAGTTGCATGTATATGTATATGTATATATATATATATATATATATATATATATATATATATATATATATATACACACACACACACACATACATATACATATATATACACATACACACACACATACATATACATATATATACACATACACATACATAATGTTATTATAAACTAGTTTGATGAATGCAAAATAATAAAAAAAGGAACTTTTTTTCATAGCAAACAGGCTGTTGTATTCAGTCTGGGTTCATTCTAAAGTCCAAGTGGCATGTGGAGCTAAAACATGTCAGACTTTAATGGAGGTCAAGCAAAACCTATCCAATATTTAAAAAAAAAAGTTAATTTAGCAAATATAGTTACTGACTGCATAAGCCAGGGCCCAAAAACATTGCAGTATATTTTTTTATTAAATTAGAAAATATCCTTCTAGTGCAAATGTGAATCTTATCTCAGCTACAGTGTCTAGTTTGAGTACTTTATACTGTCCACTATTTATTTAGTCGTGTTTACCGAACATCATATGTGCCCTTTACTTGATTAGATGAATTCACAATGTGCCGGGTCAAATGAGGAACGGGTGTTAAACCAAAAGCTGTGAATCATAGAGGACTTTTCAGGTAGAGATCACCACCGCAGACTCTATTATTATACAGTATTATTATGTATTTCTCTATGAACATATATTAACATTATAAGAATAGTAAGCAAGAAGCATTTTGGTCAACCTGAATCTGCGATGCTGGAGCATTAACTGACAAGTGGGGTGTCACTGCAGTAGGTCTGCAAAAAATGATTATTTTTACTATCTGCCAATCACTTTCTGGATTAATTGATTAACCTACTTGTCCATTAGATGATAGAACATAGTGAAACATTCCTGTTATGATATAGGTGGCTGAAATATCTAATTTAAATCTGACATGCAGTACAAAACAGAAGATATTTAGCTCACCATCATATGCATCAAATAATAATTTATAATCCTCACACTGGAGAAAAAAAAGTTAAAAAATAACTGCAACAATTATACAGTTATTATTAAAACATAAGATGTCGTTTAAGTTCGGTCTATATACTAATAACAGTTTCAGCACTAAATGTAACTCTCAGATATGTCAACCCTCTGTGCATTTCTGGACCAACATGTTTCCAGCGACTTTCCTCAGGTCACATCATCTGATGGGTGACAGAATTTAGCGTAACACCTGTGAAGCATAATTCGTGGAAACCTTATGGTGAAAACTGTGAGTTGAATAAGAGTATTTTACCAAACTAACGTACTATTCACTAACGCAGACATACAAGCTAAATTTCGTTATTACCACCGTAGCTAAACAGTGTTTCTGGAAGTAGCCCGTTTTAAAGGATGACGTGCTCGTGTCTGTTGCATGGTTGTTGTTGTGAGCAGGAGACAGTAAAAAGCAGGAGAGAAAAAACTAAAAGTCTTTGACAACTCTCGACAGTTTTAACAACATAACGTTCATCTTCACGCTGTCATAACGTATTAAAGCTGTTGTCAGTATAATATGACATTCATGCAGCCACTAAAGTAGTAAAGCAGTCGGGAAGATAAAACAACTGAGGTGCACGAGCTGTAACGTCAGCAGCGTCAGACACAAGGGTTACCTGCTGGCTGCGCCCGTTGCTCCCTCCTGACAGCGCTAATATCGTAAAAGCCCAACGTTTCCGGCAGTTCCGGGGTTAGACCGATTTTACCGGACTTGTGCAAATCGTCCCACGGCCGTTTCTGTCTTTTCTTTAGCTCAATTTCAGCCTCTTTCTCCTCTGACAGCTCGGTCCCCGATAAGTCCGCCATCTTTACTTTGGCGGCGGCGTCGCGCTGTGCACGTCACGGCATTGTGGGTAAAAAAAGAGAGAAAAAAAGTAAAAACAAACGACGGCACAGCGGTGAACGTCACGAGGTAGATTCAACAGTTTATTATTTTGTGTAGAGTTTATTAGTATTATTTTATAAATAATACAACATATTAACATGAATTGCAACGTCCTGATAATAAGTATTGATACATATTTGATCTTATTTTGAAAATGTGAGCTACTGAGAACCATTAAGTTCATCCTGAGCAGATAACAAAAAGACGACTTCACTTTTTGGGGGGTTAAAATATGTCTTTATAAAGCCAAATATACAAACAAACAGTCATGTAGTCAAAGGAAATCTACATTGATGATATTCATTTGACTATCAAGTCAAAGGCTGCGAAAATGACAAAGACAAATATGTTGGAGGTACTCAATTTAAATAAGCAAATCCTTTTATGGTAATTCTCCATCCGAAATATCTTCTGTATAACCCAGGGGAAGGGAAAGAAACGTGTGTTTATTTATCGATTTATTTTAAAAAGAACATAAAAAAAGAACATAAATAACACCAAGGTTGATACATTGGTATTACAAACTTATAGATACTAAAACCAATCCTCATGATAATAATAATAATAATAATAATAATAATAATAATAATAATAATAATAATAATTACAATAATAGTAATAATGATAATAATAGGAACATTATTGAAATGATCCGCATGTATACATAAATGGCTTTAAAGTTATTTAAATACATAAAAGGGAAAAATGAAACGGTCTTTGAATTATACACAAAAATACTAGTTTTTAACTGTCAGATTTAAAAAATGTGTATTTTTTTTTGCAGCATGATGAAATAGTGAGAAAATAATAACACGAGTATTATTGAATGATTCAATGTTGTTGCAGTACTTCCTATATTCCACTAGGTGTCGCCAGAGTTCCATCAAAGTGTTCTGGATTTAAAGTCTACCCAACAACAGTCCAGAGGCTTGCTCCCATACAGATACCGAGTTATCTGCAGAACTTTGCAGAGTAGTTCATACACTTGTTCATGTTTCAGGTTTTTTATTCGCAGAATTATTCAGCTAACTCAGGATAGCAGATAAGGGATAAATACAGGGATGGCCAATCCAGGTTAGATCTTACAGAATATACCATTATATTAAAGGTTTTATTTTGTAATATCCGTGTAGACAAAAAGAGACTCCAAGACAACCAACCTATTGATTTTGGGTGGATACCATTTTGTTATCCAATGCTGTTGTATAAACAGTTCCAGTGTCCCAAGGAAACCTATGGACAATAACTGCAACATATGTAGATAATATATACTAAGGGCTGCTCGCATCAAAGAAAATTGAAATATATCAACCCAGATTAACAACTAGATTATTATAGACCACATCATTTTGACATCTTCATCACATTCCAGGACTTATTTTAATATTTAGTGATTGTCTACATTTCCCAGAATGCTTTTTAATAACCTTCAATGAGCAGGGGAAAAGGTGCATGAACCTGGCGGGAAGATTTTTAATCAAAAGCGAATTGATGATCATGTGGAAATGAAATGAAAGCAGTTTGTGAAGTTTGAATACTGGAGCATGATGGACTGCATTCTAGTCTTCTGAGAAATCTTCGTCTCTTCTTTTTTTGATTCTTTTGCGATTGATTTCTCCCAATGTGATGGATAAATATCAGCAGAAAGTGGCAGCTGTGGAAAGAAGGTGTTGCTCTTTTATTTTTGAGAGACTAACGCCAACACGTGATGTTCAGGTTGGATCACTGAATCTTTTTAGGACCAGGAACAAGAACAATTTAGCACAATCAAGAACAATCTACCTCAATAGATGTGGCGATGTCCAGTTGTCATGTTTAAACTGTGAGAGTTTAGCTCCCGTTGGACGAGACAGACGAGGAAGGTCATGCAACTCAATGGACGTTGCAGTCAGTTGCTGGGTTTTACAGTCAAGAGGGAACTTTCCAATGGTTTATCAGACCAAACCACATTAAGTAGAGTAAATAAATAAATGAACAGATGCTACCTGCACACACAATGCATGTAACCAAATCAAATTCAACTCCTTTGTAAGCACGGTTTATTGGCACACATAATGGTAAAGCATACATACCAGACATCAGATATGACACTGAACACCTCTGCTATATAATGTACAAATGGTGTCTAATAATACTAGGCTCAAACATATTTAGAAATGTGTTAGCTTCCTTACAAATGCACAAATAAATACCCATAAGATCCAATTGTAGAAAGACATATGTTGCTGTCTTCTCGCCCATTTTCAAACAAAAGTCCAACAAAAGAGATCAGGGATATATTATCAATTCAATTAAAGATTAAAGAATAGCACAAATACAGGGATGCCCAACTATTTCTGTGGGGTGGATGGGATTTAATCCGCGCTTTGCGCTTTGTTTTGAAAATGTAACTTTTTTTCTTCTTCTTGTGTCCCACAATGTTCAAGAAATATGATTTTGTGAGCGTTGACTTGGTGGCTTTGGTTCTGCACTAGCTAAAGAGGTCAGGAAACACTTTGGTTCTCGACCGAAGCGAACCAGCGTCCATCCGAACCACCCGACAGAAATCTGAACCTCCTGCACGAAACAAAACAGCTGCCATATTCAAACTGGTCTCAGTGGCTGATTTACAGTGGACACAATAGATTCCACCTCTATTTACAGAGCTACAAACCTTGTAACAGTGTTCCCAAACTGATGAACCCAAAAGGAAAATCAGACTGATTTTTATTTATTTTTTTCTTAAAAAGTACATATATCAAACAAAATAAAAATCCTATAAAATCATGCAGGAAAAGGCTTTAGTATCAGTTTGGGAGTAGGTCGTTAAAGGGAGAGAAGTCCAATTTCTGAGGAGGGAAACAAATAAAAAATAAAAATCAACATTAATGCATCAATGCGTGTCGGCAAAGTTCACATACTGATTGGCGCAAAATTACAACGTGACCGCAAAGGATTCTGAGAGAAGCGAAAATACCAATAGACTACGAACACAATCAAACTGGTTTTGCATGAAATCACAATCTGTGACAACCGCAGTAATGTGGAAAAAACAATCCTGGGACGCAATTTCCCCTCGTTCGTTTGAATAGGAGTCCGTATCGGTACAGAACTTGTATTTTCCTCTTAATTGGACATGGAAATAAACAGCAACAGCAGAAACAAACCAACAGCCGACTGGATTCCCCAATAAAAATGCAATTGTCTCAAACAATGTTTCATTTGTCTCCAATGTGGCTCAATTCTTCCATCGGCTAAAAAAACACCTTGCCTCCTCACCGTTGAGCTCGCCATTTTATTTTGTTGTTTTCATTCTTCTTCTTTTCTCCCGTGTGTCTACTGTCAGCTGTAGTATTCCACCAGACGAGAGGTTTCTATTTGAGGGAGAATTTGATCCGCAATTTTCCACTGCGTTCTTGAAAAAAAAAACAAAAAAATCCCCCCCCAAAAAAAGCCTCCGCCGTGGTATTTTTAATTACAGTTGCATACAACATATATGCAGTTGTTGTCTATGACGTGTGGATATTGCTGTGCAATGCCGCCAGTGTTCTCCGAGATGTTACGGCGATTCAGAGAAGAAGAAAATACCCAGAATATCTTCGGCAGGACACGCCAGGGGTGAGTTTGCAGATTCGGATTTCAGTACAACGTTGCGAAGGACGTAGAAGCGCCGCCCTCAGGAGGGGAAAGAGAGAGAGAGAGAGGTGAAAAAAGTCCAGTCCACGTGGAGTCAAGGATCCGTTGCGCTTGTTCTTCTTCTTTTCCGTCCTTACTGCGAGGACTGGGGCGCCGTGCTCTCGGGCTTGCTGTCCTGGGCGGCGGCGGGTTTGCTGCTCCAGGGAGCGCTGTTGCCCAGAGCCGGGGAGCTGTTGAAGTCGTCCTCGTCGTCCAGGCCGTTGGTGGCGTCGTACTGCGTGTTCTCCAGACGGGTGATCAGACGCTCGTCCTCGTCCCCGAACTCGCCGCCCATCAGGGTCGGCTCGCCGACCACCATCACGTCCTGGAGGGAGACACGGAGAGAGCAACGTTTACACACCGGAGAGAGAGAGGGAGGAGATTACAGATGCGCTTGACCTTTTTAGAACAAAGGTCACGTTGTGTTTGAACTGTGTCCTTTTTGTTGTTGTTGTTGTTGTTGTTGTTGTTATACTTACAATTTAGTTATTTAAAAGCTTTTTATTCCCATACTTATGGTACAATCAGGTCAATGTTGTGTATCTAAAGAGGCAAGAAGCTACATTACATCTTAGTTCATCCACTGGGGCTTTGACACAAACATCTGTCTTTGAAAGGAGTAATAATATTTTGTGACTTAACCACAGCACATTCGCACATTTTGGCCTAAAAATCCTCTCAATTATCATTTTAAATGTAATTTAAATCAATATATACCCATTTTTATTTTTAGTGACACTCTCACAACAGAAAAACAAACATTTGCCAGTTCGTCTTCTTCATGAATTTGCTTGTTTCTTTCATTATTATAGTTTATGTTCCCAGCTTTTGAATTTTTTTTAAACTCAACTTTAGAACTGGTTTCACAAATATAATCCATTTCCACACGGGCACCCGTGACGTGTTTTTCAGTTTCGTGCAGGCCCGACCACATTTAGCCTCGGGGAGGCTCAAAAGGAATATGCTTAAGTGAGAGAGAAATTACCAGAGAAGAAATTAATGCATATCTGTTTCATCTAATTCTGAGACCAAACCACCACCTGAATATCAAGTGAACGCACATCCAACAATAAGGAAAAGAAGGTACAACATTTGCATTAAAATAAATGAATATGCATGTCTGCTGTCTCATATAGTTTCTGCAAAAAAAAAAAAAAAAAAAGGGTTCAACCGCCTTTGAAAATGGAGTCAGACAACTACCACAAGGTCACAAACACACATTTACCGTGTCTCCACTTGCTGATCTATTTCTGTTTGTTTACAGCGTGTTTCCCAACGGAGGGCCTTGCAGACGGGAGGTGTGCGCCTCCCTGCTGGAACACAGACCCCCTGCTTCCAAAGACTTTGTCTGTGTTTGTGTCGAGTGTTTGAGACGTCGGCGTGCCCAGCGAACGCATCCATCCCTAACGGTCGACCCCTCTCAAAAATCAAACCTTCCCGCGCACAAGGCGGATTCCCCCAGCGCTCTGTACCCGCCCACCAATCAATACTCATCATGTAAGACATATTTCACAGAGATGGCTCTCTCGCAGCGGGTCAAGGGAGCGAAGGAGAGAGATTTAGCCAATATCTCTGCTTCCTTGGACGAGTGTTCGGTTGGAGAGCTTTCTTGTTTTTCACCCATGTTTCAGGAGCAAACTCTTCCCGCAAATTGTTGACAAGTAATCCCCCGAGTGCCATGTGTGGATTCAACCATTGATCAATAAGCGTTGATATGGCTGTATTTCTTTGTGTGTGTGTGTGTGTGTGTGTGTGTGAATCTCATCTCCCTTTGACGGACAAAGCGTCTCCCTGCTGGCGCGCCCCAGCGCCACCCAGCGCAACCCGGGGAGAAGCTGTACAGTTAAATGGAGCGCACGCTTCACTGGCCAAGTGTGTCAACGCGGCCCGGCTCGGGGAGATCTCGCTCTCCTCAGCCGTCTCCTCCGCAGCGCGCGCAAACACACACACACACACGCACACACACACACACAATGTGACGTGCACATGAGGCTGGCACACAAACCCAGATTACTGTACAATCACACACACACACACACACACAGACACAGCACTTGAATGCAGATTAACCCCGTGCGTTGTGCACAGTCGAAGCTCATACACAGGAACCAAGGGGTTGCACCAGGAGACGTCAGCACACACGGTGACTTCCAGCATGCACTGATGTAAACAGGCAAACACAACGAGACAACTTGGCACACTGCAACGCCCCTCCTCCCCCTCTCCAAAACTCAAAACACACACACGTTTAGATGAAGAGTACAAGAGGCTGTATGTTTATCGAAAGCCATCCCCAAACCCCCCCAGCGACCACTTCTACACCCCACTATGCCTTAATCAGGCTAATTAATTTAGGTGAGCTTTTCAACTGAATGACAATATCCACACTGATTTGTCAATTTGCATAGCTAATTAAGTCATTAGCTAAAAACGTGCTGATTGCTAACAAGCCATGCACTCACCATCTGTTCCTGTGAGGAGGCCTGTCAACCTACCTCTGGCCAATTTTGGGCCTCCAAAAAAAAAAAAAAGAAAGAAAGAAAGAAATCCCTCAGACGCTAACAGCTGGTGGCTGGTGTGAGGCTGGGGAGCGCTAATTGTGAGCTAATTAATACTGTCAACTCGTCTACTCATCTCGTTAGCTTTAGCGCAAGCTAAGCGGCGGCACTTTGAATGGGCCGTGGCAGCGGTGAACGCCTCCCTGCGCCCTCCATTCACTAAACTGTGTCATTAGCATTTGTACTTTTTTTGTTTTTACAGTGATCAGCAGTGAGAAGCTCGGGGGACATCGGACCAAATATGTCCCCCGAGCTTCTTCAGCGCAACAAGTGTGAGTTTAAAGAAGACGTGGCGGGATTGTGGCGGCGGTGACACGGGGGCCCGGAGTTGCACTGTTGTTTTCTTTGTTAGTTTGTTTGTTATTTATTTATCATTTTGCTTTAAGCTATCACCAACATACAACTTTTAAGAATAAAACTAGAGATATTCTATATTTGATTGTGTTGCCTGTCTTTAAGAGACCGTGGCTCTCGGATCTAAGTGCATTAGTTCCTACTGAGGATGTAAATAAAAAATAAAAAAATGCTCACAACTAAACGGATTCAAAGAAAAGAATATATATATATATATATATATATATATATATATATATATATATATATATATATATATATATATATATATATATATATATGAAGCAAAGTAAAGTGTTTTGCTAATGTTCCTCTCACATTACAGTAAATATAGTACATTTCTTGTGGACTATTTTCAGGGGCGGATTAAAAGACATTTGGTTCTCCCGTGAGTATTTGAGCGCAGATCTGCGCGCGTGGCATCGAGTCAAAATAAACAGCAGCCTGTGTGTTCGTGTTAATAAAGGAGCATGTTACCCAGCGCAACAATGAGTGTGCTTTTACCAGTTTGTGGACAACAAAAGACAACTGCTTGTTACTAAAGTCAATAGTTTTGATTTTTTTATAGGATTTGTTGACAATAACTATAACATAGATTAGCACCAGTCTTAAAAAACTTGGAATAAAATGTTTGTATACAATTACGAAGAACAGACGCCTAAGTTTTTAGGGGAAGTATGCCACATAAATAAGACTTTGTCTGTGCCTATACATTGTGATATATATATTTTCCCCCAGCGCCGCACAAGCAACTCCATCTTAGCTCAATGCAGATCCTTGTAAATGTAATCCTTGAATGATCTCCAATCTACCAATTTAACATACAGCATTTGAGCAGTTATTACTTTAGTCTTTAACATGTGCTTCAAACACACTGAGTGACTGACAACATGACAAACCTGCTGCTGGAGGAACGCTTGGTACCAGGAACAACACATTTTCAGTAAATTCAGGCCACTAGAGGTCAGTGTTGCTCATTCTATGAACCCCCCTCTGACACACACACACACACACACACACACACACACACACACACACACATCCTCCCCACCTTCTTCCTCCCCCGCACCTTCCCTTCTCCAGCCGCTGGTATCCCCCCCACCCCCCCTGTGAGGGTCCACTCCTTATTGTCATTGGGCTCACGTAGGCTTGTGCTCAGCCACAAACGAACAACTTCTCAGACAAAGACAGCAGCCGCGCAACATATGTAACCAGCATGTTACCAGCCACGCTGCCAGTCTTTAAGAGGCGTGTGAATGCATGGCATGAGTGATACGGGTGGTGTGTGTGTGTGTGGGTGGTGTGTGTCTGTGTGTGTGTGTGTAATGTTATGGTGGGGAGAGAGGGGGGGCAGTGATGGAGTAGCGTGTGTGCATGTGACGGAGGAAGAGGCTCGGGGGTGGAGAGGGTTGTATACAGATATCTGTGATAATGAGAGCTGGCACAGAGCCAAACTGCCTTCTAGAGAGAAAACAATTGCACACGCTGTGTGTGTGTGTGTGTGTGTGTGTGTGTGTGTGTGTGTGTGTGTGTGTGTGTGTGCGCGTGTTATGTACATTATGAATGTGTGAGACGGAGCAACAGAGGTACGAGAGGAGGGTGAGGGCAACAAATCTGGAAAGATGACGAGACAGCTAACAACAGAACGGTACATAGAGGGACAGTACAGCGTGTTTAGGCGAGAGACAAAAAAATACAGTAAAAAAGCCAAGAAAAATAAAGTTTTAAAGTATCAAGCAGATGAACAACCTCAACCTGGTTGGAAACTGGTGAAAAAGTATTAAGATGATTCCCCCAAATAGGACACATAAGGCTTCCACAATTTCTACAATGTCCCAATGTGCAATCCTCTCCCCTTGGAAGTGTGTGTTGTATTTGTTTTTCTTGCAATACTTTATTTGCTTGTAGCAGCTGAAGCATGAAAAAAACATTTTCATGGTTTCGGCACTTGGTTTGCTTTGGGGAAAGACCTGCAGCAACACTGACGTGTTTTCTATCTCAACATTGAACCGAAACCCAGATCTTTAAAGAACTTATTCGCCTCGACCTAACAACATTTAGCACTGAGGTCTCTAATGTTAAAAGGAGCAACACTATTGAAGTCTTTCTTTCCAAATGTAACAGGGGAAACGTCTCTTCTGGCAGGCCAGGGTTGCCACAAGGAACACGCTTGTGAGCATAGAGAAGCATCAGCGCCTTTAAATGTCCCATTAAGCCGAATTAATCCAGTGTACGAGATGGAAGACACATGCATGCCAACCTGCAGCCCTTAAACGTTGTTTGGTTTCAGCACAGTATCAGCTGATCTGCCATGACCTCTGTTAAAAAAAAGAAGAAGAAAACCCCCCTGTTTGCTGCACCAGCGTGGCTACAGAATAGTAAATTGGATGCAGTGTATAATGAGCAGTGTATGGAACAGGTAAGAAAACTAGACAATGCACTCACAGCAGCATCAAATCCTCCAGGGGAGAGCCAGACATGTGGCGCAACACTCAGCTGTTTAAGAGGCTATTTAACCTCGAACTGTGTCAAGTGGGCTGTTACGGAAACGCGTAGCAAATCAGACGCTGACACACGGCGTGCAGAGTCACCGAAGGAGCTGCTTATCTTTATCCAGGTCACTTTTTCTGAATACAAAAATAGTGCGTTACTGGATATTGGGGAGTCACATACACACACTGCTGAGGTTCAGCTGTTAAATACTTTACTGAAGTCATTTGGGGACGGATTTCCTGATTTAAAGTTATTTCAGTTATTTAAGCGTCTTGAGTATTCAGAAAAGCACTATATAAAATTGAAGTATTATTTTTATTTGAGAAAGACCTTAAAACAGAGAGAAGTGTGATGGCGAGAAGAAGCTAATAAGATGATCCTAATTCAGGTTTTAACTCTTCTGGTTAAACTCTCTCATGTCTGCAGAACATTTTAGAAACGTTTCTATCGCAACAGCATTCAGTACTTTTTTGTTTTTTAAAAAGGAGAAAAAAAACCAACAACTTTCGTTTCGATACGACTTGAAAACAACAGATTCATCAGACAGGTTTTTGACATTTGTGGGGAACAATGGACAAAAGTAATGACTCAAATTTACAGACATGTGCAGTTGTGCACAAATCATAACTTAAATTGTTTTGGTTAATTAGCCATCAAAATCTGACATCAGTGTAAACACATTTTTTTTTCAACATGCCCTTTTTTCACTTCTGAAAAGCTGCACACCCAAGTTCATCCTCCAACGTTAGGTTTTTGTGTTGCATTTCTATGTAATACATTTCTAGAAACTATGAAATGTCTTCAATCTTCATCTTAAATTTACTGATGCTGTTACATTAACAGAACAGTTTGTTGCAGAAAAATAAAATACCAGCCCCCATGGAGCTGATATGCAGCAGCAATGGTCGTTATTATCAAATATTCAGCTTTAAAAATCCCTAAGATCGAGCTTGAGTTCTTACGACTTAATTTGGGCCACCATACAGTGCAACTGGAGCGGCTGAGATGTACAGATGTTTCACTTTGACCACCAGACATGCGTCACACACTTTCCCCCAGGTGCTGCTGTAAGTAACCATGGCAGGAAGTAACTGGAGCTGAACTCCAAACGAAGCTCTTTCAGTCCTGCCGATGTCCTGTTTTGTTTTATCAAACCCTGCATTATTAAAATACTAATAAACTCCGCTGCAGTAACAGTCCTCTGGGCAGTTGTTGAGTTCAGTGTCTTGGTCAAGGCCATTTCCAACAGGAGGCTGCTGAGAGAGGATCACTATCCCCACCCACATTTTCCCATTTGGTCCTGAATCAAAGAAACTTTGAAAAAACCACAACAACAACAACAACCTCTGGGCTACAGCCACTTGGATGAGCAGCGGGGTCAGCCGGGTCTGCCGGGTCTTTTTAAACACACATATTCAGAAGTACGCGTCGAGTACTTGGAAAGAAAAAGTGAGAAAACTTAACAACGAGCTGGAGTTGGTGATGTGACACCACCTGCGGCGAAGGGACACTTTCATTCACCTTCTTTACATGCTGTTTACGAATTTAGCTGTTCTTGTATTACTTTCCGCTTTGATGATTCTTAATGTCGTTTGTGTCGCCCTTTATGATGTTTCATGTATTTTCTCTTTGTCTTTCTGGCGACATGTTTTCAGAACAAATCCCTTGAGGTTTCTTTGTCTCACTGCACAGATTTGAATTTCCTTTCTCGCCTCTCCTCCCCGGTGTTTCATTTTTTTCCTTCTCTTTTGTGAAAATAAATTAAACCTAATAGCTGCAATACCATTAGGAATACTACGTGCCTGTGTGTGTGTGTGTGTCTGTGTGAACCTGCAAACATGCATGTAAAGTCAGAGAGAAAAAGGTTGATGCTTACAGGTACCTGACTGGAGAGGCTGAAGTTGGTGGCGGGGCTGCGTTTCTTGCTGGCGGTGGTGCCGGCGCTGTTGGCGCTGCTGGCCGAGTTCTTCCGTTTCCTCCTCTTCGTGGTCGTCTGTCGGGCGGGCTCAGCTTTGGCGCGACCAGCAATGAGAAAAAGAGGCAATGCCAAGAAGATAATGCATACAGACGGAGACAAGGTGTAGGTGTGTGTGTGTGTGTGTGTGTTTTACATAGAGGAGCGGCTCGGACGGACAGCATCGTATGTTGGGACAGGATCTGGTTTGGTGCAAAATGCTCATAAACATGCACTCAGACACACACACACACACACACATACACAAAGACACGTTAGAGACACAAGAGCGACTCGTCCACACTGGTTCATGCTTTGTTTTCTTCAGAAGGGAAACCGCACGAGCGTTGACATCTCCCCCAGACATGCACTAGTCAGAAAGAACCCGTTTCATTTGCATAAACGCTCCACAATGGACCGTGATGCTCGCCGCAATGTAAATGTGTTAATGATTGCGACGCTCCGCAATAGCACAAGCCAGATTAAAGCTGCTCGGCTAGAAAGCGCTCTCTTGTATGTTTTACCGAACGTGCAAATACACTATAGATTTAATTCGCTGAGCACGAGTGCTTTTAATGTTCTAATCATTACGTTTAAGCCAGAGAATTATGTTCTTACAGGCATTAATCTGGCATATGCAAACCTGTATTAGGTTATGTTACAGGTATTAGTGTTATTTTGAAACATGCAGATGAAGTTGCACACTGACAATGTAGTTCATGGCATTCCAATGGGCAATTAAAATGCCGCGTTCCTAAAAGACTACAGACGGCGTCACAGAGAAGATACCTTTTTTGGGATTTGTGGGAAATATTTCCGTTTTGAAGTTCTGTGGGTGTCCAGCTGTAACCAGAGCCAAACTCAGTTTTATTTGATCCAGGTTGGATAATCTCTTAAACACTTCAAGACAGAATGAGACCAGAGATGACAACAGAGGAAGAGAAATAATTGAACTTTCAATGCCATGCAGATGCTACTTTACACCAGTGGGACACTTGTGATAAAAGATGTTGGGTTTTTTTTCCAATTATGAGTTGTACATAACTCCTGAAGGTGCAATTAAATCACAAGTGAAATCATTATTATCAAAAAGATACAGTACACAGGTTAAATAGAGATCTTGTCTTTCTAGTATTTACAAAATAATCTATGTCGTGCATAATTTATGAACACAAGATTTAGCAAATTCTGCCAACATTTGTTAGAAAATCATTCCTTTTAATCTCGAGGGGGACAAGAGAACACCGCTGTGATCTTCAAACAGATGACTGAAAACAAAATCCATTTTTCGAGGTTCTTCCTAATCACACCAAGGGAGATGCTTTCATATTCAGTTACAATAACCAGCGACTCATGATACAAACAAACTGAAACTCTGTATCAGAGGCAAAACAATAAGGGGAATTTTATCAGTATCTTTTCTCTTTTGATTCCCGACTTTGACAGACGTGTGTGCAAAAAAGCGTCCCTATTGTCAGAGACAATCATTTCTGTTATCCGACTGGTTTCCTTCGACGCTGAACTGGTGACGCACTAAAAATCACTTCCATTTCCACCAAAAGGACTTATCAGAGCATAAATGCGCCTGTGGCTTCCTTCCTGGCAGAATCCCAACCAGTTTCCAAGCTGGAGAAGAATTGCAGGAAAGGGGGAACAACAGGCCCGCCAATGAGGGAAAACTGCCATTCCAGCTAAACTGCAAAGTTCAGGCAAATTTCATGTGAACGCACGGACGGATGGGCTGAAACCGGCCTGAAAACACACTGAGGAGGCCTGACGCCTGAGACAACATCACACCGACGACTAACATTTAAACAGGTACCATGAAGCAACTTGTGGAGCAAATAACCGCAAACAAACCGACCACGTCAAACTAAATTACCCATTAAAGGGATAGTTTGGATGTTTTTAAAGTGGGATTGCATGAGGTTACTTACCCACTGTCAGAGTATTACCTGTAGTACAGTACAGGAAATGTATTTCAGACACCTTTATGAATCAATAGCGCTTTAAGTGCTTGTTCTATTATAAATGTTTTCACTGCTCTACCTTCCCATCAGTCCTTTCTGAGGAAGAGCTGAAGCCGTTATCGATGCTCCACAAGACCCCATTGAGAGAAACTGTAGTTTTACCTTCCTTGCTTTAAAGAGAGTGTAGATTCAGTTCCCCGTCAGAAAGGACTGTATGATTGCAAGTTAAAGAGGTCACCATATCCTAAATATAGTGTATCCTTTAGGTGTCTGAAATGCATTGCTTTGCTCCCGTGCTGATGTTCTAAGACTGTGGATCATAAAATCATAAAACCTCACTTCAGAAAAATACAAACTATCCCTTTAAGCTGTTTTTCATTAATCACACATGTATGATATAAAACTGCACCATATAGGATTTCATATCAAGCTCCTTTTCCATGAGCACAATTAATCATCAATACAAGAGCTTTTTTTTTCTTCTCCTCAGACTTTATATTCATAAAATGCTTTCCATGTTTTTTCTCTCCCCCCTCTCTGTTTTTTTTCTTCTTCTTCTTCTTTCTTTGAAGACGAAGTCGACACTGGGGAGCCGCTGGCCGGGGAGCTGGATCTACAAGTCTGATTACACCCGGCACTCTTAATTAAAGTTACACAGGTCTGAGTCAAAGGCTTTTTGACTGGTGTTGGTTTTTAAAGACATCTCGTCACGCCTCGCTAAGCATTGCTGTAATTTGCAGCCACTCCGATGTGTCCAAAAAAACTCGGCTTACTCTTTCTCTCCAGCTTAAGACCGCACAGCCAATTTAAGTCTGGTACTTTTCAGAAACCGCCCTTAAAACATCAATCATAGAGAGCTGAGAGGCCCGTTTAGATTGGCAAGGTTGAGATTCAAGGGGCAGCCCTGAATTCAGATTAATTTCACATACCTGACAGGCAAAACATATTTAAGGGATTAAGACATATAATGGCAAATTTGGAAAAATAAATGATGCAATAAAAACACAGTCTGAGAAAATGTATTCCTACAAAGTGAGTGATGGTACAGAATTTTAAAAAAGTTTGTATTTTTTTCATTTTTTAAGTAGAGGAAATCAATTGATCTTCAGTAGAGGAAACGATGAACTTAAAAATAGATCTGCAACATTTTAGAAGACGCAAATTATGTCGTCATTTGATAACATTATGGATAAGAGCTACTTGTTTCTGAAAATATTGGTGAGAGAAAACCAGAAAAACTTTTTTTTGACTGAATTTTTTTTGTTTTTTGTTTCTTAAACAGGCGTATGGACAGTAAAGACGTGTTTCAACACGAGGTGGTAATGTATCATGTAATTACCTGGTGGGGCGACCATTCTCTGCCATTTTTGGAACAGGCATGTCTTGAGACAGTCCCTGGGGCTGAGGTTGTAGGTCTTGTGCCTTGACATGAGCTCCTGCATGGGCTCCAGGATGACACACAACTGCTGACACAACAAAAGAAACAGGGCGCTCAATTAAGTCAGATTTATTTAACATTTGATGAGAGAACAGTGTGCTGTCCGCTGATGCAGCCGCTTATCAAGGTAAAGCAAAACAAGGCACATAAACACTGATATTGTTGCTCAATTAATCACCAGCAGACTGACTTTGACTGATTAATTGTGCCGTAAATCTACTTTTTATGGACACTATTAATAAAATACCTTTAAAAAAAACAGGTTTATTGTCAAGTGCTTTAGAGAGGAGACAGATAGAGAGAGAAACGATACATTTTAATATGTTCACAGCTCACAGCAACGTGTGTATGACGGATTCATGCGTCAATGCAAACCCATCGGGAACACGCGGAACAGTCGCTTGTTCTCACACTGAACTCCAACAATTTTCTCCAGTTAAAAGTACAATATTCAGTCTGGAGACAACTGTAAATCTCTGGTGATCAGCGGTGAGAGGAACCGGGGGTCAGCCTGTCATCTTAAATACATCATGCTTAGTTTATCCGGGTAACATCTGGATAATATTATCGGTCAGCCATCGTTTCTTTAATCCAAATGCTCGTTGGTGCAGCTGCAGGACAGTGATTGGTCAGTTTTAACACCATCTTATTTGCTGGACCAATCGCGAGGCAGCACTGGGATCAAACTCCAGGCAACCGGGCCACCTCTGTCCTCTAAAACTGTTTGGTTTCTCTTCCTGACTTTCATCCATCTTTGACAATTTGACCACGAAATCAACCCGACTCAATCTTTTTGTTTTCTAACGTGGTTCAATTTTAGGCAACAATCGAGGTCATGGGTAAAAAAGAAACCAAAGCTGAAGAGAATGCCAAAGAGAACATGTTAGAAACTCGCATAATGAAAGGTAATTTATCCGATGCTACAGAGGTTTCGGCTGACCGGGGCAAGCGGTCGATGTGGTCGCCGTTCGTATTTCACATCCAGAGTGCGATGTAAGGTCAAAAATTACTGGAGCGAAAGGAGGCGTGGGTTTGCTAACTTGCTCAAGGGCACTTGGCAGTCGTTACTGAGAGAAAGGGGACTGTTAATCATTCGCTGCGTGCTCACATGATCTCATCTGACCTTCAGCATCCCACCACCCCGACGTTTCTGAAGTCAAATCTAATCAACATGCTCGTCCCGTCTTCAGCCGTACTGTACAGCGACTCGGCGGTGAAAAGGCAAAACAAGGGCAGGTATCATGTACTGTATATATTACCGACTACTATGTGTTTGGAGGCTTTAACACAAATCACCTGACAACACCGGGAATCCTAGCAGACGTGTTTTATCATGATGGATATTCAAACCAGGCATGTTCAGCAGTCCCGGGTTTCAACCCAGGCATTCTAACAGCCGCGGCTGCTTCCTCCAAATTACCCGACATAAACATAGTAATGTCGGCTCCCTGTGTTAGGACGGCAGTGTTTTGTTGCCATGCAGCTGGAGGTAAAGTGAACATCCCTGTAGCAGACTAATCCCATGTTCTCCTCTGATAGTTCCCTCCTGACACAGTAATATCCCTCCACAGCTCAGCCAACAAGCCCTGGCTCTCAGCCTGAAAACAAGGGCTATTTTCAGGCTGAATAGTAGGAAGCCGGCAGCTCCGATACATAGAAAGGCTTAAATACTCCAAATGAAAAAATAAAAAAGAAGGAGAGATAGTGTGTGTGTGTGTGTCTGTTTGTGAGAGTGAGAGAAAGGCCGGTTGTAACCCCTGAGCCAGGAAACAGTCAGTCTCTTTCGGAAGGACTGATAAACGCTGGGAAAGGCCAGGGACGCATTATTGCCAGATTAATGTGAGGAAAGGGTGTATTTTACTTTGACATCCTCGGACAACAGTAGAGGGAAATATGTTTTGCAAAGTGTGTGATATGATGAACAACAGTAGGCTCCAGGGGGTCGCGAGAGGAATCCAAAGCCGAGGTCGCGCCGCCTGACATTCAAGGCCGCTGTGTTCACTGTGGCGTCTTTTGATCGGGGGTGTCTTGTAGTTTTTTTTGCAGCGGCAGAGGGACAAAGATCCTTCATCTGGAATCCCTGATGAGGTCTCCAAACCACGTCTTCACTACGACTCTGTAGATCAGTCCCTGTGCTAGGTTTATTCATGCAAACGTCCAACCCCCCTTAGGGGCCGCTGCAACCACACAGAGCACAGACGGGGAGGCTGCAGGCGAGCCCGCCGCCGGGTTCCCCCCTCAACCTATGTCCCGCGCTCTCATTGGCTGAAGCTCGCCGGCACGCTGGATGTCGGGAATGCGTCAGCGGAGGTCCAGCAACCAAGCCAAACGCGGGTTTGCCTCCGGTCTGGGTCTTTTGTCCGGGGGCGTTACGAACAACCTGCCGGCGGGCCGGTCGGGCTCAAGGAATTGGGATAATGGAATTGTGGGAATATTTTTCTGGGGGGGGGAAATGTTTGCCAGACTTTTCCGTGATCTTGTCTTAGTTCTTTTGAAAAGTTTTATGTCCTCAGGCTTTAGAATAGTACCCAAGTGAAACAGTCTATTAATAAGTGAGAGGCTGCAAGTGGATATTGATTTGTTTTAAGGGTCACAAGAAGCCCAAAAGGGTGTGAACCGCTGCTTTCTTATACAATGACGTCTCTATGAAACACTGAATCCTCTCGATGCTCTCTAAAGCTCACATACCTAAAATGTAAATTAAATTACCTAAACAGCATTGCCTTTAAACTAGAGATATAATATTCGTAGTTTATGGTGTTTTCAATTTCACTAAACGGAAAGAAAACAAGGGTAAATCCTTCATTATGTTTTCTGCAGCATTTTAAATAAAACCACGCAAAGTCCTGGTTTAGCAGACACGCAAGGATTTACGTGAACATTTCAGGTTTCGAACCAACTTCCCACCAACTAACAATTCTTCAAAAGCGAAGCTGGGTCTATTTACACGTAAACAACTTCCATAAAGCGCAGCAGGAAACCAGATCCTCGTTTCATTGTTCCGTTTTGCACTGACCATCTGAATCACCCAAATGAAGAATGAACAGAAGCCAAATCTTTTCGTGTGTAATTACAGATACTTGAATTATGTGTTTCCCCCCTTCAGCCGCATTACAGTTGCTTTCTGTATAGAAAATCATTGTTATAGGCAAACAAAAACAACCACCCTGCTTCCTCTGCCTCTCTGTGTCTTTCTTCACTCGGTTAATATAAGCAGCGGAGGTGCCGTTCCCTGATTCGCGCGCCATTTCACAATTATGAGTCTCAACAGGGAGCGTTCATTAATGTTATGCTAATTTTCTGTATCCAATTAATTCTTCTCTCTCCCCATCTCTCTCCCGCTCGCTCTTGTTCTCCCATTTGGAAATCGTAGCTGTCAGTCAACTGTGGCGTCGAGAAACACAAACAAAACCCTGTGAAATAATCACTAATGTATTCAGCCGGCTTATACTTCCCAGTCCCGTAAATTACATTGCTGCGGTCAGGTGGAAAAGCATGTATATGCAGGGAGTAAAGAAGAAATAAGTGCTTATATTTTTTTGTTTTGATGCCACGCACTTTTGAAATTATACACTCTGGTTTCAAACGCCGGAGAATCATAAAACGTGTTCAGCACATAAACAACAGCATAAGCTTTCAAATTCAGTAAGACAGAGGAAAAATATTTACATTTACAGTCACGATATGACCTTAAATAAACTAAAGAAATAATAAGGGAATGTAAAAAAAAGCCCATCTTATTCAAACATTGAATATACCTATAATTTAAAGCCACATTTGAAATATCTCATTACAGATTTACTGCAGCGCAGGTAATGCAATCATGCCACATTAGATATGACAAAGCATGAATATTCTACATTATAAAAACATCTTTATGCTGTCTAGACACATCAGGATACGAGAGTTAGTTTAGAGAGTATGAGCGCCATGAATAACTCCATTTAAAAATGGACATGAATTGTTCCTCTGTGTGCATTAAAGTGTGAGGAGATGAGAACAAAAACAAAAGCAGAATGACAATCATTGACATTGACAGACAGACACACACACACAGACACACATACAGACACACACACACAGACACAGACACAGACACACACAAACACAGAGAGTCCTTACCCTGAGGTAGTTGAGGGTGAAGTTGGTCAAACCCATGCGAGTGATGTTTTTGGACAGTTGTTCCAGCACCTGAGGGTCTTGTGCCTGAAGTCCGCAGCAGGGAAACCAACACAAAAAGAAATATAAGCCAAATATTTGTACGTCTGTTATTTTAGTTACGTTTGCATTCAACTGACAACGAATAAACTAATTATCTCCAGGCTATTAGGCTAATTGGCATTCATCAGATAATGCACATTCGACACATTCACACCCTCGAGTCATAAATGCGACTCCGAACATTGTTATCGCGGTCGTGCCGCCGAGCCGACTGGAAGCATCTCAGGCCTTCATTCCACGCTGTTGTCCAACTGTGAGTCTAATTAATCAATATTATTGTGTCCTTCCATTTAAATGTACAGACACTTTCCATTCAGTATCTTCACTGGGTTTGGTGACGTTGTATGTGTATGTATGTGTGTGAATATTAATGGAAGTGTGTATGTATAATGTGTGTATGTATGCGTCTGTTTGTGTCGTTGTGTATTTATGTGTGTGTATGTGTTTATGCATGTATGTATGCATGTGTGTGTATGTATATATCTATGTATGTTTGCATGTGTGTGCATGTGTATATGTGTACATGTGTAAGTGTGTGATTGCATACATGTATGTATGTGTGTACGTGTGTGTGTGTAAGCGTATGTCTGTGTGTATGTATGTTTGTATGTGTGTATATACCTGTGTGTGTATGTAAGTGTGTATGTATGTATGTATGTATGTATGTATGTATGTATGTATGTATGTATGTATGTATGTGTGTATGTATGTATGTATGTGTGTATGTATGTATGTATGTATGTATGTATGTATGTATGTATGTATGTATGTATGTATGTATGTATGTATGTATGTATTCAGGGTTCAGGGAAGCAGGAAACATGTGCAGGGAAAACATCTTAAATAAGAACAAAGCCAAGATAGCAATTACAGGATGACATCTGATAGAAAAAAATAAGACTTTTTTACTCAGTTTGTCTGCCCTCCAAGAAGAAGAAGAAGAAGAAGAAGAAGAAGAAGAAGCAGAAGAAGAAGCAGAAGAAGAAAAGCTGTGGGTATTGACAGAGCAAAACAGAGCCCAGACTGAGGAGAAGCAGTGAGCCCACTTGCGTTCACCGCCTCATGAAAAATGCATAATTCTATCTCCAGTCGCATCTCAGTGTAGAGAAAGTCAAGAGGGAAGCGAAAAGAGTTCCTCCGCGCCGTCAGCAGGCTGGCGCCAGTGAGGGGAGGATCGAATCAGCGTGCGGCGTTTGGCCGGCGGCGGATCGGAATCTGAATGACTTCTCTCATCAAGTTGAATCAGTCTAAACGCGCGTGTACGGGAATCCGTCTTGGCCGCGTAATCAACTATGTGCGGAGTAACTCGGGTAGAAGATGCCGGGACGACAGACTCCCGGGTCAAGAGGTCAAAGGCAGACAAACAACGGAGGACACACTATTAAGAAGAAGCCCTTCGGGATTCAAGAGGCGTGGCCATGTTACAGATTAGATGTTTAAACAGTGGAGCAGCTCTGCAGTACATCACACCTCAGGTTAGAGGAGTCTGCTCAGCTCAATGGAGACATTTCAGGACAATGCTGAGGTGCAGTTTTATAACACTTGATGCATTTCTACTTCACTACTTCCTTATGGGAAATACTGCTCTCTTCAAGTCTACATGTATTTACATACCGAAAACATGGCCCGTTGTTGGGGATTTAAGTAAACAACTAACCAAATAATAAATCATTCACAGGAGATGGTTATCAGCAAGCAAACACTGACCTTAAATATTTGCAGCGCATTTCTGTTCTTCCAAACAGGCTACCTATTTATTAACAATAATCAGATATAGTAAAATAACCAAAAAAACATTGACTATTTATGTGTTATTGTCTCTTTTTAGATTGTCGGCTGCATTACTGCTGCTAGTGGTGTCTTTGAAACTGTTGCACCTTCGCCAAGCTGCATTTTTTACAAATGTTTTATGCTCATGAATTAGAACGTATGGATACGCAGCTGTTTGTCCTCTCTGCTGCTCTGTGTGTCTGAGCGCGTGCACACTGTGTGGGACGGAGGTGGGCGGAGCAGATGTTTGAGAGGGGACTCTTCCACTTCTTTATTGCCATTGTGTCTTTACACACCCTTAACAAACACAACAAAGACATTAACCCGTTTGGGGTTGGTGTTAAGTAAGTGCTTTTACTCTATCAGAGTACTTAAGTAGACTTTGAAGCTGTTTTTTTTTAATTATTTCCATTTTATTACTACTTTACACTTTCACAGTACATTTATTTGACCACTAAAGTAAAACAATTAAGATTTTAAAAACATGGTAATATATACAGCACATTTAGCTTATTTCTGCAATCAGACATCAAATATAAAGCAAACTATAGTAATTTCTGCACTCAGACATGATTGTAAATGTATGACTTTTACTTGTAATTGAGTATTTCTAAGTTGTCGTATTGTTACTTTTACTTTAATAATACTTGCTTACTTACTGAATACTTGCACGACTCATTTATTTTCATCCATTATAAAGTTGAATCAAAGTTTACTGCCGGCTGCAAACAAACGCTATTCAACAAATGAAAGAATCCCCAAATAAAGTCTTCTTGAATAAAATTAAATTGACAATTTAGTTTCTAACTTTGATGAGTTTCTAAAATCAGCCTCTAGTGGGCGATGCAGGAACCACATCTACTCTGAAGTACTTCCTGTTTACCTCATGTCTGTCAGTAACGGGTCCATTTTAAATTGAGTTAAAGTATGCTACATCTTCCACAGGACGAAGGTATGTCGCTGAACTTATTCTAAAGCTCGAGTGATTCTACTTCACTGGATAAAGTGTTTGATACTATTTCCATCGCTGAGCAGCTTCTATCACACTGACATCAAACGGGCTGCTTCTTTATTCACTTCTAAAGACTAAAATAAGAAACAAACTTTATTTCTTTTCCAAACAGTTCTCTCTTGAGCGACTCTACTTGAGATCTCATCCCCCTCCAACACACCGGTTCCTTCCACGGTGTCTACATCTGTCCCGGTATCTGCAGTTCCAACCGGTCCGCTCCGGCTCCCATGTGTCCGTATCTGCTTTCATTAGTCCAGGCAACGATCAAAAGGCTGAGCTCACACTCACGCACAAAACAGAGAAGAGCTGGCCAGGATCCACGGGGAGAAAAACACACACACACACACACACACACACACACACACACAATATCCCCACTCTACGGGAATTAGTGTGAATACCCAGAGGGGCCAATTTATTGGCCAGGGAAAATTCATATGAAGATTTGGCACAAAAAAAAAAAAGAACGGCACCTATAAAGAGGAAGCGGCCTCTTATACACACCTTTAGGTCCACGGGGGTAAGTGGAAAATACTTGGAATGAATCTTGTTTTATTCATCAATCAAATGGGAGGAACTGCAAGTATAGAAAGTATATTACATATCCCTGCCGGAAAGGGAAAACCCATGTAAGGGGACTATGAGCTACTTATTTTAATTTTTTTGTGGGGGGTTCAAAGCCCTTTTCAACTGGGAATACGTAACATTTCTGGCTGCATCTTTCTGTTGAAGTCCTCGCTTTTGTCGTTCAGACTTTCATGTAAATGTTCCCTCCGGCTTGCTTTTCCCAGACATGACAGGACATTTGCGGACAGACAGGAGGCGTCACCGCTGCTGCGAAACGGCTGCGAGTTGAGAAGTTTAATGACATGAAGAGGAAAGAAAGGTGTTTTGTGTTCTCTCGCCGTTTATGACAATCTTCCAGTGACTCTCCTCATAAATGTTCTCATCAATTTCCTCGTTTATTAGGCGGCGAACTGCGCCGCCTGTTTTATGAAGTCCGACTTTAAGACTTCTCTCCTGCTCACGAGGTTTTCCGGATATTCTCTTAAGTTGAAAGCTGAAAGAAATCAGTAAAGAAGACAGCTTGTCCAATTATTTAGATCTTTTTTTTGGTCCCGTTTTTTTCACTGCGCGAGAAAAAAATGATAATAGAGCATCTTATGACATGAGCATAGTCCCCTCCTGTAACGTCGGCTCATTCAAAGTAGTTTATAGTTTAGTGAGGTGACTTTATCTTTTTTAAGAGATCAAAGCCTATGCAGCGGAAAAACATTGCAAAGATCTTAATTGAGCGTATGAGATGCACATTTAATTTCTCTCTATGTGCTGACAAATATTTGCAGAAAGACCTGGAAAGATTATTGTCACGACTTTACCGCTTATTACCACGTGAGACCAACGCGTGAAGTCAGCGCCACGTTCCCGTGAAGAGGTGCGGGCCTGGAAGGGAGTTGTGTAACATAAAGAAGCCCCACTGTTGAGCACTGAGGCCAATATGAATATACACTCAGGTGCCAGTTTATTAGGTACACCTACAACAGTCCTGAAGATAACAACATCCAGCTTTGTGGTGCGTTTCTGTAATGTAGCCTTGTTGATAGGAACGGAGTGGACACAATAATAGCAACAGCGGTCACTATGTTTAATTTGGCTTCCTTTAGATCTATTCATAGGAAAATTCCATGGTTTTTTCCCTCGTAGCGGCCGCGCTGAACACAACTTGTGTTCTGAATCATTTGAAGACAGAAGAGCTTCTGCGAGCGCTAGCTTCACTGCACGGCTCCAGTGACTAAATGTGTGTTACACTTAGTGGAATTAAGCAGATTATTCATTCGACCTTGTTATTTTTTTTCTCCCTCCCTTTTCAGACAAGGGCCCTTTTTTTTTTTTATCCTCGGTGGCCTTTGATGTCTGCAAATAAATTGGTTTGCAAAAATCCTTCCAAACTGCTTTGTTGGCGTTTAAATTTCCTATGCTCATGAGTAGGTACTAAAAAGTGTCTTGGCAGAGTGCAGAGCTCCTCTTTAGGATTAAAATAAATAAATAAGTAAGGAGGGGGTAAATGATGTCACACTCACGTGCATGGCCAGGATGCTGCGGGGGATGAGCTCCCGGTACTGCCGGATGGTAAAGTGCCACGTCTTGATCCTCATCAGATCATCAAAGGCAAACTCCAG